>NC_090737.1:136411935-136416935 GCF_036898095.1 Palaemon carinicauda
TATAATAATAATGATGATGATGATGATGATGATGATGATGATAATTGCCAGCTCTGAAAAACGCTAAGGATAGCGATGATTATAAGTACAACTGATTTCCAACTCCCTCCATCCCCCTTCTCATCCCCTACCCCCTCTCATCTCCTACCCCCCATCTCATCCCCTACCCCATCTCATATCCTACCCCCCCCCATTCTCCTCGCCCTCCCCAACAACAATCCTAAAACAGACAGGACTCTCGAGACCTTCATTCTTTTTAATCCCCTTCCCATCCACTTATTGCGATGACGATATCTATTAATGCATTGTTGGTCAGTTTCCTGTTATCTTCATCGCTATGTTACATCTGCTGATTACAAACTCGTTTTTTGGGGGGGAGAACAAAACACCTTTGGAATCATCATCGAAAATAGTTTTTGGCGGTGCGACATTCTTGTGTAGGGGACGTAAGTTATCCCTTTTGGGTGGGTGGGTGTTTATTTGCATTTTCTCTCTCTCTCTCTCTCTCTCTCTCTCTCTCTCTCTCTCTCTCTCTCTCTCTCTCTCTCATATGGAACAGACTTCCAGCAGATGTGAACGAACTCAAGAATAAATTGGACAAGATAAAAACAAATTTAGTGAATGAAATTATAGCCATATAGTTGGTATTGTATTGGATGCAATCTCTCTCTCTCTGTCTCTCTCTCTCTCTCTCTCTCTCTCCTCTCTCTCTCTCTCTCTCTCTCATATGGAACAGACTTCCAGCAGATGTGAACGAATTCAAGAATAAATTGGACAAGATAAAAACAAATTTAGTAACTGAAATTATAGCCATATAGTTGGTATTGTATTGGATGCAATCTCTCTCTCTCTCTCTCTCTCTCTCTCTCTCTCTCTCTCTCTCTCTCTCTCTCTCTCTCTCAGAAACCTTGAAATTCTTCCGTTGAAATTAGTAATTGGTTATGTACCTGGTTGCTAGTTAGTTATTGTGGGCTGCGTTCAGCCATATATTTTTTGAAGAGGAAGGTTTTTTTCAAGTAGTCTTTATCCCACAAGGTTGAAACATTTCATAAAATAGATAGTATATATTCTCTCTCTCTCTCTCTCTCTCTCTCTCTCTCTCTCTCTCTCTCTCTCTCTCTCTCTCTCTCTCTCTGTATATATATATATATATATATATATATATATATATATATATATATATATATATATATATATATATATATATATATATATATATATATACATATATATGTGTGTGTGTATATGTGTGTGTACAGAGAGAGAGAGAGAGAGAGAGAGAGAGAGAGAGAGAGAGAGAGAGAGAGAGAGAGAGAGAGAGAGAGAGATTATATATTACCTATTTCATTTACTTATTTTAATATTGTTGCTCTTCTTAGAATATTTTATTTTTCCTTGTTCCCTTTCCTCACGGAGCTATTTTCCCTGTTGGAGCCCCTGGGCTTATAGCATCCTGCTTTTCCAACTAGGGTTGTAGCTTAGCAAGTAATAATAATAATAATAATAATAATAATAATAATAATAATAATAATAATAATAATAATAATAATAATTATGAATTGTTACATCTTTTTGGGGTGAGGATTACTTAATTAAAGAGACATATTTTGTGGCTCTTAGTTCTCCGCTAAAGGTTGATTTCTTCTATTCAGCAGTTCAGGTGTGAATATGGCAGTAACTTCAGTCTCGCTTCTCTCTTGAAAAGTCCCCTATCCTTCTATGTTTATTTTTGGAAGCTTTTTCGTCCCTTGTTTGATCAGCCGCATTCTTTTGTTTGTTATTTAAAGTATATAGGGGTCTTCTATTCTCATGTGTTCTGTCTGATCTTGAGATGCCTTCCAAGTTTTCTCGAATATCTCCAGGCTTTAGGGTACACTTGAGCACGCTATTTTATTTCTCTTTCTCTTGTTTTATAAAGGTTTTTATAGTTTATATTGTTGTTGCTGGAATTAAATTATTTTGTTTTAATTGTTCGTTACTTCTCTTGCAGTTTATTTTTTATTTTCTTTCCTCACTGGGCTATTTTTCTTTATTTGGATCCCTAGGGTTATAGCATCCTCCTTTTCCAACTAGGGTTATAGCTTAGCTAGCTGTAATAATAATAACTGCAAGACTATATTGTTCCACCATGATAATATATAAATATGATAATCGGACACCTATACTATTTTACAGTAATTCATCGTAACTAGTTACGTAAAGGTGACATGGTTAACAGTTGTTCTTTTTAAAAGAGAAATATTATTACAATGTATATCAAGAAAAAGAGTTAATATTTGACGAACTTACGCATAATATCTTCATGCAGAATAAGGCTAAGCTAAGTTTTTTTTTACGATACCTGTAAAAATTTCAATGTCATAAGGAGTTGGGGAAAGGTTTGGGGAGAAGGCGGGTAGCTCTGATTATTATTATTATTATTATTATTATGAGTAGTAGTAGTAGTAGTAGTAGTAGTAGTAGTAGTAGTAGTAGTAGTAGTTGGGAAAGCATGTTACTATAAGGGTAATGGCTCCAATAAGAAAAAATGCCCAGTGAGGAAAGAAAATGAGGTAATAAAGGAAATCATTAGCCACTGTGATAGTATATATTTAGACTATCCATTTTTTATTTTGGTTGTTATTTGTTTTTATTGTTTTGCCAGTTTATTCTTTGACTGCACCGTGTGAAAAGGAATATATGTTAGTTATACTGTAATAGCGTTTTTATAAAACTCCGTAAAGAATTCAACTACAATCGTATTTATGATTAGAAACTGAAAGAATGTTTATAGTCCTTTTAATTATTTATTGAAATATGTTTTTCCTTGTCTTTTTCATTATAATTTCATAACAACAAAACCACATACACTTAAGTTCAAACTACAAAATATCACAAAATGACAATTTTTGTTTGTATTAACCAGGCGTGGAGAATGTTCTCATAACAACATGTTTGTCTCATAGTTCAACGACGCAAGTGTAAATAAATACATTTGTAGCCACCGCAAATATTCTGGGCAAAATAAGCCCCACCCCCTGATGACGTCATAGCCAATCATATTGTCTCCCACGTTAGCTTCATTTCGCCCGGAATCTCTGTGGCGACTATAGTGAGATCATACCTGTCAGAAATCTTTGCAAAAAGAATTTCTTATCCACTTGAAGAAAAGGCTTTATATTACACAAGTCTATTGTCTAAACACGTAAGAACCTTTTCTTTGTTTTTTTTTTTTTAGGTATTTTACGAATTCTTCTGACGTCTGCCTAGATAACTCTGATTAGCGCCATGTCTTGGTGTGATGTCACAGAATGTTTCTAAAAATACAAAGCAGGTAACAGGGCTTATCACGACGAACAAGCTGTAGGAAATTTAATATGAAACTTCTATTCACTTAGAGACGATAAATTTCCTTAATCATGCAGGAATTGGATACTGAAACCATCAAAATTAGTTATAATATACAGATTATAGTATGATTTATTGATTTTACACACACACACACACACACACACATATATATATATATATATATATATATATATATATATATATATATATATATAATATATATATATATATATATATATATATATATATATATATATATATATATATATACAGTGTATATATATATATATATATATATATATATATATATATATATATATATATACAGTATATATATATATATATATATATATATATATATATATATATATATATATATATATATATATATATATATATATATATAGAGAGAGAGAGAGAGAGAGAGAGAGAGAGAGAGAGAGAGAGAGCTGATATGTGATGTTAAATGTTTATTATATAATAATAATAATGATGGTGATGATAATAATAATAATGATAATAATAATAATAATAATGTTAATAATAATAATACAGCATATTTATTTATTTATTTATTGTTTGTCCTTGCAATTACTAACTCTATTCCCATCCTTTGCAGGTAAGGAGATTACTCCCCGCAGGCGGGTATTCAAGTTAAGAAGCTCATCATAAGGTAAATATTTATTTACCAGGAAGTTTCTCTTGTAATGGATGGCACTGGAAGTTAATTAAGTATTTAACAGAGGTAGAAAAAAAATGACGAATAGGGGTTAAGATGTTTTTGTTTGTTACGTAAATTGTTTATTTTTTTTACTTCCGTTATTATGTTATTTCCGATATTTACCCTCTAACAATTTTTTATTTAGTTAATATACTATTTGTGGTATATATGCGCTATATTTTATTTTTAATAAAACTTAATTTTTTCTTTATTACCATGGGATGTAAAGGTTTCAACTTTCCGCTACCAATTTATGATTTTGTTTATAATAAAACTATTTTTTTTATATATTACCACGTGATGTAAAGGTTTTCAGTTTTCCGCTACCAATTTATGATTTTATTTATAATAAAACTTTATTTTCTTTATATTACCACGGGATGTAAATGTTTTCAACTTCCTTCAGGGATCACTGGACGATTTATAGCCTTTAAACTTTTTTTTTTCTTTATTAAGGATTGTTTTGGCAATATATGTACGGCGTATATTTTCAACTTTTCACGTCCCCTACTACAGTATACTGTATTAAAATCCAGGAAGACGTTTCACATCCCTTACTACAGTATACTGTATTAAAATCCAAGACTTCACATCCCCTACTACAGTATACTGCATAAACTTTTCACACAGAATCGACAACAACAGCTGAGTCACTAATCATACAGGAAATTCAATGGGTAACGACAAAAGATGAAATTTAGCACCGAACACATGCAATAGTAAGAAAAAGTAGGATGGATTATTACCTAGAGAGAGAGAGAGAGAGAGAGAGAGAGAGAGAGAGAGAGAGAGAGAGAGAGAGAGAGAGAGAGAGAGAGAGAGAGAGAGAGAGAATTTGTACCGAACAAATGCAATAATAAGAAAAATTATAAAGATTATTACCTAGAGATGAGAGAGAGAGAGAGAGAGAGAGAGAGAGAGAGAGAGAGAGAGAGAGAGAGAGAGAGAG
>NC_090737.1:136426935-136433434 GCF_036898095.1 Palaemon carinicauda
AACGGACACAATAACTCGTAGATAAGGGTGGGAATATTATTCTGCCGTTGTATACCTATGTACTAAGGTGTAAATACATATTTAGACTTTGCTACGCATGCCTATGTAGTTAAAGTTCGAAAAGAAACAATGTATATTGGTTTCTTTAATCAAATATATAATTAGGCATCTGAGTGAAATAGATTTCTCTAATAGACATAATTCCTTTTCTAAAAAGCATTTTTAGACGTAAGAAACTAACACTCGATAAATCTGTCAGTTGACGAAGCATGTGGAAATTGGAAGGGAGAGAGAGAAAACGTGTTTTCGAAATTTTTGTAAATAGCCGAAGTATGTGGAAATTAGAGGAGAGAAAACGTGTTTTCGAAAGTTTTGTTGAGATTGAAAGAGAAAAAAATCTTTGAAATTTCTGTCAATTGTCGATGTTGGAATTGAAAGAGAGAAAATGTCTTTTTGAGATGTTTATCAATTGACGATGTTAAAATGGAAAGAGAGAAAAACGTATTTTCGAAATTTTTTATCAATTAACGAAGTAATTGTAAATTGAATGAGAGAGAAAAACGTGTATTGAAATTATTCTCAATTGAAGTAAAACGTTATCGAAATTGTTGTCAATTGACGAAGTATTTGGAAATTGAAAGAGAAAAACGTATTTTCGAAATTCTTGTCAAAGCTCAATAGATTATGATACATCGACGTCCATCCCCAGCAGGAGACTGGCTGAGTAAGTCATTTTTGTAAATATGTTTGTCGAGGGAACCCCTGCTTAATATTTATGTGAGGTTGTGGCCACCGGCCGTTTGGAGTCGGGGCAGACAGGGTGCTCTTGGGTGGCAGGTATTTTCACACCTCCAACGACGCCCTAATCGCTCGTCTCATCTCTCGGCTGCGTGGCCCAAAAAGGGGTTGCGGGGTTCGAGGTTGTTGGGCCCGTTGTAGTGGTGTTGCGGGGGGGGGGGGGGGGGGGTTCATACCCTGGGGTGTTATTGTTTGGGGGGAGGTGGTACCGGGGTGGTGGTGTTGAGGGAAGTGGTATCAGGGTGGTGGTGTTGGAGATGGTAATGTTTTGGGGAGGTGGTACCGGGGTGGTGGTGTTGAGGGAAGTGGTATCAGGGTAGTAGTGTCGGAGGTGGTAGTGTTGTGGGAGGGGGTAGTACCAGGGTGTTGATGTTGGAGGTGGTAGTGTTGGGGGTAGTGGTGTTGGAGATGGTAATGTTGGGGGAGGTGGTACCAGGGTAGTGGTGTTGGGGAAGGTGGTACCAGGGTAGTGTTGGGGGGGATGGTATCAGGTTGTTGGTATTGGAGGTGGTATCAGGGTGGTGGTGTTGGAGATGGTAGTGTTGGGGGAGGTGGTACCAGGGTAGTGGTGTTGGGGAAGGTGGTACCAGGGTAGTGTTGGGGGGATGGTATCAGGTTGTTGGTATTGGAGGTGGTATCAGGGTGGTGGTGTTGGAGATGGTAGTGTTGGGGGAGGTGGTACCAGGGTAGTGGTGTTGGGGAAGGTGGTACCAGGGTAGTGTTGGGGGGGATGGTATCAGGTTGTTGGTATTGGAGGTGGTATCAGGGTGGTGGTGTTGGAGATGGTAGTGTTGGGGGAGGTGGTACCAGGGTAGTGGTGTTGGGGAAGGTGGTACCAGGGTAGTGTTGGGGGGGATGGTATCAGGTTGTTGGTATTGGAGGTGGTATCAGGGTGGTGGTGTTGGAGATGGTAGTGTTGGGGGAGGTGGTACCAGGGTAGTGGTGTTGGGGAAGGTGGTACCAGGGTAGTGTTGGGGGGGGATGGTATCAGGTTGTTGGTATTGGAGGTGGTATCAGGGTGGTGGTGTTGGAGATGGTAGTGTTGGGGGAGGTGGTACCAGGGTAGTGGTGTTGGGGAAGGTGGTACCAGGGTAGTGTTGGGGGGGGATGGTATCAGGTTGTTGGTATTGGAGGTGGTATCAGGGTGGTGGTGTTGGAGATGGTAGTGTTGGGGGAGGTGGTACCAGGGTAGTGGTGTTGGGGAAGGTGGTACCAGGGTAGTGTTGGGGGGATGGTATCAGGTTGTTGGTATTGGAGGTGGTATCAGGGTGGTGGTGTTGGAGATGGTAGTGTTGGGGGAGGTGGTACCAGGATAGTGGTGTTGGAGGAACTGGTACCGGGGTTGGAGATATGTAGGAGTTTGGGCTGAGGCGTTCCAGGGCTTGTCCCATTGGAGAAGGGGTTGGGGTTGCTGAGGTGGGCGGGCACACGGACCTATATGGGGTGTTGGGAAAGGGGTACAGAAACTAGTAGAAAGGGATGTCAGGAAAGGTTGAAGGGGGGATACTCTACCAAATTTGGGCAACGCATTTGGAAAAGGGAGTGAGGCAGAAAAAAAAGCAGAACATAGGAGTGGTGGATCTTTGGGTGTTCTTCCATCGGGGTTACTTTTCTCAATAGTTTATTCATATATTACTTTTCTCTATAGTTTATTTATATATTACTTTTATCTATAGATTATTCATATATTGCTTTTCTCTATATTTTATTCATATATAACTTTTCTCTATAGTTTATTCATATATTACTTTTATCTATAGATTATTCATATATTACCTTTCGCAATAGTTCATTCACATATTACTTCTCTCTATAGTTCATTGATCCATTACTTCTCTGTAAACCTCTCTTTTTTCGTTTTTGTTTATATGGAAATCCATTTTTTTAAATTTATTTAGTGGCAAACCCTTTGTTTTTTCACTTACTTTTATTGTTTTTATCAGTTTGGAAACCTCATCTTTTCAAATTTTCTACTCAAGTCGAGGCGATTTGCCCTGACTGAATAAGCTTGTCTGCGAGTGTTTTCAAAAGCCGCCTCGAATGTCCCTATTAGCGCACAGAATATGCAATTTTCCCCTCTTACATCTAAGCAGCGAAACCGACTGTATGGATTTACATACATTTGTCATTCATGTCCCTACCAGAGGAGGTTGTTAGTATTTGGCTAATGAAAGGGAGTTGCTTCAAGACGGCGTCTGTTTGCCATTACACGGGTGTTTATGCCGGCATCCCTAGTCATTGCGGAGGCAAAACAAAAATCATTCTTTTTTCAAGATTAGCGGACGACTCCAAAGTAATGTTTGCGCGTGTGTTTTCGTAAAAACTTTAGCTGGCACACCCTCCTCCACTGACGTCTCAATTAGCTATTTAGAGAGGGTCAAGGGTTTTTGGGGTATGGAGGAGAGGGCATCATCGGTTGTGAGTGACTTGTAAGCGTTGAGATTTCACAGTTTAAAAGTCACTTGCTGTTGGAGGACTTTCGAAATTCGAGTGTGTAAAGGTGAAAAGAGCGTGTGGTGCAAAACATCATATTCTAGTGATAAGTTGATAATTGAAGGAAATAAAGGTAATCATATACTACCACCGTTGTTGTTCTTGTTGTTGTTGTTGTTATTGTTGTTGTTGTTGTTGTTGTTCTTCTTCTTCTTCTTCTTCTTCCTCTCTCTCTCTCTCTCTCTCTCTCTCTCTCTCTCTCTCTCTCTCTCTCTCTCTCTCTCTCTCTCTCTCTCTCTCAAGCAGAATTACCAGCCTACAAATCATGAATTAAAACGAGTAAGACATACTTTCAAGCCAAAGCTCTCTCTCTCTCTCTCTCTCTCTCTCTCTCTCTCTCTCTCTCATCGTATTTTAAGCAGAATAACCCGGCTACAAATCGTGAATTAAGACGCGTAAGACATTTTAAAGCCAAAGCTCTCTCTCTCTCTCTCTCTCTCTCTCTCTCTCTCTCTCTCTCTCTCTCTCTCTCTCTCTCATCGTATTTCAAGCAAAATAATCCTCCTACAAGTCATGTACTAAGACAAATTAGCCTCATATTTTCTAGCCAAAGTCTCTCTCTCTCTCTCTCTCTCTCTCTCTCTCTCTCTCTCTCTCTCTCCTACATGTCATGAATCAAGACGAGTAAGACATTATCAAGTCAAAGCTCTCTCTCTCTCTCTCTCTCTCTCTCTCTCTCTCTCTCTCCTCAGGAGAAAAAAAGAATCCATGCTTTGTTTATCCCCTCTGTGTGTTGTTTACCCCCGCCATGCTTTATTCACCGCCCTTATGGTTCATATTCATTATCGCCATCAAGAAGGCTTCAAGAACGATTCATGTTTACCAGTGTCTGTTGACTCTCCTCTGATGTTATAATTGAGCCGATGAATATCCCGGATGCTTAAACCCCCATTAGCTTTAACGCCCGCTGGTTGAGCCCTGGTTGAGCCGGGTTAGATTAATGCTCTGAGACAGTTGGAATTGATTTTATTGGCGAGATGAGTATTCATCTTCCAGCTTATTTAGCTTGTACTGGAAGTGTATGAGTATTCGTCTTCTATAGTCCATTTCTTTTAGCGAGGCATATTTGCACCGTCTCGCAACGGTGCCTTTTTAGCTCGGAAAAGTTTCCTGATCGCTGATTGGTTAGAATGATCTTGTCCAACCAATCAGCGATCAGGATACTTTTCCGAGCTAAAAGGGTACCGCTGCGAGTCTGTGCAAATACACCTCGCTAAAAGAAATGGACTATAGTATCTTTTGCTTGTACCACACCCGTTTCATACTCGTACATTGTAACGATATATATATATATATATATATATATATATATATATATATATATATATATATATATATATATATATATATACACACACACACACACACACGAAATTTCCCTATTCATATCTTTGGTTTAGCTTGTTAATCCCATCAATGAATACTTCGTTAGCTATTACGTTATAATGAAGACATTTTTATTCATTACCTCACCAACATGGGAGTGTATTTCATGTATCACAGAGAGGCGTTTCAATATATATATATATATATATATATATATATATATATATATATATATATATATATATATATATATATCACACACTTGCTCTCCTCCCCCCACACTGATAACAGAACCGGTTTGTGCTTGCCTTTACATGTATTCGTTTGTTTAAATTTTTATGACTTTCTTGCTCGCAAGTACTTGTATATAATTTCGTTGTCTATTTGATAAAGATTAGTTGCATTTCTTTGGCCTCTCTGTTATAAATTAGCAGCTAACTCGCACATGCTCGAGGTAGCTTTGTTCATTGTTTTGTTTCCTGTTATATGTGATATTCGTAGGTTTATACTGTTACAGTTTCATCCTTTTTTCTTTATTAGGAAAATGTATATAATTCTGATTTTAAGTACCTTAAAGGAAATATGGAGTTTTCTGCGACCAAGCCCCCTCTCCACCCAAGCTAGGATTAGGGATGGCCAGGCAATGGCTGCTGATTTAGGAGGTAGACTTATAGGCTCCTCAATACACCTCAACCTTACCTCACAAGGATGGTGAGGTTGCAGACGACAAAGGAACTAACGAGTTTGAGCGGGACTTGAACCCCAGTTAGGCAATCCCCTGGCAGATTAAGTGTTTTTAACAATAATTTGATGATGAAATAAATATGGCTCTTTTTATCAACGAACTCTGTACACTTTCACAGACATGTAACTCTTTGATAATTGCAATATACCTTTGCTAAACAAAAGAACTTTGGATAAATTTTATTTTGATGAGGTAACATGTGATCTCTTGTGTTCAATTACTTCATCCTGACCACCCATGTGTATCTGTGTTTTGAATGTTGGCATTCTTTATTTCTCTGTGGTGAATGTCTTCCTTTCACTTCTCTCTCATTACCATACATACCACCCCATTTGTCTTCCTTTGTGATTTTGAAATTCATCTCCCCTTTTTGCGTACCTCACATATGGAATGACCTGGCCTAACCTCTCTCTCTCCTCTCTCTCTCTCTCTCTCTCTCCTCTCTCTCTCTCTCTCTCTCTCTCTCTCTCTCTCTTTGAGAGGACCTTGTGGCGTCAGCAGTAACATCGGAGGTAATCGCCTTGTTCCTAATACAGATTTCAAAAGGGTCCAGAAGACCACCTCCGTCGCAGCAGCATCAGTACACTTTCAAATGAATAGCTTCGAGGACGAGCTCCAGTTTCTGTACCTCCTCCTACTCCTCCTCTTCCTCCTCCTCCTCCTCCTCCTCATTCCTTTAAATCATCTGCTCTTATACTCGTTCCCTAATATCTTGGACCGGCAGCTTCAGTGCTTTGAATGACACGCTCACCTCTTTCCTTGACCATCATATCTACATTCCGTATAAGGCGTTGCTTCTCAGAAATCCTCCTCCTCCTCCTCCTCCTCCTCCTCCCTCCCTCCATCACCTTCACTTCTTATACTTGTTTGTATTTGTATGCTTTACTTGTTCCAGGGGGGTTAAATACCTGGTGTACCCGAGGGCCAACCAACTACCACTTTTTGAAGTCTTGACCAAGAGCAGACTTGCTCAGACTCTTGATGACGGTGTTGAGTCATGCCGCACCGGTGGGTCTCTCTCTCTCTCTCTCTCTCTCTCTCTCTCTCTCTCTCTCTCTCTCTCTCACACATACACAAACGCACACACACAAATGAGATTAGCTTGGATAACTATCTCAGATGGTGTTAATCTCTCTC
>NC_090737.1:136433934-136438934 GCF_036898095.1 Palaemon carinicauda
CGGATTATTGGTTGAAAAATTTCCCCAACTAATTTCTGTAAAAAAAAAAAAATCAGTTCAGATCAAATGCTAACTAAGAACTTTATAAATACATATAAAAATAGAACAAAATCCAAGAACCTTCCCTACAATTAAAAAAAAAAATAAGTAAAGGTCAAATATTAAACAATAACCTTATAAATACGTCTAAAAAAAACAACAAAATCAAAGAACTTTTCCTACAATTAAAGAAATTAAGTACAGATCAGATATACAAATACAACAAAGTAAAAAAAAAACATTTCCTACGATTAAAGAAATTAAGAAAAGAACCAACATAAAAAAATACAACAAAAGTAAAAAAAAAAAACCCTATCCTACAATTAAATAAATTAAGTACACATCACATATATATATACAAATACAACAAAGTAAAAAAAAACTTTCCTACAATTAAATAAATTAAGTATATACAGGTCAAATATTAAATAATAACTGTATAAATACACCTAAAAAAACAACAAAATTACCGAACCTTCCTAACAATAAACCTGTAAATAAAAAAAGGGTAAAGGTGTGGTTGAAATCTCGTGTGTAATTGAGCAGGTAAGTCAAGACGGGCTCGTCGGACTCCGCCAAAGTTAGATAAGGAAAGTAGGGTGGCCATATGTTTTGAGGGGATGCTCAGATAAAAACATATGAAAAAAAAAAGAATATGCAGAGAAACTCAACACTGAAATAGGCTACAACTGAACTGGGTATTCATTGATATTTCTGACAAGGTGAAATACAAAGGTCAGAATACCAGATTATCAAAGTGTGTGTGTGTATTTGTGTGTATATATATATATACATACAGTATATATATATATATATATATATATATACATACATACATACATACATACATACATATATATATGTATGTATGTATGTATATATATATATATATATATATATACACACATATATATATACTGTATATATATAAATGTATGTATATATCTATATATGTACTGTATATATATATATATATATATATACATACACACACACACACACACAGTCCTTGCTTGAAGGTACACTCGGAAACTATTCTATCTTATTTCTCTTTCTCTTGTTTTTTTTAAAGTTTTTATAGTCTGTATATGAAATTTTTAGTTTAATGTCGTCACTGTTCTCAAATCATTATACTTAATTTCTTTCCTCACTGGGCTATTTTCCCTGTTGGAGTCCTTGGGCATATTATAGCACCCTGCTTTTCCAAATAGGGCCGTAGCGTAGCAATTAATAATAATAATAATAATAATAATAATAATAATGCTTACAGCATCCTGCTCTTCCAACTAGGATTGTAGTTTAGCACGTAATAATAATTATAATAATAATAATAGTAATAATAATAATAATGATAATAATGATAAAAATAATAATACTGTAATGATAATAATAATAATAATAACAACAACAATAATAACAATAATAACATATACACAGACCTACAGTAGCATTATACCAAATTCAAATCAAATCATAACGAACATCTTGAGACGCAAAGCACTGAAAAGATATGTCCCCTAGAGCGACAAAACTGTACCAAGCGTGTGTCACACGATCGTACATAGTAACGACATTTCATTTTGTGTATATATTATGCTTGTATCTTCGCTCTTCCCTCGCACTAAAAAGAACCTGAATAAACCTGCCTGTTTTTCTCACCGGTAACGGTGTCGGTTTTGAACAGGAAATTTCCTGTTGCACTGAGCTTTTTATATCAAAGAGTGTGTTCTATAAGAAACTCACCCAGTTGCTTTCATCCTGTCTTGATCGTACATAGTACATTTTGTGTATATATCATGCTTGTATCTTCGCTCTTCCCCCGCACTAAAAAGAACCTGAAAAACATGCCTGTTTTTCTCACCGTTAACGGTGTCGGTTTTGAACATGAAATTTCCTGTTGCATTGAGCTTTTGTATATAAAGGAGAGTGTTCTATAATAAACTCAGTTGCTGGTTCATTTTGTGTATATATTATGCTCGCATCTTCGCTCTTCCCTCGCACTAAAAAAACCCTGAATAAACCTGTCTGTTTTTCTCACCGTTAACGGTGTCGGTTTTGAACAGGAAATCTCCTGTTGCATTGAGCTTTTGTATATAAAGGAGAGTGTTCTGTAATAAACTCACTCAGTTGCTTTCATCCTGTCTTGATCGTACATAGTTCATTTTGTGTATATATTATGCTTGTATCTTCCCTCTTCCCTCGCACTAAAAAGAACCTGAATAAACCTGCCTGTTTTTCTCACCGGTAACGGTGTCGGTTTTTAACAGGAAATTTCCTGTTTTATTGAGCTTTTGTATATAAAGGAGAGTGTTCTATGATAAACTCACTCAGTTGCTTTCATCCTGTCTTGATCTTACATAGTTCATTTTGTGTATATATTATGCTTGTATCTTCGCTCTTCCCTCGCACTAAAAAAGAACCTGAATAAACATGCCTGTTTTTCTCACCGGTAACGGTGTCGGTTTTGAACAGGAAATTTCCTGTTGCATTGAGCTTTTGTATATAAAGGAGAGTCTTCTATAATAAACTCACTCAGTTGCTTTCATCCTGTCTTGATCGTACATAGTTCATATTGTGTATATATTATGCTCGCATCTTCGCTCTTCCCTCGCACTAAAAAAACCCTGAATAAACATGTCTGTTTTTCTCACCGTTAACGGTGTCGGTTTTGAACAGGAAATTTCCTGTTGCATTGAGTTTTTGTATATAAAGGAGAGTGTTCTATAATAAACTCACTCAGTTGCTTTCCTCCTGTCTTGATCGTACATAGTTCATTTTGTGTACATATTATGCTCGCATCTTCGCTCTTCCCTCGCACTAGAAAGAACCTGAATAAACCTGCCTGTTTTTCTCACCGGTAATGGTGTCGGTTTTGAACATGAAATTTCCTGCTGCATTGAGCTTTTTGTATATAAAGGAGAGTGTTCTATAATAAACTCACTCAGTTGCTTTCATCCTGTCTTGATCGTACATAGTACATTTTGTGTATATATCATGTTTGTATCTTCGCTCTTCCCCCGCACTAAAAAGAACCTGAATAAACCTGCCTGTTTTTCTCACCGTTAACGGTGTCGATTTTGAACAGGAAATTTCCTGTTGCATTGAGCTTTTGTATATAAATGAGAATGTTAATAAACCTGCCTTTTTTTCTCACAGGTAACGGTGTCGATTTTGAACAGGAAATTTCCTGTTGCCTCGAGCTTTTGTATATAAAGGAGTTTGTTCTATAATAAACTCACTCAGTTGCTTTCATACTGTCTTTGAGTCACAACCTTCTCTCGGCCCGTCACAACACATATCTCGAAACGGGAATAATGCCACTTCCTCCGGTCGTGCCGTTGCATAAACAAAAAGGATAGAAGTGTAGTCCTGAAATTGCGTGGATTCGCTCCTAGGAGATTACTCAATTGACGTGGACAAATTAGGGCAATTATCTAAAGCAGATTAACTGGAGCTCTTGCGATGCGAAGTATCTTCGTGAATTCATTATAAAAACATGAGAGAGAGAGAGAGAGAGAGAGAGAGAGAGAGAGAGAGAGAGAGAGAGAGTCGTTCGGTTTCATGTATGAATAAGGATAGTAAGTAACATAAATAGGTTCTAGCAAGGGCCCCATTAAGTAAGAAAAAGTGTTGCCTGACCATCACGATAGCAATAGACCTCCCCTTATTATGCTATCTACCCTATACAATAAAGAGTGTTTGTGTGTGTATGTATGTATGTATATATGTATGTGTGTATGTATATATGTATGTATGTATGTATATATATATATATATATATACATATACATATATATATACATATATATATATATATACATATATATATATATACATATATATATATATATATACACACACATATATATATATATATATATATAAAATACTGTCATTTTAGAAAATTGATAATTTTACAAAATTCCCGGCCATTATGCAAAAAGACCAAATTCGTGGTCACTTTACAAAATGTCGAGGTATTTAGGACATTTTGCAAAGTGACCGAGAATTTGATCTTTTTGCATAACAGCCGGGCATTTTGTAAAATGACCAATTTTTCAAAATGATCGTAACATATATGTATATTCACTCACACTCAACCCATCCCCCTGAAGAGGGAGTAACCACACCCTGGTGAGAGGGGGTAAGCGTGTGTGGATATCTATCTAAATATTTAGCCGTCAATTCTGACGAATCGCGTATATTTATATATATATATATATATATATATGTAGATATATATATATATATATATATATATATGTAGATATATATATATATATATATATATAAATATGAGTTGTTGGAAAATATAGTATATAAAAAGATGGAAAATATAGTTACAGATAAAAAAAAGAAAAAAAAAGGGTTCTTGGTGAATATAGTTAGATTAAAAAAAAAAAAGTTGGAAAATATACAGTAGTTACAGATAAAAAAAAAGGGTTCTTGGTGAATATAGTTGCAGATTTAAAAAAAAAAGGGGGAAAAAAAAACACGAGTTGGGAAATATAGATACAGATTAAAGCTACTTTTCATCTTAACTTGAAAAATATCGTCATAAGCATATCAAGACTGTCACGTTCAGAATATACTTACGGCGTTAGTAGCTAGTTATTTATTGACAATGATCCTTACATTTTTATACAGATGCAAATATATTCCATTATTAATTCCTTACATTCGGTAAATCAAGTAAGGGGTAAAGATCCTAAATTAATTAATGGTTGTCCATTATGATCTTTAACTTTTCATTAGCTTTAATTAACTCTAAATGTAGACCTAACTTAAGATCAAACAAAAATTTACAGTGTTTACAATTATTCAGAGTTATGGAGCACAATGCATAAATATATATATATATATATATATATATATATATATATTGCCATGATCAGGAAATTTGTACTAGTCAGGGACACTCTTACTAGATTGGTTTGCTGTGAGCGATCAGACGAAAAGAA
>NC_090737.1:136443934-136448934 GCF_036898095.1 Palaemon carinicauda
TGGGAATGGGAATGGGAATAGGATTGGGAATATGAATGGGAATGGGAGTAGGAATAGGAAGGGGATTGGGAATAAGAATGGGATGGGATGGGAATAGGATTAGGAATGGGATTGGGAATAGGAATAGGATTGGAATAGGTTTGGGAATAAGAATGGGAATGGGAGTAGGAATAGGAAGGGGATTGGGAATAGGAACAGGAATGGAAATAAGATTGGGAATGGGAATAGGAATTAGAATAGGAATGGGAACGTGAATGGGAATAAGAAGGGGAATAGGAATAGGAATAGGAATAGGAATGGGAATGGAAGTGGTATCTCTAAGTTTCGGATCTGATCCGTTTGAGGGGATTGTATTGGTTTATAAACTGTGACAAGCCAGTGCTAGGTAGGCCAGGATAATACAAGAGGATTATTATTATTATTATTATTATTATTATCATAATTATTATTATTAATAGCTCAAAGCCCAATGAGGAAAGGAAACAAATGAAATAAATAAACTACAAGAGAAGTAATGAACAATCAAAATATCTTAAGAACAGTCACATTAAAATAGGATTAGCCTATTATTACTTAACTAAAAATATTTTCACGAACGAAAAATTGTACTTTTTTATTATAGATATTACCAGACTTACAAAATTAAATAAAAAAAAATTACATTTTATTCATATGAAATACGAGATACTTTGTGTGGTTACATTCTTGATGACCTCCGATAAATTAAAATAAAATAAAGATAAGAACATGTTAATAACTTGAGGGAACACTAGGGCACACTAGTCTATCTAATTTCTCTTCCTCTTGTTTTGTTATAGTTTTTATAATTTAAATAGGAAATATTTATTTCTTAATGTTGTTACTGTTCTTAAAATATTTTATTTTTCCTTGTTTCCTTTCCTCACTGGGCTATTTTCCCTTTTGGGGCCTCTGGGCTTATATCATCCTGCATTTCCAAGTAGGGTTGTAGCTTAGCAAGTAATAATAATAATAATAATAATAATAATAATAATAGTAATAATAATACATACATAATAATAGTAATAATAATAATAATAAAAATAATAATAATACTAACAATAATAATAATAATAATAAATAATAATAACAATAATAGTAATGATAATAACAATAATAATAATAATAGTAATAATAATAATAAAAAAAAAACATAATAATAATAATAATAACAATAATAATAAATAATGTTTTCATAATATTTCTCTTGGTATAATTCATTAATATGGAATACCGTGCCAGCTTTTCACCAGCTAATCGTTCGACCAGCGTTAAGCCTATGAATATCCAGATAATCATTTGGGTATCATTTTGAGAGTATTTTAATTTCTTTTTAAATAAACATTCACATGTTTTGCCCATGAAAATTATTTAGGTGGAAACTTGGATATTGTATTTTATATCATAATAAATCAGGGAATCTTTCCAATCAACATAATTCTTAAAATTAAAGAAAATAAAAAAAAGAGAAAAAAAACCGCGAAAAACGAAGCCATACTGGACAGAAAATCCGCGCAGCCGCGCATGAGAGAGAGAGAGAGAACTTGGATATTGTATCTTATATAATAATAAATCGGGGACTAATTTTAATTAACATAACTTTCACTATAAAATAATAAAAAATCGACTTGATGAAAACTCGCTAAAAAAGAGGCGCGCAAACAGAAAAAAAACCGCGAAAAAACGAAGTCATACCGGACAGACAATCTTCGCACGCCCACGCATGAGACAGGACAGACAGAGAGAGAGAGAGAGAGAGAGAGAGAGAGAGAGAGAGAGAGAGAGAGAGTTCAATAAAAAAAACTTAAAAACCGACTTGAAGAAAACTCGCTAAAAACAAGCGTGCAACGGAGAAAAAACCGCGAAAAACAAAGCCATACTGGACAGAAAATCTTCGCGCGCCCCGCGCATAAGAGAGAGAGAGAGAGGAAATGGTATACTACAGATAAGAGGAACAATGAAGCAATGGAAGCCAGCAGAATCTCAGAAGTTTAAAGTTTAGGAGAGCTAATGAGCCAAAGGAAGTTCTCCTGCGTGGGGAAAACGACTCTACTTTCGCGATAAAGAAGACACACATAAGTTCAAAATCAAGTCGCAGAAGAGAAAGTTGCGGTTTATGAAAATACTTATAGGAACAGATTTTTTTATATATTTCATTTACATATACACGTTCAATAGTGGAGGTGTATGGTATACGCTAAATACGCATGTAATTACACCAAGCTAAAGACAATGTTTAGTGGTGGCGGAAGTAGTAGTAGTAGATAAACAGATGAATGAAAAACGTTTGGCTGGCTTAGTAATGTACATTAGTAACAAAAATCAAAACCAATTATGCATATATATATATATATATATATATATATATATATATATATATATATATATATATATATATATATATATATATAGAGAGAGAGAGAGAGAGAGAGAGAGAGAGAGAGAGAGAGAGAGAGAGAGAGAAGGATGATGATGATAATAACAATAATAATAATAATAATAATAATAATAATAACGTGTATTCAAATAATACATTGGGTTTTCTATTTACATCAGATCACCAACTAAAGTTAGAAAGCGTACATTAAAGCTATTAAAACAATAAAATCAGAGAGAGAGAGAGAGAGAGAGAGAGAGAGAGAGAGAGAGAGAGAGAGATTGGCATGTTATGAACCCAACACTTCAAGCCATAAGATTACTTACGAGGAGGAGGAGGAGGAGGGCAGCACTTTGAATACCTCTCCCCCTCCCCTCCCTGCTGTGAAAGGAGAGCGATGCCACTGGGTGGAGACCAAGACAACGATCAAGATGGATCCTCCTTCTCCTCCTTGGGTTTTGTAGGTATTATACCTCACCCCTTACCTCTGGAGAGGGCCAACTATACAACTAATGCATCACCAATTCGCCACAAAAGCTGGGGAGACTACGTTAAATGCTTGAAGGTTTAAAGGCTACTCATGAATGGCATAGGCAAGGGACAGTGACACTGCCCTAGCAAGCAGGACAATGCCCTAGAGACTGGCCATATATACATATGAGCAGCGCCCAAGCCCCCTCTCCAAAAAACTAGGACCAAGGAGGGCCAGGGAATAGCTGCTGATGACTCAACAAGTAGACCCATAGTTTCACACAAACCCCCCATTTCTTAGCTCACAAGGATGTTGAGATTACAGCGACCAGAGGCACTACCGAGTTTGAGCGGGACTCGAACCCGAGTCTGGCGTTCACCAGTCAGGAACGTTACCACATCGGCCACCACAATCATGTATTACCATAGATCGAGTCATTGAACCCCATATGGAAAAACTGTCAAAGGGCTTATTGCCTTCGCCAAAATTGAACCGAAGATTCTACGAAGAGCATGTACTCACCCCTGGCGTCGGTTATTTATTTGTTACTTTGTTTGTGTGCAACTTTACACAAAAACTATAGTACCGATTTTGACCAAATTCGGGTATTCACGTCGGATATGGACCAATGGATGAATCTGTAACATTTTGGATAAAGTAAATCAAAGTACAAGTACGCAGCAGTACTTTGAAAATAATCGCTATGTTAAGTGAATGGCAAAATATTTTATTATTTTAATTTTTGTTTGTGAACATTACGAAAATTTTACAGTATCAATTTCAACGAAATTTGATGGACAAGTTTGATATGACCTAATGACAAATCCATTAAATTTTTACTAAAATTCAGACTGCACGTGTACGAGATGTAATATTTTGAAACCTATCGAAGTTTTCTAGCAACAACAACGAGGAAAATTGGCCAAAACAAAAATCTAAAATAGTTTCTTAATTAATCTGTCCTTAATGGATGTCAGTTGTTCTGCAAAACAAGCAAATTACCTACCATAATACATAAACATCATTAGCTAGGAAAGCAACAATAAATGATAACAAGGAAAATATTCGATTGAGCAGCCACTGTATAAAATACGAGATAAGATAAAAACTGGAGTACAATACAGCAAAATTAACAAAGAAAGAAAACGCAAATAATTGAAAAAAAATCAAATTTTCCTTTCCATAATGTATACATTCCCCATAATAAACAATAAATAATAACAAGAAAAATATTTGAGTGAGCAGCCACTGTATAAAATACGAGCTACAAAATAAAACTGGAGTATAATACAGCAAAATAAATAAAGAAAACGCAAATAATTGAAAAAAAAAAAACATCTAATTTTCCTTTCCATAATGTATATATTCCCCACCTTCAAACTAATGACTGCAAAAACCTGCATTTGAACCTACCTCCTTGACAGCACACAATTGACCGTGCTCTCCCAAACACAGCCGAACAATATCCATGTTAGCATCAAACCAACGTTTCAGAGAATTAAATCCACAAGACAAGGATAAGTACGAGAGCTGGTTGTTTTCTCGTTTCCTTATACACACACACACACACACACACACACACACACACACACACACGGGGTAATTTCAGTTATAATAAAATCATTTCCACAATGCCCCTGGTCTAAACGACGAAGCAATAATGTTCGTAGCCGAATAATAACCAATATGCATCAAAGAATATAACGTATAAAAAGCAAATTTACCCACCTTTCATATTTACATGCAAACTATTTATAGAAGTCTCTTCCCTTTTCCGCAGTCCACTGAGAGAGAGAGAGAGAGAGAGAGAGAGAGAGAGAGAGAGAGAGAGAGAGAGAGAGAGAGAGATTATGTCAGTATGGCAGCAAGTAAAGAAAACTAAGAGCTACAGCCACATTACCTCCCGATTCAGTATGAGAGGACAGTCGCCATACTCCTGCCCACCCGTGGAGAGAGAGAGAGAGAGAGAGAGAATATGCCAATATGGTAGCAAGAAAAAACAAGAGCTACAGCCACGTTACCTCCAGTATGAGAGAAGTCACCATACTCCTGCCCACCCGTGCTGAGAGAGAGAGAGAGAGAGAGAGAGAGAGAGAGAGAGAGAGAGAGAGAGAGAGAGAGAGAGAGAGAGAA
>NC_090737.1:136453934-136458934 GCF_036898095.1 Palaemon carinicauda
CAGTCAGAGTAGAAACGTCTTCATAATTTCAATATTTTACAGACCTTCGCCTCCTGAGGACCGATTAAACTATCGAATATCACTTACTTGTACTTTAATTTTTTTTTAAAACAATAACAGTACTGAAAGACTAAAGGTGTCTGGTTTTAGTTCTATAGTCCATTTCTTTTAGCGAGGCATATTTGCATCGACTCGCAACGGTGCCCTTTTGGCTCGGAAAAGTTTCCTGATCGCTGATTGGTTGGACAAGATAATTCTAACCAATCAGCGATCAGGAAACTTTTCCGAGCTAAAAGGGCGCCGTTGCGAGTCGGTGCAAATCTGCCTCGCTAAAAGAAATGGACTATAGTTTCATCAGAGTAGATATTCGCCAGAACGTCAGCCAAGCCAAAACCCCAATTGTGGTGCCCAAACATAGCAGTGGCGTCCCCAGTAAATAGCTTAAACTCACGGTCCCGGGCTGGGATCGATCTGCTGTCATGCGAATGCTAGGCGAACGCATTACCGCTGTACTAGCCGGGAGGCTTGTAATTATTATTCATTACTAAATAATAACTATAATGATAACGAATCATTTTGATGACGACATTATTATTATTATTATTATGATTATTATTATCATTATTTTATCATTATTACTTGCTAAGCTACAACCCTAGAAATCTACTAAGCAAGTAAAGTAAAGTATATAAAACTGAAAAATATCCGAAGTGTAAAAACAAATGCCACTCTTTGAGTTGTCTAGCTATATCGTTGTTTGCCGATTAAGCGAAGTGTTAGTAACTAAGTTATGGTCAGTATTTGACCAAGTGACCGATAATAGTACATGTGTACACCATTAATCCAAAACTTCTTTGACTAGCTTAAAAATAGACAGAGAGTATCCTGTAGTCACATAATATAAGTAAGGAAATAGAGTTATATATGTATATGTATATGTATATGTATATATATATATATATATATATATATATATATATATATATATATATGTGTGTGTGTATATATATACATACATATATATATACACAAATATATATATATATATATATATATATATATATATATATATATATATATATATATCCCCTATGAAGAGCACGTGTCTGGCTATATATATATATATATATATATGTATATATATATATATACATATATATATATATATATATATATATATATATATATAGCGTGTGTGTATGTATGTATATAACATTTCTTTCCGGTCACGCTTATTGGCATTGCCAGACGTATAACTGTCCCTCCCCATCCATCGGGTAGCCGGAGAGGAGTAGACATACCCTGGTTAGATGGAGTAACCCCGAGAGGAAAGGGTTAAATCTGCGCGTGAGCGCGTGTATATCTATTTAAGTCGTCATTTTTGACTGGTTCCGTATGCTAAAGTGTATGTATGTGTATGTATGTATGTATATATATATATATGTGTGTGTGTGTGTTAGTGGAAAAATATACACTATCTAAACGTACATTAACAACAGGAAAGTCAAAATGAACGACACGCGCTTCGTCCTGACTGGAGAAAGGAGAGCTATTAGTCACTCTACATCGAAATGCTATAATTTGCGCACAGCAAAACATTCGCCAACAGGGAGCATTTCCATACGAAACTATGGCCTTCGCTCGCGATCTATAGGCAACTGACATGCTATGCAACTTCGTGTTTTACTGGAACGCTTCTGTAGCAGTCAACCTTGTTGAGTGTCGTGGGGTATAATCAGTCGACTGAGAGGAGAGAGAGAGAGAGAGAGAGAGAGAGAGAGAGAGAGAGAGAGAGAGAGGGATATTCTTCTGCCTATCATTTCCCAATATAGAAATAGCAGCAGCATAAACAAAGGTTATTGATAACATGAAACGGAGCAAAAACAATGCTTGTTGATAACATGAAACAGCAAAAACAAAGCTTATTGAAGATATGACACAGCAAAAACAAAGCTTATTGATAACATGAAACAGCAAAAACAAAGCTTGTTGGTAACATGAAACAGCAAAACCTAAACTTATGATAACATGAAACAGCAAAAACAAAGTTTGTTGATAACATGAAACACAGCAAAAACAAAGCTTATGATAACATGAAACAGCAAAAACAAAGCTTATTGATAACTTGAAACAAAGCAAAAACAAGCTTATTGATGACATGAAAAAGCAAAAAATTTATTGATTACATGAAACAGCAAAAACAAAGCTTATTAATAACATGAATCATAAAGAGCAAAAACAAAGCTTATTGATAACATGAAAGATAAAGAGCAAAAAAAAACCTTATTGACAACATGAAAGATAAAAAGCAAAAATAAAGCTTATTGATAACATGAATCATAAAGAGCAAAAGCAATGCATATTGATAACACGAAACATAAAGAGCAAAAACAATGCATATTGATAACATGACACATAAAAAGCAAACACAAAGCTTATTGATAACATGCAAACGAAATTAATGAAAAAAAAAATGTTAAAAGGTTTCGAGTTCTTAAAGAAAGATCTTCATTGGTCACATAACAAGTGGGTCTGCTCCTCTTATTCTATCTTTTTTTTTTCTATCTGCTGGGTGTTTATACACCCCCCCCCCCCCGGTTTTCTGTAACAGTCGCCCCACTCCCCACTAAAGCAGCAACTAAATTCAATCCTTAATGTAACCCATAACCCTCGCACCGGAAAACAAAGGTCTGTTGTAAGTCTGTAAGAAATCATTTCTACCGATTTTGCAAAAGACCAACTACCAAACCTGAAACATATTTCGCCTTTAATTTTCCAAAACGCTTCCTGTCCCCATTTGAAATCTGATTCCGATCTGTATCTAATTGAAATAAAATATTAAACAGATCAAAGATTATAATGAAGTCCTACTGTAAAAGCCGTCAATAAATGAGCTATCCGTTTTCTTACGTACGACCCATTGGATACAATCATCGAATTAATATTAATTCATTAATATGAAACCTTTCCAAAGTGGTTCATAAAAATAATTCATATCTAAAAGGGTAGCTCCTTGAAAGAATGAGTCTGTTTTTGAGATTTTTCAAATGAAACTTATTTTGATTAAAGATTAAAGACGTTGTTGTGCAACATTTTATTTGCAACGCATTCCGCTGACGCCACGATTGATTGATTGATTGATCTGAGACTTTCTGGCATCCTGACATCTAAGGTCATTAACGCCAATGATGCAACGAAATAGCTTCCCTAAGCCTATTGAAGTGTTGCAATTTCTATGATTAGAAACTAGGGTTGTAGCTTAGCAAGTAATTGATTGATTGATTGATCTGAGATTTTCTGGCATCCTGACATCTAAGGTCATTGACGCCGAAGATGCAACGAAATAGCTTTCCTAAGCCTATTGAAGTGTTGCAATTTTTATGATTAGAAACTAGGGTTGTAGCTTAGCAAGTAATTGATCGATTGATAGATTTGAGATTTTCTGGCATCCTGACATCTAAGGTCATTGACGCCGAAGATGCAACGAAATAGCTTTCCTAAGCCTATTGAAGTGTTGCAATTTTTATGATTAGAAACTTGGGTTGTAGCTTAGCAAGTAATTGATCGATTGATAGATTTGAGATTTTCTGGCATCCTGACATCTAAGGTCATTGACGCCGAAGATGCAACGAAATAGCTTCCCTAAGCCTATTGAAGTGTTGCAATTTCTATGATTAGAAACTAGGGTTGTACCTTAGCAAGTAATTGATCGATTGATAGATTTGAGATTTTCTGGCATCCTGACATCTAAGGTCATTGACGCCGAAGATGCAACGAAATAGCTTTCCTAAGCCTATTGAAGTGTTGCAATTTTTATGATTAGAAACTTGGGTTGTAGCTTAGCAAGTAATTGATCGATTGATAGATTTGAGATTTTCTGGCATCCTGACATCTAAGGTCATTGACGCCGAAGATGCAACGAAATAGCTTCCCTAAGCCTATTGAAGTGTTGCAATTTTTATGATTAGAAACTAGGGTTGTAGCTTAGTACGTAATAATAATAATAATAATAATAATAATAATAATAATAATAATAATAATAATAATGTCTACTCTGTTTGCCATATGAGTAAATGCAGATATCAAAATACAATGACGCTTTCAAACGGTAATAATAATAATAATAATAATAATAATAATAATAATAATAATAATAATAATAATAATAATAATAATAATAATGTCTACTCTGTTTGGCATATGAGTAAATGCAGATATCATAATACAATGGCGCTTTCAAGCAGCACGCGTACGAGGAAAATATTAAATCATGACACCAGTCCTACGAGTTTTCAACCAATTACGTGCAAAGAGCAGGAACTTCTGAGGTACGAGAGAACAGTTATTAAAAAATAATAGGATTGGAGTGATTCATTCCTTTGTTATATCAGGACTTTGATCTCTCTTTCTAATGTGTGTGTGGCTACTTTCCTCTTAGTAAGGGTAGAAGAGACTCTTTAGCTATGGTAAGCAGCTCTTCTAGGAGAAGGACACTCCAAAATCAAACCATTGTTCTCTAATCTTGGGTAGTGCCATAGCCTCTGTACCATGGTCTTCCACTGTCTTGGGTTAGAGTTCTCTTGCTTGAGGGTACAATCAGGCACACTATTCTATTTAATTTCTCTTCCTCTTGTTTTGTTAAAGTTTTCATAGTTTATATAGGAAATATTTATTTTAATGTTACTCTTCTTAAAATATTTTATTTTTCCTTCTTTCCTTTCCTTACTGGGCTATTTTCCCTGTTGGGGCCCCTGGGCTTATAGCATTTTGCTTTTCCAGCTAGGGTTGTAGCTTAGCAAATAATAATAATAATAATAATAATATATATATATATATATATATATATATATATATATATATATATATATACATAAATACATAAATATATATATATATATATATATATATATATATATATATATATATAAATATATATATATATATATATATATATATATATATATATATATATAAAGATAGATAGATACACATATATACAA
>NC_090737.1:136461434-136462980 GCF_036898095.1 Palaemon carinicauda
AACAATATTGTCTTCAAATCTCTTTACGTTCAGCTAGTAAAGTTAAGTTCCCTTTCCGCTTTTATCTCCATCGCAATAAAAACAACTTTTAAAAAAAAATCGCAACAAATAAAAAAAGCTTAAATTCCAAAGCCATTAAACCTCGAACATCCCCGAGGAATCTCTCCACTGACTAGCGCCTCATTTCAAGGTCTTCCCCGATTTTCCTCTCAAGGGCTCTTTTATAGCCAGTGCAACCGAACTTTGCCCTCCTCAAGCCCTCAGACCCAACCCCGTCTACACCCAAGCCCCTGGGGAGGAACCCAAGCCCCTGGGGAGGGACCCAAGCCCCTGGGGAGGAACCCAAGCCCCCAGAGGAACCCAAGCACAGCAAATCACCTGCAGAGGCAAGTAGCGTGTTTGCACACAAGTGTTCTGATCTACTCGCGAGGATAAATATTCTATCCACTCTTGGGGCCGTAGTACAGTAGATGATGATGGGGGAGAAGATAGTAATAAGAGGGGAAGATGAGGAAGAAGAGTAGGAATAAGAGAAGGAGGGGAAGATGAGGGGGAGTAATGAGATGAATGAGAAGAGTAGGAATAAGAGGAGGAAGGGAATATGAGGGGGAGTAGGAATAAGAGGAGGAAGGGAATATGAGGGGGAGTAGGAAGATGAAGGAGAGTCGGAATAAAAAATTGAGGGGAAGAATGAGGCGGAGTAGGAAGATAAGGGGGAGTAGAAAGATGAAGGAGAAGATAATGAATAAGAGAAGGAGGAGGGGAAGAATAAAAGATGATGGGGAGTAGGAAGATGAAGAAGAAGAGTAGGAATAAGAGGGTAAGAAGATGAAGAAGAGTAGGAAGATGAGAGGGAAGAGTAGGAATAAAAGGAGTGAGGGAGACGAGTAGGAACAAAAGGAAGAGAAGATGACAGGGAGTAAGAAGATGAAGGGGAGTAAGGAGATGAAGGAAAAGAGTAGGACTAAGAGAAAGGAGAGTAGGACTAAGATGAGAGGGAAGAGTAGAATAAGAGGAATGAGAGTAGGGAAGAGACGAGACACACAAGTATATGCGGACCGTCGAAGTCTTCTCAAACACCCAATAATCCGAAACCCATCAAGAGTCGATTGAGCGCATATGACACATCTGGGCTCCCCATTTGGTTAACATTGGGTTGCGTTATCACGCCCATCTATCTATCTGCATCATCTCCAATCCCCGCCCACCCACCCCTCTCCTCTCCCCTCGACCTACATGCAATCCCTCTCTTATTGTTATCATTATGAATTGCAAAGTTACAACACTAGTTGGAAAAGCAGGATGCTATAAGCCCTCCATCAGGGAAAATAGCCCAGTGAGGAAAAGAAACTAGGAAAAATAAAGTATTTTAAGAACAGTGACAACATTAAAATAAATACTTCGTATATAACCTATAAAAACTTTTACAAAACAAGAGGAAGAGAAATTAGATAGATTAGTGTACCCGAGTGTACCCTCAAGCAAGAGAACTCTAACCCAAGACAGTGGAAGACAATGGTACAGAGGCTATGGCACTAACCAAGAC
>NC_090737.1:136470980-136480980 GCF_036898095.1 Palaemon carinicauda
AGTACAGGTAATAAATAAAAATATTCGACAATATTCCTCTCCCCTACTTAGTATAGTACTCTGCATTACTTAAACTTGCAACAAACTTCAGTCGTCTAGTGCGAGAGGCAACTCTTTACTATGAAGACTAAGAGCTTAAACAGATAGCCTTACTTTATATCAGATCTATCCCAGTACAAACCGGTTTGTTTAAACATTGATCATCTCTAATACAACGTTCTAGTTAATTAACTTAGCTTTCCTGACGTTTATAGACAAGCACTGAATAAAAATCTGAAGTGAAATCAAATAACTATCCTATTTAATTATAACTAATACAACGTTCTAGTTAATTAACTTAGCTTGTCTGACTTTTATAGACAAGCACTGTATAAAAGTCTGAAGTGAAATCAAATAACTATCCTATTTAACCAACGTACAGAAATTATTAATTTTCCTTTAAAAAAGAAAAAAATGAAAAAAAAAAGCCCCAGCAGATCTAAACCGCCAAATAATTAACGGGATTCAATAAACCAATAATGTATTATGGAAGCGATCTATCATTTGTCCGCCATGCATAAATCAGCCAATTAAAAACTGGAATGATTACCACGTCACTATGAATGGCAGGCATTTTCAAATGCCGATTCCGAAAGCTTTCTACTCCATCAATATCCCTCTGCTAATATCAACTGCAGAATAGCTACCCCCCCCCCCCCTCCCACCTTAGGGTCCCCGGTCCGCAAACCACATATTCTCTACCGACTCGTCCTCTTCAGCGACCCATTCGAACGACACATTTGGCTAATTGCAATTCAATCTTCCTTGGCGGAGGAACAGTTCCACAGTGACTTTCGTATTTCATAGAAGCAGTGGAGGCTTTGATGGATAGGTGAGAGCGAATTAGTGGCTTTTATGAGTTGTTTTAATACATCTAGATCTAAAATAAGTATCGTCTATTCCTTGTCTTTGAAGGGCTTTCATTACTGAGGAAGTTTTGACAGAATTAAAGCTTTCTCATAGTCTTTAGATGCAAGATATCCTCCAACTCGATAGGTATTAATTTTCTAATAAAATACCTTTCAGAAGTATTTTCTTATGTATCTAGATCTAAAATAAGTATTGCCTATTCCTTGTCTTTGAAGGGCTCTCATTACTGATGAAGTTTTGACAGAATTAAAGCTTTCTCATAGTCTTTAGATGCCAGACATCCTCCAACCCGACAGGTATTATTTTTCTAATGCAATAACAAGAATTTTTTTATGTATCTAGATCTAAAATAAGTATTGCCTATTCCTTGTCTTTGAATGGCTTTCATTACTGATGAGGTTTTGACAGAGTTAAAGCTCTCTCATATTCTTGAGATGCCAGACATCCTCCAACTCGACAGGTATTATTTTTCTAATAAAATAACTTTCAGAAGACTTTTTATAAAATAAAATCAGTCGTTTTTTATGAATTGTTTTAATACATCTAGATCCTCCTAATCAGGTAGTTGAATCAGTAGAACTTCAAAAGTTGAAAGTTGCAGCAAATGTTTTCATGTTGAACAGGCTGACATAAGTCTTTTTATAGTTTATATATAACATATCTGTTTTAGCGTTGTTACTGTTTGTAGAATGATTTATTGTTAATTTGTTCTCACTATTTATCTATTTCCTTATTTCCTTTCCTCACTGAGCTATTTTTCCCAGTTGGAGCCTTTGGGCTTATAGCATATTGCTTTTCCAACTAGGGTTGGAACTTGGCTAGTAATAATAATAATAATAATAATAATAATAATAATAATAATAATAAATAACAATAATAGCATAAGTATCATCTATTCCTTGTCTTTGAGGGGCTTTCATTACTGATGAAGTTTTGAGAGTATTAAAGCTTTCTCATAGTCTTTAGATGCCAGACATCCTCCAACCCGACAGGTATTATTTTTTTTAATCAAATAGCTTTCAGAAGACTGTATAAAATAGAAAAAAAATTGAATTTTCTAAGTGCTAATGAGAAAAAAACCAATTATTTTTATATATCTAGATGAGACGTCCTCCAATCCGATAGGTAGTTAAAAAAAGTAATAATAAAAATTTCCAAAATGCGATTTATAACACAGAAAATAAAGGATTTTTATAACGAGGTAATAAGAAAAAAAAATCGACCAATTTGTCAACATATGAATATAATCATACGAATTTAGTTGACCTTTCATATACAATTATTAAATAACTACTAAATTGGAATGTATAAGCTTCAATTCATCCTTCACCCACTTCAAACTGTATAACACCCAGCGATAGATCAAAATAATATGCAAAAATTAAGTACATAAATTTAGCCATTGAATCAACTAAACTACAAAATAAAAGCATTGATGAGTTTATTCACATGAAATAAACAGCTTTTCATTAGTAGGGTTTAACAAGATTTTAATCTGCATAAACTGATTAAAACTCTTTACCTGATAAAAACATTTGAAGAATATAGCACTAAAACGGAAAAATTAAGTTTACATAGCATTTTGGGTGGATAAACTTATTATGCATGCATTATATGTGTATGTATATTTTTATGTATTTACGTTTGTATGTTTATAATATACATACATACATACATATATATATATATATATATATAAATTATATATATGTATGTATAAATATATATATATATATATATATATAAATTATATATATGTATGTGTGTATATATATATATATATATATATGGGTTAGAGAAATTAGTCATACCCTGGTGAGACAGGGTGCGTGTTCGCGTAGGCAAAACTATCTAAATATTTAGTTGTCATTTTTGACGGGTCGGGTACTCTCTCTCTCTCTCTCTCTCTCTCTCTCTCTCTCTATATATATATATATATATATAGATATATATATATATAGATATATATATATATAGATATATATATATAGATATATATATATATAAATATATATATATAAACACATATATACAGTATATATATATATATATATATACATACACATACACACACCGAATTAAACTTACCAAAGACAAGGCATTAAATCCACCTAGCAAAAACCTGTCTTCCCTCAAATATAAATGCAGCATCCATTGTATAATCACCCAATTCGAACTGATGAGTTTTTAACTACCTTGAAAAAAAAAGGGTGTGCGTGGGGGGGGGGGGGCTTTGAGGATCATAATTCTTCTCCACTTAAGCCATTCTAACCTAATCTACCTCGATGGAACAATAATGGAGATTAACCACAAAGTTTAATTTAGATTAATTAAACATTGTTCGTCATCTACCCCTTCCCCCTCTCCTCCTATTTTAACGGATCATAAGGGGATAAAGGGAAGAGTTACGGATTAGCAAATTAAAATGAATAATGACAATAATGGATAAATAATAATTACAAAATGATCTATGTAAAAGTCTCGTCAACTTCGTCAACTTAAAAGGGATTTGCTGGAGTAATCGATGCTCTTAAGATGTTATGTATTTGAGACAAAAATCCTCTTTATTATTACTATTAATAGCTAAGCTACAACCCTAGTTGGAAAAGCATGATGGTATAAGCCCTAGGGGTCCAACAGGGAAAAATAGCCCAGAAAGGAAAGGAAACAAGGAAATAAATTAACTCCAAGAGAAGCAATAACTAAAAATTAAACATTTAATGATAATTAACAATATTAAATGAGATCTAAATTAACAACATTAAATTAGATCTATCATATATAAAAAAAACTTCATAAAACCAAGAAGGGAAATAAGAAAGAAAGAGCGCGCCCGAGTGTACCCTCAAGCAAGAGAACTCTAACCCAAGAAAGTGGAAGACCATGGTACAGAGGCTATGGCACTACCCAAGACTAGAGAACAATGGTTTGATTTTGGAGTGTCCTTCTCCTAAAAGAGCCGCTTACCATAAGATAAAGTCTATTCTACCCTTAGCAAGAGGAAAGTAGCCACTAAACTATTTTTTAATTCCTCTAATATGGTGCTTAGTATGCAGGAGAGAGAGAGAGAGAGAGAGAGAGAGAGAGAGAGAGAGACTATTCGTCCTATTCCAAAGTTCCCCTTCCCCGATGGTCGTAGTTCGGAATGATATAGATGCAGAATTTCTCGGAGTATCTTAATTCATAAACAAACAAAAAGTATCTGAATATGAAAAAAAACATAGTTGTTATAATCTATCAATAAATAACTATAAATAAATATCAATAAATAACTATAAATGACAAACTATCAAATCTGGGTCAAATTTTATCTCGCAGGATATTCACAAAAATAATTATTGAAATCGCCGTTATATTGTCATTAAAAATTTAATCATAAGAAACGCCATAATATTTAATCAATACTTATATTGCTATTGTGGTCACTCTTCTTCTTCTTTCTCATCGTTATCTTTTACATTAAGGGGTCGGTTGCCTGATGCGGTGTCTCCAATGCTTTCTATCAAAGGCACCATCTTTAAAGGTTTTTAAAGGCCACTCATGAATGCAGAGGCAAGGAACAATGACATTGCCCTATCAAGCATGTCAATGCCCTAGAGACTGACCATATAAAATCAGCGCCCAAGCCTACTCTCCCCCAAAGCTAGGACCAAGGAGGGCTAGGCAATGGATTCTGATGTCTCAGTAGATAAACCTATAGGCTCCTCTAAACCCCAAATCCTAAGCTCACAAGGATGGTGAGATTAAAGCGACCAAAGAAACTAACGAGTTTGAGCGGGACTCGAACTCCAGTCTCGCGTTCATCAATCAGGAACGTTATCACATAGGCCACCACAACCCCTTCCACCACATTATCACTCTTGGATTTCAATTCGAAGTTGTGCCAACAAAGAGATAACATCTAAATTATATAGATAGATAGATAGATAGATAGATACAAAAAACCCACATAATAATCAAATTAATAGATGTCTAACTAAACAAAACAATAAAAAACTAAACATATAAAACTCGTAATTTGATAAAGAAGGCGTAAGACATTTACAACATTCAGTTCTTATGACATGAATGATTTCCCAAGGGAAATAAATATTCTGAAAATGTTTTCCATTTGTTTTTCTTTTTCATTCTGAAATAAATTCGTAAGTCAAAAACATCGGGGGCAGTTTGATGATGATGATGATGATGATGATGATGATAATAATAATAATAATAATGATGATAATAATAATAATAATAAAAAACAACAATAATAATAATAACAAAAATATTAATAGTAATAACAATAATAATCCGAAAAAAATATTAACATTAAAAATTACGTTTACTTATATTGTTGATAATAATAATAATAATAATAATAATAATAATAATAATAATAATAATAATAATAATAATAATAATAATAATAATAATAATAATAATAATAATAATAATAATAATAATAATAATAATAATAATAATAATAATAATAATAATAACAACGACGACGACGACGACGACGACGACGACGACGACGACAATAATAATAATAATAATAATAATAATAATAATGCGAAAAATGGATTACCATTAAAAATTACGTTTCCTTCTAACGCCATTGCAATGAATATTCATCATTACCTTTAGCATGTTAATCCAGATTTTGATTCTGCCGAAAAACCAACTACAGTAAACTAAACGCAGCAATGAGAGAATATAATTAACACCCAGCTTCAAAACGTGTCAGATTCACGGCTGAGATGAAATCCTTCAAAGAGAAATTAACATGAATAATGATCCTTATCGAGGAGCGTTTAGCGAAAGGAAAAAAAAAATGCAACGAGCAAAATGTATCTCGCTGTAAAGCATTCGAACGAATAGTAGCTCGTTGTAAAGCATTAAAATAAGCATAAAACGCTTATATTAATGCTCTTCTTGTTATATCAAATGTGGAATGGAGTGCGTAATTACAGTAGTGATGAAATACTCATAAAAAAAATTAGTTACGATTTCAAATATATTTTCATTATCATACGACATTGCCAAATCTTCATTGATCATACGACGTTGCCAAATCTAAGTTGTTCTGTAGTTTATAGTCTAAATGTGAAAGGTCTATTCATATGTTGTTAATGTTCTCAAAATATGTTATTCTAATGTTACTGTTCTTAAATTATTTTGCTTTATTTTTACTGTTCATTAATTCTCACATATAGTTTATCTATTTCCTTTCCTTGGGCTTCTTGAATCATGCTTTCCCAACTAGGGGTTTAGATTAGCTGCTAATAATAATAATAATAATAATAATAATAATAATAATAATAATAATAATAGTTGTCAACGAATGCATTACCTGTCGCCATAAATGCGTTTACTCTAATTATTATTATTATCATTATTACCAGCCAAGCTACAACCCTAGTTGGAAAAGCAAGATGCTATAAGCCCAGGGGCTCCAACAGGGAAAAATATCCCAGTGAGGAAAGGAAATAAGGAAATAAATATGAGATGAGAATGAATGAACAATATATCATTCTAAAAACAGTAACAGCGTCAAAACAGATATGTCCTATATATACTATTAACAACGTCAAAAACAGATATGTCATATATAAACAATAAAAAGACTCATGTCAGCCTGGTCAACATAAAATATGGTATTTACAGCTGTTGACTCAACCACAAAGATGGCGTCCCGAGATCATTCAAGAGAAGAATTAATATCTAAGAAATTATGATTTCTTGAATTGCCTTTATTTTAGTTATTGTAAAACGTGAAAGAAAACGTCAAAAAAAAAAAAAAAACAAGCGCAGTAATATTGCAGTAGGAATGAAGCCTCTTTTCACACTTTAGGGAACATGTAGGCCTACCAAATGCTTCACTATTTTCCATGGACAGAGCATAGGTATAAAAAAAAAATCATATATAACAGGAGACCCTTATTTCCAATTCTCAATTCAGGGATAATGTGAACGAACGCGAGATATTTTTCTCAGCTTAAGCAAAAAAAAAAAAAGAAAAAAAAATCCTTATTTCTAAAGTTGGTAAGGGGAAATATATACCGGTGTGTGTCTATATATATATATATATATATATATATATATATATATAGATATATATATATCTATATATACAGTATATATATATATATATATATATATAATATATATATATATATATATCTATATCTATATATATACAGTATATATATATATATATATATATATATATATATATATATATATACACATATAGATATATACAAATATATATGTATATATATGAATAAATAATAAATAATACATATATACATACATATATATATATATATATATATATATATATATATATATATATATATATATATATATATAAATATATATTCCCAGCTCTACTAGAATATTTTCATAACTCGTTACTCACCACTAAATTTGTCGTGTTTTTTTTGGGGGGGGATATATTGAAATTAAATGCAAACACCAAAAATAAGATAGCAAGAGTGGAACAGCTTGTCTCCACAGCTGAATTTGTAATAAGCAGAGGCACCCAAACCAATAAACTAAAGCTTTTTTCCTTTACTGTAAATGGTGTGAAAATTCCAACAACTGGCCATGGGTTACTTTATGGACCCAGACAGTTAACATATTGCGTGAACGAGACAGAGAATGATTATACATGTACTGATATATTGTACAATAAATAATATCGAGACGGAGAAGGGTTGTACGTGTACTTATATATTTTACAAGAAATAATATCGAGACAGAGAAGGGTTGTACGTGTACTTATATCTTTTACAAGAAATAATATCGAGACAGAGAATGATTATACATGTACTTATATCTTTTACAAGAAATAATATCGAGACAGAGAATGATTATACATGTACTTGTATATTTTACAAGAAATAATATCGAGACAGAGAATGATTATACATGTACTTGTATATTTTACAAGAAATAATATCGAGACAGAGAAGGGTTGTACGTGTACTTATATCTTTTACAAGAAATAATATCGAGACAGAGAAGGGTTGTACGTGTACTTATATCTTTTACAAGAAATAATATCGAGACAGAGAATGATTATACATGTACTTATATCTTTTACAAGAAATAATATCGAGACAGAGAATGATTATACGTGTACTTATATCTTTTACAAGAAAATAATATCGAGACAGAGAATGATTATACATGTACTTATATGTTTTACAAGAAATAATATCGAGACAGAGAATGATTATACATGTACTTATATGTTTTACAAGAAATAATATCGAGACAGAGAATGATTATACATGAACTTGTATATTTTACAAGAAATGATATCGAGACAGAATGATTATACATGTACTTATATATTTTACAAGAAATAATATCGAGACAGAGAATGATTATACATGAACTTGTATATTTTACAAGAAATGATATCGAGACAGAGAATGATTATACATGTACTTATATGTTTTACAAGAAATGATATCGAGACAGAGAATGATTATACATGTACTTATATGTTTTACAAGAAATAATATCGAGACAGAGAATGATTATACATGAACTTGTATATTTTACAAGAAATGATATCGAGACAGAATGATTATACATGTACTTATATATTTTAGAAGAAATAATATCGAGACAGAGAATGATTATACATGAACTTGTATATTTTACAAGAAATGATATCGAGACAGAGAATGATTATACATGTACTTATATGTTTTACAAGAAATAATATCGAGACAGAGAATGATTATACATGTACTTATATGTTTTACAAGAAATAATATCGAGACAGAGAATGATTATACATGAACTTGTATATTTTACAAGAAATGATATCGAGACAGAATGATTATACATGTACTTATATATTTTAGAAGAAATAATATCGAGACAGAGAATGATTATACATGAACTTGTATATTTTACAAGAAATAATATCGAGACAGAGAATGATTATACATGTACTTATATATTTTAGAAGAAATAATATCGAGACAGAGAATGATTATACATGAACTTGTATATTTTACAAGAAATGATATCGAGACAGAGAATGATTATACATGAACTTGTATATTTTACAAGAAATGATATCGAGACAGAGAATGATTATACATGAACTTGTATATTTTACAAGAAATGATATCGAGACAGAATGATTATACATGTACTTATATGTTTTAGAAGAAATAATATCGAGACAGAGAATGATTATACATGTACTTATATATTTTACAAGAAATGATATCGAGACAGAATGATTATACATGTACTTATATATTTTACAAGAAATAATATCGAGACAGAGAATGATTATACATGAACTTGTATATTTTACAAGAAATGATATCGAGACAGAATGATTATACATGTACTTATATGTTTTAGAAGAAATAATATCGAGACAGAGAATGATTATACATGTACTTATATATTTTACAAGAAATAATATCGAGACAGAGAATGATTATACATGAACTTGTATATTTTACAAGAAATGATATCGAGACAGAATGATTATACATGTACTTATATGTTTTACAAGAAATAATATCGAGACAGAGAATGATTATACATGTACTTATATATTTTACAAGAAATAATATCGAGACAGAGAATGATTATACATGTACTTATATATTTTAGAAGAAATAATATCGAGACAGAATGATTATACATGAACTTGTATATTTTACAAGAAATGATATCGAGACAGAATGATTATACATGTACTTATATATTTTACAAGAAATGATATCGAGACAGAATGATTATACATGTACTTATATATTTTACAAGAAATGATATCGAGACAGAATGATTATACATGTACTTATATGTTTTAGAAGAAATAATATCGAGACAGAGAATGGTTATACATGAACTTATATGTTTTACAAGAAATAATATCGAGACAGAGAATGATTATACATGAACTTGTATATTTTACAAGAAATGATATCGAGACAGAATGATTATACATGTACTTATATGTTTTAGAAGAAATAATATCGAGACAGAGAATGATTATACATGAACTTGTATATTTTACAAGAAATAATATCGAGACAGAGATTGATTATACATGTAATATATT
>NC_090737.1:136490980-136501347 GCF_036898095.1 Palaemon carinicauda
GAGAGAGAATCAAATATAAGATCCCAATGCAAGATCATTTTTCTTTTTAATCTATTTCGTGTATTAAAGAAAAATCATTTAATACCATAGCAGCCACACTATCTCAAAAAATCAGACTGCATTTTATACAAATAAAAACTACAAGCAAAATAAAATTCAAAATAGGCAATACGTCAATTTAGACAACTTAGAAAAGGAAGACAATTTAGAAAACTTAGAAAAGGAAGACAATTTAGAAAACTTAGAAAAGGAAGATAATTTAGACAACTTAGAAAAGGAAGACAATTTAGACAACTTAGAAAACTTGGAGAAGGAAGACAATTTAGACAATTTAGAAAAGGAAAACAATTTAGACAACGTAGAAAAGGAAAACAATTTAGACAACGTAGAAAAGGAAGACAATTTAGACAACTTAGAAAAGAAAGACAATTTAGACAACGTAGAAAAGGAAGACAATTTAGACAACGTAGAAAAGGAAGACAATTTAGACAACGTAGAAAAGGAAGATAATTCAGACAACGTAGAAAAGGAAGATAATTCAGACAACGTAGAAAAGGAAGACAATTTAGACAACTTAGAAAAGGAAGACAATTTAGACAACGAAGAAAAGGAAGACAATTTAGACAATGAAGAAAAGGAAGACAATTTAGACAACGTAGAAAAGGAAGACAATTTAGACAACTTAGAATAGGAAGACAATTTAGACAACTTAGAAAAGGAAGACAATTTAGACAACGTAGAAAAGGAAGACAATTTAGACAACGTAGAAAAGGAAGACAATTTAGACAACATAGAAAAGGAAGACAATTTAGACAACGTAGAAAAGGAAGACAATTTAGACAAGGAAGACAACAACAAAAAAGCCAAGCGGTGTTCAGTAACCCACGAAGACAATCTCGGCCTTCCATCTGGCATTACAAGTTATCAAAACATTCAGATCCTTGTCAAACAAATTAGCAGAGAGAGATAGAGAGAGAGAGAGAGAGAGAGAGAGAGAGAGAGGGAGAGAGAGAGAGAGAGAGAGAGAGAGAGAGGGGAGGGGTTGGCAGTTTTGTTGAATGTGATTCAAAGTTTTAGGCTTTATTAGCAATTTGTTATAAAATTAATTAAATAAACTTATATTTGCAGTATATAAGTAAACAATAACTGCATATATACATATATATATATATATATATATATATATATATATATATATATATATATATATATATATATATATATATATACACATATACATATATATATATATTTAAATATATATATATATATATATATATATATATATACATACATATGTATAAATATATATATATATATATATATATATATATATATATATATATATATATATAATATCAAATGAAAACCAATACGTAAATATAAACATGTTGCTTTTAAGAATGCTTATGCTCCACATAATCCCCAGACAAAAACTGAAATAAAATAGGAAAGCTAAAAATACCTTCATGCAATCCCAAATTCTCCCCCCCCCCACAAAAATAACACCCTTCCTACCTCCTTCCCCCTCAGGAGTAACCCCCCCCCCCCTCCAATAGGATGCCTGAAGAATCCTCCATTCATTATGGTGCAAAAGATCATCCGGCCGAAGCAGCGACCCGAACCTATTAAAGAGTTGCAAATCCTTCAATCTCGAGTAGCTTAGCTACGACAACACATGTGACTTGATCCTTCCTGACACTAGACACACAACAAACATATATATTATACGCACAAACGCACAGACAGATGTCTCACGTTCCCCTTGTTCAAACCTTCATCCTCCCTCCCCCCCCCCCCACCCCCGCACCCCCTAGCTCCAACCCTTTACCCTTTATGTATAGAATGCCATTTCGCGACTCGTTTCCACTAACAAAGGGTTCAAGGGCGAATAGGGAACTAGAGGGGCTAGGGGATAAGGAAGGAATTAAGGGGGATTCTAGACGAGGAGGGGGAAGGGGAATTGGGTGGAAGTAATAGAGAGAAGGATGGAACCGGAGAGAGACTCTTAAATATAAAACGGTAATAAGTATGAGTATGTGAATAGACTCTAGGAAAAGATTGGACTTTGATGGGAAGTGAGGCTTTGGAAGGAACTGGCAGTAAAAATATGGAAAGATTCGACAGGATTCAAGGATTCAAGGAGGAGGAGGAGGAGGAGGAGGAGGAGGAGGAGGAAGATCAGATTGGATTCAAGGAAGAGGAGGAGAAGGATGGAGCATTTCGAGAGGGAGAGTGTTCCAATGTAACGAAGGAAAATCTAAGAAACCCGAAAGGACTCTTGTAAGAAGAGGATGAAAATGACTTAAGGTATTTAGTAGGGCAAGAGGGAAAAGGAAAAGAGAGTAGTGCAATCATTCATCTTCTCTTACGTAATCCATCAAAAGAGATGACTGAACGCAAGCATACAAGTTAGCAAGCAAGATTAATATCCACTCTCGACAATGACGGGTGGCCTAAAATGAGAGGCAAAATTTCAACTGAAGATGAATGATGAATTTGACAACTTGAGTTATGGCAAGTTTAAAGGTTTAAAGGCCGCTCATGAATGGCAGAGGTAAGGGACAGTGACATTGCCCCATCAAGGAGGGTAATGCCCTAGAGACTGACCATATATACAGTACATATGATCAGCGTCCAAGCACCCTCTCCACCCAAGCTAGGACCAGGATGGGCCAGGCAATGGCTACTGATGACCCAGCAGATAGACTTATAGGCTACCCCAAAACCGTCCATCCTTAGCCCACAAGAACACATGACCACTATCACGCAACAGGGTAAGTCTGCGACAGATAAAAATGCTTAACCTAGATTCATTCAAAGCAATCTAGTGTGACTGTCCTTGGGTCACAATGAGGTTTAAAAGTCAAAGTATATGGATGTAAGATAATTAAGGGCTAAAATGAACAATGGATGTATGTATGATACGGGTTAAAACCCAGTGGATGGATGTATGTATGATACGGTTTAAAACCCAGTGGATGGATGTATACATAGCCTAATACAGTTTAAAAGCCAGTGGATGGATGTATGATGCTTATGGTCACACATATTACTTCGTAGTGTAACTCAGCACCTTAATAGAAAGTCAAGGGATAAAAGAGTTGGATACAGGATCCCTCTCCATTGGGTAACCTTGCTATTTAATACTCCTGAAATGTTGAAGATCATTCTAAATTTTCCTCCTCATCATGGTTGTATTTATATCGGATTGACAGACGAAAAAGTCGTTCATATGTCTCTACTTATACAGCATCATGTTGAATTAATTCGGCAAATGACCACCCGTAGGCCTCCACTAACACGTCAGGTTGAATTAATTCGGCAATGACAAAATTAAACACATTTCCGTATGCTTAAAGCCAGCAATATGAAGGCCTAATTGAGGATGGTGTCTCTGTTGATCTTCAATTCTAAACAGTATGCTTCACAGCTCTATAAAATTTGAAAGGTAAACTAAAGCCGAAATCAATACAGGAAGAAAAGAAATACTGATAATCAAGCTTCATACGAACTTCCCAGATACCTACTCAGTAGGATGGTACTCTTCCAAGAATCACAACCATTTAATTCAAAGACCAAAATATTGAGGTAAGTAATTCCAATGCCAGATACTTGATTATTTACATCTAGTGTATGATGAAAAAAAATAGCTCCTTCACCAATGTGACGAGGAGCTACATCACTAATATTATCGAAATAATAATGTTAAGAGAACGACATTAAAGCTTATACTGATAAATGAAAAATCATACGTAACACCTTTTTCAAAAGCGATTCAGACGAAGATGCATATTCATACTCAATCAAAAAGGGAGAGGAACCATTGATAATTTCGGTTTAAAATGCAAAGCTCTAATACGCCCAGGGTAGAATTTACACTGAAAGATTAACAAAATTGATTCTATTCCAGAACGCCATAATCATATCAATCAAGACTAACCGAGATGGAAATCAATTGGACTGTCGTCATTTTCCCAATTCGGTGAAAATATATATTTCATTTAAGGTTCAAAGGCCGCTCATGAATGGCAGGGGCAAGGGACAGTGGCATTGCCCTAAGGAGCAGACCAATACTCTAGAGGCTGACCATATATACATATGATCAGCCCCAAGCCCACTCTCCACGTACGCTAGGAACTAGGAGGGCCAGGCAATGGCTGCTGATGATTCAGCAGCTCTTCTAGGACACTCCAAAATCAAACCATTGTTCTCTAGTCTTGGGTAGTGCCATAGCCTCTGTATCATGGTCTTCCACTGTCTTGGGTTAGAGTTCTCTTGCTTGAGGGTACACTCGGGCACACTATTCTAACTTGTTTCTCTTCCTCTTGTTTTGTTAAAATTTTCATAGTTTATATAGGAGAATTTTTTTTAGTGTTGCTGGTCTTTAAGTATTTTATTTTTCCTTGTTTCCTTTCCTCACTGTGCTATTTTCCCTGTTGGAGCCCCTGGGCTTATAGCATACTGCTTTTCCAACTAGGGTTGTAGCTTAGTAAGTAATAATAATAATAATAATAATAACGTTGTTAATATTTTATATAGGACATATCTGTTTTGACGTTGTTACTGATTTTAGAATGATTTATTGTTAATTTATTCTCATCATTTATTTATTTCCTTATTTCCTTTCCTCACGAGGCTATTTTTCCCTATTGGAGCCATTGGGCTTATAGCATCTTGCTTTTCCAACTAGGGATGTAGCTTGGCTAATAATAATAATAATAATAATAATAATAATAATAATAACAACAGTAATAATAATAATAATAATAATAATAATAATAATAATAATAATAATAATAATATATCCGTTCTTAAAATGGTAAAAATCCTGGAATAAATGTTGCCAGACATTTACCGTTTTTTAATGCAAATTTTTAACTGTGTAGCTTAAGTACAATACGATATAAAATGAAAAGACTTATTCACTTTACAAGTAAAAACGGATATATTGACGTAAAGGAGTGATATCACGGTCACCAACCCGTAAAGGATAATACATACATACATACACACACACACACACACACACACACACATATATATATATATATATATATATATATATATATATATATATATATATATATATATATATATATATATATATATAATGAAAACCAATACATATAAATAAACGAATTGCTAATAAGAATGCTTATGCTCTACATAACCTCCAGACAAAAACTGAAATAAAATAGGAAAGCTAAAAATACCTTCATGCCATCCCAAACTCTCCCCTCCCCCCTCAGGAGTAACCCCCCCCCCACCTCCTTCCCCCTTTGGAGTAAACCCCCCCCCCCCTCCAACAAGTAAAAACACTTACCTTTTGATGAAAACAAATGGACAATAGGTGATTAATACCAAAATGGAAAATTGAAGAACACCAACCTGGAAAAAAAGCAAAAAGTCAAAATTAATATATTAATTGCAAAAAGCTAAACGAGACGGAATACTCAAAATAGCAGATTGAGAAAAAATCTTAAACATTTGAAATCTGAATATTAATGAACAATGATTTTTCGTTTCTAAATTCATATGACTTTGTTGGCAGGATTACTTGAGGTCGAAAAAAATGGAGTCATTAAAACAGAACTATTTGCCACTTTTCAATAACTCTTTACCTTTTACTCTGATAAGTATTATCCTCCACAGCTTAAAAAAAAAAAAAAAAAAAAAAAAAAAAAAAAAAAAAAAAAAAAAAAAAAAAAAAAAAACAGGGTAATTAATGCCAACCTCAGCCGTTTCAGTATTTTTTCATATTATGATAATAATAAGAATTAATTATTATTATTATTATTATTATTATTATTATTATTATCATCATCATCACTAGCAAAGTTAAAACCCTAGTTGGAAAAGCATGATGCTATAAGCTCAAGAGTTCCAACAGGGAAAAATACCCCAGTGAGGAAAGGAAATAAGGAAAATAAATGAACGATATAAGTAATGAAAATTAGAATAAATACTTATAAAACATTAACATTAAAGCATATTTAATTTAAAAACTATAAAAGGACTTATGCAAGCCTGTTCAACATAAAAGCATTTGCTGCGAGTTTGAACTTTTGAAGTTCTATCAATTAAGGCGCCAAGGGCTAAAATACATTGTTAAAAAACACCCGTAATTCTAATCGGAAATTCTTCTTAAAAATATACTATTCTCAGCCTTATTTCAGTAAAATACAGGCGACCGAAATTTTACTTGCTTTGTTATTATCTTTTACGGGTTGCTGACCGTAATATCACTTGTTTCCGTCAATATATACGTTTTTAAAACGGTAAATGCCTGGAAACATTTATTCCAGAATTTTTACCATTTTTCATGGAAAATTTTCAAGGTAAAAAAAAAAAAAAAAAAAAAAAAAAAAAAAAAAAAAAAAAAAAAACCTGAAAACTATTCAGGCCAATTAACGCAGACCTCTAGAGCGTCAATTTTTTTTTTCTTAATTATGATAATAACAGGAATTAATGTACCAATTAAGGTACCAAGAGCTAAAATGGGTGGCCAAAAATAGAGAATCATAAAGGGCGACTAATCCATCAAAGGACCTGCCTTAGGCTAAAATACTTTACAACTTGTTCAATTTATTGAAATTAATATGGAAAACAGATTCACAGAAGAGAAACAATACACAGTGAGAAAAAAAAAATAACTTTTCCACGTTAATATCAATAAATGGAACAAGTTGTAACAATCCGAAGTGTATACATTATTTTGGGGCACTCTGTAGTATAGTATAGTATAGTACAGGTATAGTATAGTATAGTATAGTATAGTATAGTATAGTATAAGGGGTATAGTAGTAGTCTTCATCAAGGAATTTCTGAGTTTCGGCGAGGTGCACTAACAAAACACTGCAAGATCATAGTTTCAAATTTCGATATTATACGAAAGGTTTTAAAAGTCTCTAAGAGTATACAATTTAAATAATAATAATTAAAATAATAATAATAATAATAATAATAATAATAATAATATTTTAATAAGAATTTCATTAATAATAATAATAATAATTAATAATAAAGATACTACCGCTAGAGAGTTATGGGGTCTTTTGACTGGCCAGACAGTACTACATTGGATCCTCCTCTCTGGTTACGGTTCATTTTCCCTTTGCCTACATACACACTGAATAGTCTGGCATATTCTTTACATATTCTCCTCTCTCCTCATACACCTGACAACACAGATTACCAAACATTTCTTCATCACCCAAGGGGTTACTGCACTGTACTTGTTCAGTGCCCCTTTCCTCTTGGTAAGGGTAGAAGAGACTCTTTAGCTATGGTAAGCAGCTCTTCTAGGAGAAGGACACTCCAAAATCAAACCACTGTTCTCTAGTCTTGGGTAGTGCCATGGCCTCTGTACCGTGGCCTTTCACTGTCTTGGGTTAGAGTTCTCTTGCTTGAGGGTACACTCGAGCAACCTCTCCTATCTTATTTCTCTTCCTCTTGTTTTGTTAAAGTTTTTATAGTTTATATAGGAGATATTTATTGTTACTCTTCTTAGAATATTTTATTTTCCTTTTTTCCTTTCCGCACTGAGCTATTTTCCCTGTTGGAGCCCCTGGGCTTATAGCATACTGCTTTTCCAACTAGGGTTGTAGCTTAGTAAGTAATAATAATAATAATAATAATAATAATAATAATATTTTTAATAAGAATTTCAATTATATTAATATTAATTTTAATAAGAAATTCAACAATAATAATAATAATAATAATAATAATAATAATAATAATTTTCACAATATTATAAATTTCAATAATAATTGATCTATGTCCCTAGAATGACAAGAATCCAAAACACCTTTCTCCTTTGAAACAGCATCAAGTACTCTGTTTTAGTGTAGATATTTTATATGTTCCATCGCTGACCATTGCCTTTGCATCGCCTGTTTAATGTCACATAATTTAATTGCTCATCCAACTGTACTATATTGTACTAATAATATACTATACTATACTATCCTATACAAATTCATTGACGTAGTTCACAGCGATATCGTATAAGTGTGTGGAGTAATGTCAATTAGATTTTGAGATTGATCCAGATTTGGAAGTATTTTCAGATTATGAAGCGGATCTAGATTAGGAGGAATATTCAATTTATGAAATGAATCCGTGTATGTGTGTGTGTGTATATATATATATATATATATATATATATATATATATATATATATATATATATATATATATACAATGGGAATTGGGTTCGTAGCTTCATAGAGTTTACAGAGTTGGAAAAAATGGCCTAAAGTGAATTTAAAAAATACTTCTCTGTATGAAAATCGATTAGTTCTTTCGTACACTGATTTGTATTTTCAGGGAACACTTAATGCTCATGACTTCTTGCCACTGATTTTATCTGGAATTTCTTAGGGCATTTATTATTATCATTTGATTTATTTGCGATTTCTTAGGCAATCTTACAATTATCATCTTTGATTTATTGGCGATTTCTTAGGTAATCTTACAATTATCATCTTTGATTTATTTGCGATTTCTTAGGCAATCTTACAATTATCATCGTTGATTTATTTGCAATTTCTTAGGCAATCTTACAATTATCATTTTTGATTTATTTGCGATTTCTTAGGTAATCTTACAATTATCATCTTTGATTTATTTGCGATTTCTTAGGCAATCTTACAATTATCATCTTTGATTTATCTTGAATTTCTTAAGCAATCTTACAATCATCACCATTGAGATATTTGAGATTTCCTGAATAATTAAACAACCTTACAAATAACTTTCTGATATAAAAAAAGTCAGCGAATGTTCTCGACAACTTGCATTGCGTCATCCACACGCAAAGTGTCTGACAAGACACAAAGGACATCTTCGTGTCGTAAACAAGTTATCCATCATCACGGACGAACGTGGATCCGCGCGTTTTGTCCGTCCAGCTATAAATTATGCAAGATTATTTGAGATAAGATCACCATAATGAGCGGTTCCGTCATCTTTTGAGGGGACTCGATTATAATGAGTACTAACGACGTTCTGTTGTTCTCCTAAGATCGAAGTGATGGTGAGGAAGAAGAAGAAGAAGAAGAAGAAGAAGAAGAAGAAGAAGAAGAAGAGGGATTTAAGGTTAAGGTCGCCTGCTAGATTTCACCTTATGATTCATTATAATCTTTTTTTTTGGGGGGGGTTGTAAATTTCTTCTTAAAGGTTAGGTTTTAGAATATTTGAATTTTGTTACGCCTTGTGTTCTGATTCCTTTTCTAGTCTCTCTTTGTGATTTTCCCCTAGAGAAAACACAAATTAACCACGAGTACTTGATACTATTTCAAAGGAGAAAGGTGTTTTGGATTCTTGTCATTCTAGGGACATAGATCATAGGACAATTATAATATTGTGAAAATTATTATTATTATTATTATTATTATTATTATTATTATTAAAATTATTATTATTATTATTATTATTATTATTATTGAATCTTATTAAAATCATTATTAATAGTATCATTATTATTATTATTATTATTATTATTATTATCATTATTATTATTATTATTAGCCAAGCTACAACCCTAGTTGGAAAAGCAAGATGCTATAAACCCAAGGGCTCCAATAGGGAAAAATAGGTCAGTGAGGAAAGGAAATAAGGAAATAAGTAAATGATGAGAACTAATTAACAATAAATCATTCTAAAGACAGTAACAACGTCAAAATAGATATGTCATACATAAACTATAAAAAAACTTATGTCAGCCTGTTCAACAAAAAAACATTTGCTGCAACTTTGAACTTTTGAAGTTCTACTAATTCAACTACCCGATTAGGAAGATCATTTCACAACTTGGTCACAGCTGGAATAAAACTTCTAGAATACAGTGTAGTATTGAGCCTCATCATGAAGAAGGCCTGGCTATTATAATTAACTGCCTGCCTAGTATTACGAACACGAAGGAATTGTCCAGGAAGATCTAAATGTAAAGGATGGTCAGAATTATGAAAAATCTTATGCAACATGCATAATGAACTAACTGAACGATGGTGCCAAAGATTAATATCTAGATAAGGAATAAGAAATTTAATAGATCGTAAGTTTCTGTCCAAAAAATTAAGATGAGACTCAGCAGCTGAAGACCAGACAGAAGAACAATACTCAAAACAAGGTAGAATGAAAAAATTAGAACACTTCTTCAGAATAGATTGATCACCGAAATCTTGAAAGACTTTCTCAATAAGCCAATTTTTTGTGTAATGGAAGAAGACACAGACCTAATGGGTGTCTCAAAAGTAAATTTGCTATTCTAGTAATATAACTCGCAGGATCAGTACAATATTATTATTATCATTATTAGTAGCCAAGCTACAACCCTAGTTGGAAAAGCAAGATGCTAT
>NC_090737.1:136506847-136514347 GCF_036898095.1 Palaemon carinicauda
AGTTTATATCGAATTCGGATAAAATAAACAGGTTAAGCGAATTCCATATAATTAACACAACTGACAAAGATTATGGTTATTTCAACTCTCCACTAAATAACTGATTCTCCAAAACATATATTACCTGAATTCGCTCTATACGTAAAGCAAATGCACGAGTCTTCTAAACACCAATTCATCATCATCATTTCCACCTACGTCTATTGAAGCAAAGGGCCTCGGTTAGATTTCGCCTGTCATCTGTCTTGAGCTTTTAAATCAATACGTCTCAATTTATCATTTACTTCTTTAGGCTTCATAGTCCTCGGCCATGTAGGCCTGAGTCTTCCAACTCTTCTAATGCCTTGTGGAGCCCAGTTAGAAGTTTGGTGAACTAACCATCATGATAATCATCTCCTCCTACGCCTATTGACGCAAACGACCTCGATTAGATTTAGCCAGTCGTCTCCATCTTGAGCTTTTAAATCAATACCTCTCCATATCATCTACGTCACGCTGCATAGTCTTCAGCCAAGTAGGTCTGGGTCTTACAACTCTTCTAGTGTTTTTGTGGGAGCCCAGTTAGAAGTTTGGAGAACTAACCATCATCATCTCCTCCTCCTACGCCTGACGCACAGGGCCTCTTTTACAATTCGCCAGTCGTCTCTGTCTTGAGCTTTTAAATCAATAAGTCTCAATTTATCATTTCCTTCTTCACGCTTCATACTCCTCAACCATGTAGGCCTGGGACTTCCAACTCTTCTAGTGCCTTGTGGAGCCTATTGACGCAAACGACCTTGGTTAGATTTACCCAGTCGTCACCATCTTGAGCTTTTAAATCAATACTTCTCCATTCAAGATCTCCTACTTCACGCTTAATAGTCCTCAGCCATGTAGGCTTGGGTCTTCCAACTCTTTTGGTGCCTTGTGGAGCCCAGTTAGAAGTTTGTAAAACTAACCTTCCAACTCTTCTAGTGCCTTGTGGAGCCCAGTTAGAAGTTTGTAAAACTAACAAGTCATATGAAATAATACAAATATCCAGATAATATGAAAAAAATACAAATGTCCAGATAAAATAGATCCTACGACCTCCAAGACGTTAAATACACAAACTCCAAACAAACTACGTGATTTCCCCGAGACACCGATACCTCCAAGTCCACAGGAAATACGTGACTCCTCAAAATTTTGCCTATACGAAATCCAGATAAGTTATGCCAAATGCTAAAAGTTTAAAATCCCGCCGGAAACGAGATTCAGTCGAAAGCATTTCCGGAGGCTGAATATCTCCAGCCCATTTTCCCTGGTCCATTCGGCAGTGCGGGGGAAACGTAAAATACGTCCGGAGCTGAATACACTCGCCTTGTTCTGATGAAATATTCTCAGCCAGGCGCTAGTTTCATGGTCTCAACAGTTCTTGAAAAAAATGTGAGTACGGAGAGAGAGAGAGAGAGAGAGAGAGAGAGAGAGAGAGAGAGAATGTCAATCTTATGTTTACATTAAAGTAAATTATTATACACAGAGAGAGAGAGAGAGAGAGAGAGAGAGAATGTCAATCTTATGTTTACATTAAAGTACGAAAGCTGCAAAAATTATTATACAAAGAGAGAGAGAGAGAGAGAGAGAGAGAGAGAGAGAGAGCCATTCTTTGGTATAACAAAGAAAGCTGGAAAAACGATTGTAAAAATGAGAGAGAGAGAGAGAGATAGAGAGAGAGAGAGAGAGAGAGAGAGAGAGAGAGAGCCATAACAAAGAAAGCTAGAAAAACGATTATAAAAATGAGAGAGAGAGAGAGAGAGAGAGAGAGAGAGAGAGAGAGGGAGAGAGAGAAAGAGAGAGAGAACGCCAATGCTCTGTATACATTAATGTAAGAAAGCTGAAAAAAAACGAACATAAAAGAGAGAGAGAGAGAGAGAGAGAGAGAGAGAGAGAGAGAGAGAGAGCCAATCTTTTGTATAACAAAGAAAGCTGGACCATTCTTTTGTATTGCAAAGAAAGCTGGAAAAACGATTATAAAAATGAGAGAGAGAGAGAGAGAGAGAGAGAGAGGAGAGAGAGAGAGAGAGAGAAATGAACACATAAAAACAGTAAATAAACACAAAGTACAAAGATAAAAATACCCCGTTGGCAATGTTTGTAAAGAAAATCAAATTTACGGAGGTAGTAAAATTCTGAAGACCCATTTATTGTTCATAATGGCCAAACGAGAAAATGTAAAGCCAAGAGAAAATGGAGTATACAACGATGAGGAACTTAATAGACTTGTATACAGTTCTCTTGCTTGAGGGTACACTCCGGCACACAATTGTATCTCTTTAGCTATGTTAAGCAGCTCTTCTAGGAGTAGAACACTCAAAAACCAAACCATTGTTCTCTATTCTTGGGTAGTGCCATAGCCTCTGTATCATGGTCTTGGGTTGGAGTTCTCTTGCTTGAGGGTACACTTGGGCACACTATTGGATCTCTTTAGCTATGGTAAGCAGCTCTTCTAATAGTAAGACACTCAAAAACCAAACCATTGTTCTCTATTCTTGGGTAGTGCCATAGCCTCTGTATCATGGTCTTCCACTGTCTTGGGTTGGAGTTCTCTTGCTTGAGTGTACACTCGGTTACACTATCCTATCTAATTTCTCTTCCTCTTGTTTTGTTAAAGTATTTATAGTTTATATAAGAATTATTTATTTTAATGTTGTTACTGTCCTTAAAATATTTTATTTTTCCCTAGTTTTCTTTCCTCACTGGGCTATTTTCCCTGTTGGGGCCCCTGGGCTTATAGCATCCTGCTTTTCCAACTAGGGTTGTAGCTTAATAATAATAATAATAATAATAATAATAATAATAATAATAATAATAATAACATTAAAATAATAATAATAATAATAATAACAATAATAATAATAATAATAATAATAATAATAGACTCGAGGGTAACTCGAGTCATTATGAATACATATCGAAGAAAGTGATGTAAGTACGTGAAAGAAAGAAGAAAGGAAAAGACTGTGGCATTATGGGAGACAGAATTCACAATCTAGAACACCCAACGAACCGTGTAAATTACGTGCAGCAGAGAGAAGCTAATTCTAACGCCCAAAACGAAGTATAGAATTTCCATTTTGGGAGAGTGGCAGCAGTCACGCCCAAGAACACTACGGGTACGAGTATGCTGAAGAGCTGCAGCCCAGGTGAAGGGGGGTAAAGAAAAATGGAAGTTGAAACAAGGATTCTGACTTGAAAAGACAACACAGAATTTCAGGGTGGCGATGGCTTCGCTTCTACTGAAAGCTAGATTTTTCTCGATATTATTATTATTATTATTATTATTATTATTATTATTATTGTCATTATTATTATGATTATTATTATTATTGTTGTTATTGTTATTGTTATTGTTATTATTATTATTGTTGTTGTTGTTGTTTTAATGTTATTATTATTACTATTATTATTAATTTAATGTTATTATTATTACTATTATTGTTATTATTATTATTATTATTATTATTATTATTATTATTATCATTATTACTATTACTAGCCAAACTACAACCCTAATTAGAAAAGCAGGACGCTATAAGCCCAAAAGGCTCCAACAGGGAAAAATACCCCTGTGAGGAAAGGAAACAAGGAAATAAAACTACAATAGAAATAATGAACAATCAAAATAAAAAAAAATTAATGATTGTCTGAGCACAAATACCTTCAGCACAAGTACAGAATCTATCTTTAAGGAATAGAAAATCGCATTTATTACCGATATAAATTCTATAGTAAACTGAATAAAATGTTGATTAATCTTAAAGAACTCACTAGAAGTTACTCAACACTAACAATTGAATAACAACCTATCCCATCAATGATTAAAAAACGTAATTTCTCTTAAATTACGTTAAATTCTTCTTTAATATAATATTCTCGATCAAGATTCAAAGCCAGATATCTTCGTGATTCATATTTCACATAAAATTGTCAATTGGAAAAATTTCTATCAAAATCCATACGTAACTTTTTGCGATTGGAGACAAACAAACCAGACCCTAAACTATAATCTCTTGTCCGAATTAGCTATTAATTGCAATCCTCCAGATAATAACAAAAGCTTGGAATATTGGGAAATGATGAAATAAGAATGGCAGGCGTAGTGGAGATTACAAAGATGATAAGAACGTCATGACTGATATGGTGTGGGTACCTATTGATGATCGATGGTAGGGATAGAGTGAGGAGGGATTGGAAGGAGCCTGTTAGGGGGAGAAGATTAAGAGGGAGGCAGAGGATTAGATGGCGAGATAAGTTGAAGGATGGTATGGAGAGAAGGGATTGGATGGAAGAGGATGCCTTTGATTTATGGCATTGCAGAGGCTGCATCAGGCAACCGACCCCTTAATGTAGGAATAAGGATGGGAAAGAAGATAAGGTGAAGGATGATATGGAGAGAAGACGTTTGGTGGAGGAGGATGCCTTTGATAGAAGTTATTAGAGAGGGCACATCAGGCAACCGACCCCTTAATGTAGCAAAAACAGTGGGCAAAAAGATAAGCTGAAGGATTTTAAGGATAGATGACATTTGGTGGAAGAGGGTACCTTTGATAGAAGGCATTAAAGAAGGCGCATGGGCCAACCGACCCCTTAATGTAGCATTAACAGTGGGAAAGAAGAAGATAAAGTGAAGGATGATATGGAGAGGAGAAGAGGGTTGGTGAAAGAGGATGCCGTTGATAGAGAATAACGGTGGAAAGAAGAAGATAAGGTGAAGGATAATATGGAGAGAAGAGGTTTGGTGAAAGAGGATGCCTTTGATAGAGAATAACGGTGGGAAAGAAGGTGAAGGATGATATGGAAAGAGGTTTGGTGAAAGAGGATTAGCCTACTTTGATAGAGAATAACGGTGAGAAAGAAGAAGATAAGATGAAGGACGATAAGGAGAGAAGAGGTTTGCTGAAAGAGGATGCCTTTGATAGAGAATAACGGTGGGAAAGAAGATAAGGTGAAGGATGATATGGAGAGAAGAGGTCTGGTGAAAGACGATGCCTTTGATAGAGAATAACGGTGGGAAAGAAGAAGATAAGGTGAAGGATGATATGGAAAGAAGAGGTTTGGTGAAAGAGGATTACTTTGATAGAGAATAACGGTGGGAAAGAAGAAGATAAGGTGAAGGATGATAAGGAGAGAAGAGGTTTGCTGAAAGAGGATGCCTTTGATGGCATTGGAGAGGGCGCATCAGGCAACCGACCCCATAATGTAAGTGTGAAAAAAATATATAACATCGAAACAGCAAAAAAAGCAAACGCTCTCTTTCTCTTTTCATTCTTATCCTACCACCTAGTCTCGAAACTTTCTCTCTGGCGTCCTCCTCAAAATAATAATCTCAACGGACCTCCTCCAATCAACTCGAAACCACCATTTCTTTCTTTGTGACAAATGTCACCCCACCTCCTCTCTTCCACGCCACCCTTTCTTCCTTTTCATTCCGTACGAAAAATGCCTGATGGCTACATCGTGTAGTTTCAATAGAAATCAAACCCTTTCAAAAAAAAAAAAAAAAAAAAAAGTCTTTCACGGAGTCATTAAAGTCCAATTTTTCAACAATTTCGTTCTGTCTTTGTCCCTTTAAGATTCACTCACTCGACTGGACTGGCTCTTGCAACTTATTGTGACCCACTCAATCTATCAATAGATACTCTAGCCCAGTTTTCTTGAAGATCAATTAATCGTCGAATCACAATTAAAAAAAATGGAAAGTGAAAAAAAACGAGTCTAGAGCTAAATCTGAAATCGCCTTTAAAAATACATTATCTCTCTCTCTCTCTCTCTCTCTCTCTCTCTCTCTCTCTCTCTCTCTCTCTCTCTCTCTCTCTCTCTCTCTCTCTCTCTCTCTCTCATATTCTTTTATTATTTATTTATAATAAATGATATAGGCGTCAATAACCTTAGATATCAGGATACCAGAAAACCTCAAATAAATCCACTCTCTCTCTCTCTCTCTCTCTCTCTCTCTCTCTCTCTCTCTCTCTCTCTCTCTCTCTCTCTCTCTCTCTCTTCTGAAAATCTATTCATTGAGATCTATTTAAGCTTTGTACTGGACTTTTGATTTTTCTTGCTATATTCAGATGTCATGATGCCAGAAAACCTCAAATCCATCTCTCTCTCTCTCTCTCTCTCTCTCTCTCTCTCTCTCTCTCTCTCTCTCTCTCTCTCTCTCTCTCTCTCTCTCAATACCAAAAAACTAAAAGTGGTAACGTCTTTAAAAAAAAACACCCTCTTCTTAAAAACTAGTTCTCTCCTTTTCCATCTCCCTTGTTATTTTCCTTCTTCCTCCCCTGCCATTTAATTTTCAGGCCTTCTTCAACACTGACCCAGTCTAGCGTCAAATCAACTGACGGCATTTTTCCCCCCGTGTCACTCTCCTCTCCTAATTAGGTTCATCATCCTTTTCCCCGTCCATTTCGACAAAGAGCCCTTCATTTGCATCATCAAAAGGTACAAGCCAAAGCCAATGACAATCCCACCACTCCAAACGACGCATAATTTTTCATCGTTTTGTTCAACGCTTCGGAGAGCCGATTGTCACTCATACCTAGATGATGTAGTATGTTTCCTTTTGTAGGAAGAATGCATGCAATCGGACACGCTACTTTAATTTCTCTTCCTCTTGTTTTCTTTTATAGTTTATATAGGAGATTTATTTTAATGTTTTATTCGTAAAATGTTTTATTTTAATTGTTCGTTACTTCTCTTGCTATTTATCTATATTCTTATTTCCTTTCCTCGTTGGGTTATTTTTCCCTATTTTAGCCCTCGGGGTTATAGCATCAGACTTTTCAAACTAGGATTGTAGCTTAGCGAGTAATAATAATAATAATAATAATAATAATAATAATAATAATAATAATAATACATTCGCTGCCCCACAATTTTTTGGTGTGTTTGAAAATATGAGAATTAGCAACAAATAGTCAACTCAACTTCATCACCATCCTGTACCATTCCACTAAACCAAGTCATACCAATCAATTTCAAACTTATTCATGAATATTTTGTACATAATCGGTATACAGAAACAAGTTAGTCAAGTGGTTTTAGACTATAAAGAATAATCCTTAGTATAAAAGACATTTAATAAACTTTCTCTTAATATTTTTACCTTATGGCATATTCATCATCATCATTCTGTCTGGTTTTCATCTAACTCCCTTTTAAATAATTTCTTGAGCTTTCCTCCATGTCTCTGTCCTGTCACTTCTCTTTTCTGACTAACAGAATCATATGCAAGGTTTTCCATTTTATTCAACGATGTTAAGCCATATAGCATACTTTACATTATAATTTTCGACTATATCCCTATATGTGAATTTAATTTTCATAATATTATTTTACCAGTTTTTGACATTTCCTTAAGGACGAAGTTGCTAACGCCATATTATTCTTGATCTTGTCTGTGATCAACGACAATCGTCTAATTACCAAGTCCACATTTACAATAAAGAATAATAATTAAAAAAAACACCATTCATAACATTA
>NC_090737.1:136516847-136521847 GCF_036898095.1 Palaemon carinicauda
CCATCGCCTCGCAACAGACGATCGACAAGGAGGGTAACACGTCTTTAGAGATGGATGGACATACATATGGTACTCAGGGCCATCAAGATAGTGGCCAAGACATCGTGACGCAAAGGAGGCCATGGTGGAAAATCACACATAAGAAATTATTCTATGTTAATTTCGTAACCATATTATAAAAGTAGTGTTAAAAATTCTGCCGTAAAAAAACAGTAAATGTTCAAAACCACATGAAAAACGTACACTGTTAAAAATTTTGTTGTAAAAAACGGTAAATGTTCAAAACCACATGAAAAACGTACACTGTTAAAAATTTTGCCGTAAAAAAACGGTAATTGTTCAAAACTATAAGAAAAACGTACTGTTAAAAATTTTGCCGTAAAAAACGGTAAATGTTCAAAACTATAAGAAAAACGTACTGTTAAAAATTTTGCCGTAAAAACGGTAAATGTTCAAAACCATATGAAAAACGTACAGTTAAAAATTTTGCCGCATAAAACGGTAGATGTTCAAAACTATAAGAAAAACGTACTGTTAAAAATTTTGCCGTAAAGAATGGTAAATGTTCAAAACTATAAGAAAAACGTACTGTTAAAAATTTGCCGTAAAAACGGTAAATGTACAAAACTATAAGAAAAACGTACTGTTAAAAATGTTGCCGTAAAAAACGGTAAATGTTCAAAACTATAAGAAAAACGTACTGTTAAAAATTGTGCAGTAAAAAACGGTAAATGTTCAAAACTATAAGAAAAACGTACTGTTAAAAATTGTGCAGTAAAAAACGGTAAATGTTCAAAACTATAAGAAAAACGTACTGTTAAAAATTTTGCGGTAAAAACGGTAAATGTTCAAAACTATAAGAAAAACGTAGTGTTAAAAATTTTGCTGTAAAAAAACGGTAAATGTTCAAAACTATAAGAAAAACGTACTGTTAAAAATTTTGCCGTAAAAAACGGTAAATGTTCAAAACTATAAGAAAAACGTAATGTTAAAAATTTTGCCGTAAAAAAAAACGGTAAATTTTCAAAACTATAAGAAAAACGTACTGTTAAAAATTTTGCCGTAAAAACGGCAAATGTTCAAAACCATATTATAAACGTACTGTTAAAAATGTTGCCGTAAAAAACGGTAAATGTTCCAAACCATAAGAAAAACGTACTGTTAAAAATTTTGCCGTAAAAACGGTAAATGTTCAAAACTATAAGAAAAACGTACTGTTAAAAATTTTGCCGTAAAAAACAGTAAATGTTTAAAACTATAAGAAAAACGTACTGTTAAAAATTTTGCCGTAAAAAACGGTAAATGTTAAAAACCATATGAAAAACGTAGTTAAAAATTTGGCGTAAAAAACGGTATATGTTCAAAACTTTAAGAAAAACGTAACTGTTAAAAATTTTGCCGTAAAAAACGGTAAATGTTCAAAACTATAAGAAAAACGTACTGTTAAAAATTTTGCCGTAAAAATGGTAGATTTTCAAAACTATAAGCAAAACGTACTGTTAAAAATTTTGCCGTAAAAAACGGTAAATGTTCAAAACTATAAGAAAAACGTACTGTTAAAAATTTTGCCGTAAAAATGGTAGATTTTCAAAACTATAAGAAAAACGTACTGTTAAAAATTTTGCCGTAAAAAACGGTAAATGTTCAAAACTATAAGAAAAACGTACTGTTAAAAATTTTGCCGTAAAAATGGTAGATTTTCAAAACTATAAGCAAAACGTACTGTTAAAAATTTTGCCGTAAAAAACGGTAAATGTTCAAAAACTATAAGAAAAACGTACAGTTAAAAATTCTGCCGTAAAAAACGGTAAATGTTCAATACCATAAGAAAAACGTACTGTTAAAAATTTTGCCGTAAAAAACGGTATATGTTCAAAACTATAAGAAAAACGTACTGTTAAAAATTTTGCCGTAAAAAAAACGGTAAATGTTCAAAACTATAAGAAAAAAACGTACTGTTAAAAATTTTGCAGTAAAAAACGGTAAATGTTCAAAACTATAAGAAAAAAATGTACTGTTAAAAATTTTGCCGCATAAAACGGTAGATGTTCAAAACTATAAGAAAAACGTACTGTTAAAAATTTTGCCGTAAAAATCGGTAAATGTTCAAAACTATAAGAAAACGTACTGTTAAAAATTTTGCCGTAAAAAACGGTAAATGTTCAAAACCATAAGGAAAACGTAACCTTAAAAATTTGCCGTAAAAACGGTAAATGCCTAGCAACATTTATTCAAGGACTTTTACAGTTTTAAAAACATATATTGACGTAAAGGAGTGATATTATGGTCACCAACCCGTAAAAGATGATAACAAAGTATGGTAAAATTACGGTCGTCTGTATTTTACTGAAATACAGCTGAGAACAGTATATTTTTACGGATAATTCCCGATTAAAATTAGTTTTTTTTTTTTTTTAAGTGTACCTTCATACAAATAAAATTGTGCTCAAACTACACTTTACATTACTCTTACTAGTACCTTTTCGAACTATTCCCTGCCATTGTTAGTTAGCTTGTTATCCCCACTTTACTTTCACCCACCTTTCTTAACTGCTAAAAAAAACTATGAGAACTATTTGTTACTGTTTTAGAATGTTTTATTGTTAACTTGTTCTCATCATTTATTTATTTCCTTTCCTCACAGGGCTATTTTTCCTTATTGGAGCCCTTGGGATTAGAGCATCTTGCTTTTCTAACTAGGGTTGTAGCTTGGCTAATAATAATAATAATAATAATAATAATAATAATAATAATAATAATAAGGAAGATGGACGCATATTTCAATTGCTCATTACTTCTCTTGTAATTTATTTATTTCCTTATTTCCTTCCCTCGCTGGGCTATTTTTCCCTATTGAACCCCTTGGAATTTTAGTATCCTGCTTTTCCATCTAGGGTTGTAGCTTAGGTAGTTATAGTAATAATAACTTGAGCGGCACTCAGTAGAGCGCAGACCTCCGCCGCGGCAGCTTATTTCTCAACCTTTTGCTCGACCTTGACCTTTGACCCCAACATGTATTAATTGGCGTGGATTTTCTTACAATGTTATATGAACCAAGTTTGAAGTCTTTGTGACAACGATGTCCAAACTTATGGCTGATTACGTAAATTGGACATTTTGCTTGACCGCAACCTTGACCTTCCAAAATTTAATAATTTCCGGCTTTTTACATATCAGTTAATTCTTGCAAGTTTCTTTACTCCCAGATTAAAATTGTTGCCAGGAGGCTGTTCACAAACAAACACAATTTACTATCACACAAAACAGGGGTTAAAACATAACTTCCTTCTAACTTCGTTGGCGAATATACCTTCAAAAATTTAATCATTTCCAACTTTATACCTAACAGTTAATCCCTGCAAGTTTCATTACTCTTAAGATTAAAATTGCTGCCAGGAAGCTGTTCACATACAAACAAACACACACACAGGGAGTAAAACATAACTCCCTTCCAATTTCGTTGGCGGAGGTAATAATAATAATAATAATAATAATAATAATAATAGCAATAATGCTAATAATAATTATAATAAAAATAATAATAATAATAATAATAATAATAATAATAATAATAATAATAATAATAATAACAGCAATAATGATAATTATAAAAATAATAATAATAATATAAATAATAATAATGATAATAAAAATAATAATAATGATGAAAATAATAATAACAACAATGATAATGATAATTATAATTAAAATAATAATAATAATAACAATAATGATAATAATAATTATAATAATAATAACAATAATAACAATAATACATTCCTTCTATTGTTTCAAAGACAAAAAGGCGAGTAAAATACCACCACCACGTGCAATATATGTAGCACGTTACCTCTCCGACAATATCACATAAGAGATACAGGATGACTCACTACAGACTGAAATATTGAACGACTGCAAACATTCAATGTGACTAAACTTGCAGCAACTTTTAAGCAACATTCAGAATGATTGACACCTTTTCCCGGAAGATTAAGTTTTGGAAGCATTCTAAAATTACTGAAAATTCTTATGTCTTTATATAGTTTATAATAAAAGATCTTGTTTTATTGTTATTACTGTTCTTAAAATATTTTGTTTTAATTGTTCATTACTTCTCATACAGTATATTTCCTTATTTCCTTTTCTCACTAGGCTATTTTCCCTGTTGGAGCCCTTGAGCTTATAGCATCATGCTTTTCCAACTAGGGTTGTAGCTTGGATGGTAATAATAATAATAATATTATTATTATTATTACTTGCTAAGCTACAAACCTAGTTGAAAAAAGCTATAAGCCCAGGGGCTCCAACAGGGAAAATAGTCCAGTGAGGAAAGGAAATAAGGACAAATAATATACAGTATAAAAACTTTAACAAAACAAGAAAACGAAAAAAAATAGAATAACGAGAATAAGACAATACTAAATATTCAATAATAATTCTCTGTAGAATATAAGTATTCAAAACAAATAAATCTTTATAAGTTATTTCTATAAGTTGCTATAGAAAGCCACCAAGTAACAAGGGGAGATAAATTATAATTAATGTCACAATAAAAAATTATTCTGAAACATTTAAAGTAATATAATTATTTTCAACTAATTTCTATGTACCCAAAATTTGTATTTTTATTTTTATTATTATTATTACTTGCTAAGCTACAACCCTAGTTGGAAAAAGCAGGATGCTATAAGCCTAAGGGCCCCAACAGGGAAAATAGCCCAGTGAGGAAAGAAAAAGAGGAAAATAAACTATTTTAAGAAGAGTAACAACATTAAAATAAATATCTCCTATATAAACTATAAAAACTTAACAAAACAAGAGAAAGAGAAATAAGATAGAATAGTGTGCTCAAGTGTACCCTCAAGCAAGAGAACTCTAACCCAGGACAGTGGAAGACCATGGTACAGAGGCTATGGCACTACCCAAGGCTAGAGAATAATGGTAAGTATATTTATAAGATGAACGAAATCAATAAAATCGGAAAACAAAATCAAGAAGAG
>NC_090737.1:136526847-136528220 GCF_036898095.1 Palaemon carinicauda
GATTAAATTCTAGAGGCTTTGTGATGCCTTGGACAGCAACTTGCATTGGGCCCTTTCTCTTTGCTCTCTGCTCTTGCTTCATTTTCCTTACCTTTTGCCGAGGATATTGTTTGCTTTTAAATTAACGAAAATGTAGATAACATCGTCGCAATAAGTATAATAAGCACGATGAATTTTATTCCAAATTATACGCTTCTTCTTCTTCTTCTTTCTTCTTTTTCTTCTTATTATTATTATTAATTATTATCATCATGATTATGATTATTATTATTGTTATAATCATTATTATTATTAGCTAAGCTATAACCCTAGTTGGAAAAGCAGGATGCTATAAGCTCAAGGGCTCCAACAAGGAAAAATATCCTAGTGAGGAAAGGAAATAAGGAAACAAATAAACTACAAGAAAAGTAATGAATAATTAAAACACAATATTTTAAGAAGATTGTAATCCCTACACGCTATAAAATTACATCTGAACACCAAAGAAACTAAATTTCTAAAGTATTCTACACAACACACTAATTAGTCAGCGAATTATTTAAGATACGGATAAGAAAAAGATCGTCTTAGCAAATACTGAACCATTTTAATCACCAGAAAACTAAAAAACATAAAAAACTAATAATAAGATAAGGTAAAATATTCAAGACTGATTCGTTTTTGTAATGTCTGAGGGTATACTTTGGCACACTATTCTATCTTGTTTATATTCCTCTTGTTTTTTTTTTTTGGGGGGGGAGGTTTAAGGTTTATATATTAAAGATATAATCTAATGATGTTACTGCTCTTAGTATATTCTATTATATTTGTTCATTACTTCTTTTGTAGTTTATTTATTTCCTTTCCTCACAGGATTATTCTCCCCTGTTGGAGCCCTTAGGCTTTTTAGTATCCTGCTTTTCCAGCTAGGGTTGTGGCTTAGCTTATGATAATAATAATAATAATAATAGTAATAATAATAATATTAAAAATACTAAAACAACAACATCAATAACAATAACAATAATAATAATGATAATGATAATAATAATAAAACAACAACAACAATAATAATGATAATAAAGCAACAACAACAACCACAATAATAATGATAATAATAATAATAATAATAATAATAATAATAATAATAATAATAATAATAATAAAACAACAACAACAATAATAATGATAATAAAGCAACAACAACAACCACAATACTAATGATAATAATAATAATAATAATAATAAAACAACAACAACAATAATAATGATAATAAAGCAACAACAACAACCACAATAATAATAATAATAATAATAATAATAATAATAATAATAACAATAATAATCTGGCGCTGCGATAATTGTGGACATAAACGGAACAAATGCAACAATAG
>NC_090737.1:136533720-136553720 GCF_036898095.1 Palaemon carinicauda
CATTTCCGTTATTTGAACTTGATTCATTTCAGGGTCGTCGCTTGTGTTGTATGAGTATACTTTTAGAGGTCATTTTGGTTTCAAACTGTATTACAGCAATTCTTTTTTTATATGAAAAATATTTTTTGTCGTTGTAAAAAATTATCATTTCCGTTATTTGACCTTAATTCATTTCAGGGTTGACGCTTGTGTTGTATGAGTATAGTTTTATAGGTCATTTTGGTTTCAACTGTATTACAAAAATTCTTTTTTTATATGAAAATAAAATATTTTTGTCGTTGTAAAACATCATCATTTCCGTTATTTGACCTTAATTCATTTCAGGGTTGACGCTTGTGTTGTATGAGTATAGTTTTATAGGTCATTTTGGTTTCAAACTGTATTACAGCAATTCTTTTTATATGAAAATAAAAATATTTTTGTCGTAAAAAATAATTATTTTCAGTTATTTACTATCCTCTCTCTCTCTCTCTCTCTCTATCCTCTAAAGCCGACTAAGAGGATCAGATCTTGCATATAAAAAATGTAAAGGTACAGAACACAAACCGAAAAGCTTATATTTCAGAACGCAGAATATTTCCTGTATATGATTTAGGAAGAAATTTTCATAATTTTTTTTTTTTTGCATATAGCATCGTTCTCTCCTTATGCAAATCCTTCACAAATCATGTCACTTTAATTTTCGAAATGCTAAAAACCTACCCCGTGAAAAAATCAGACTTCCATAGAATTGAAAAACCCAAACTGAATGGATATTGTATATGCAACGTAAAATCAAACCAGATATATTATTGTTAAATTGTGAACAGTAAAAGCCCTTTAATAAACCTTTTACACAAGTTGTATTAACTCATTACACTGTAAAAGCACAATTTTTGTCGCATGTGAGATGCAAATTGAATGTCACAACCACAGAGCGATTAACATTTTAGGACATTACAGTAAAAGCTCACTTTTGGGCACCATCATTGCTGAGAGTCAGTACAGGCTCACATTTGTTAGGTCCACGGATAGTTCCCGGTATACTACATACTAGCTAGATGTAAACGAGTACTAGAATTCTTGAGACAAGATAAATGGAGTTAAACTAACAAGAGTATCGAAGACCTTAAGGGTTAAGGCCACAACCTTCTGACATCACTACCTCTGAGGGGTTTCAACTGGATAACAACAATTCTTTTCTAAAAAAAAAAAAAAAAAAAAAAAAAAAAAAACACACACAACACACACACTATGTTCAGAAGTAAAAAACTTTTAAGAGTATTCACCTATTTCATATAACACAAACTCCTCTCACCTTCCAATTGTGACATGAAATATTACATAACCCGCCCCCCCCCAAAAAAAAAATATATATATATATATATATATATATATATATATAAATCAAAACAGCCACGTCAAAACGAAAATTTTTTCCCCTTTACATACTGCCCAGTAATGACAAATGAATGGAAAGGCATACTGACACATTTATGGCTATCGTACAGACCAGAGAAGGGTTCAGAACATACAAAAGCGAGTAAATTACCCATTCAACTAGGAATTCATATAGAGAAAGAGAGAAATAAAAATATTTGCAAGGTGTGGGGCAATATATAACTTCGTCAGAAATAACATACAGGAACTACATAATTACTTTCAATGTATTATTCCTATACTGAAAGGGAAGGTAGATTAAAATTCAAGAAGTATATATATATATATATATATATATATATATATATATATATGCAGAGCAAAAGATTATACCCTCCTGGCCACAGCCTGTACACAGGTTAAAGGTGTGTGGCAATTACTCACACACAAAGGCTACATACATACACACACACACACATATATATATATATATATATATATATATATATATATATATATATATATATATATATATATATATATATATATTGTGTGTGTGTACTTTCCCGTAATTTACAAATATTCAAGGTCTCAATTTAATCAAGAAGGCCGGAATTTACAACCAATCTCTCAGCATATACCCAAAATTTTCCCCATACGTACATAAAAACACAGCCATATTTTCGAAGTAAATCGAAAAAAAAAGGGCAATAATAAAAGATTCAAGAAAGCATCCGCACTTGTCACACGACAAAGCAAAGTAACCGAGGTAGCAAAACAAAACGAAAATCAGAACTCACTTTTCACGAAAAATTAAAAAATCGATAGCCAACTTAAGAATTGCATGCAATCTTAAGAAGATACCAAAAATTGAGAAATGAATAATACATAGATTGTTAAATCGATAGAAATGCTACTCATGAATGGCAGAGGCAAGGAACAATGACATTGCTCTACCAAGCAAGACAATGCCCTAGAGACTGACCATAATATATATGATCAGCGTCCAAGCTCCCCTCTCCACCAAAGCTAGGACCAAGGAGGGCCAGGCAAAGACTGTTGATGACTCAGCAGATAGACCTATAGGCTCCCCCAAACTCCCATCCTTAGCTCAAAAGGACATTGAGGTTGCAGCGACCAAAGGAACTAACGCGTTTGAGCGGACTCGAATCCCAGTTTGACAATCACCAAGCAAGCACGCTACCACCAGGCCACCAAAACCCTTAAAATGAAGATTATGCAAAGACCAAGTCAATTTAAATAAATTAGAAAACAAAAACCAGCTGAATACCCAAATACCTTTAGCACTGAACGCCTGAAATGATAATCTTAAACGGTGTCATTAAAATACAGACAAACAAAAAGAAGCATTGGACCGCGAATCATACGTGATCACTTCCTGACAAAACATCGACAATTGTGTGGAAATAATAACCTCTATGAATACATCTACTTTTAAGAGAAGTCCCCTTTAGAGCAAACTCCAACAGAATGTTCCACCTTAACGGTGTCACTCGAACTAAATGTAATATACCATACACCAACTAAACTCATACCTTTCTTAGTCATTTGTTTCAATGTAAATAGGCCTAGTTCTCAGATTCTGTATTTTTTTTTATCTTATTAATATCTTACAACATGATCAGTACAATGGCTTCATATATATAATATACATAATAATAAATTACATCCTTTACAAATAAAGTATACCAACTAAACTCACCCTTTCTAAGTCATTTGTTTCAATGTAAATAGGCCTAGTTCTCAGATTCTATTTTTTTTATCTTTTTATTAATAAATCTTACAACAGGATCAATACAATGGCTTCATATATATAATATACATAATAATAAATTACATCCTTCATAAATAACAAGGTATGTAAGCGATAATGCTATTGTGATTTTATTACCCAGACCGTAGAACTCTATGGTCAACCTGCTAATTGACGTTTGTACTATATCACTAGTATTATTGCATATCTCATCTTTTTTTGCAGATATCAAAAGTGTAAGATCACTTAACCCAATTGTAACTCTGTATATGGTTTTTGCTGAAATAAAGATTATTATTATTATTATTATATCCCATAGAGTAACTTAAATTTCTTTTTATTCTTTATTTTACAATAGCATTAAAGCATAATCTTTGGCAAAGAGCCATTTCCATTCCCCAAATCAATGTAAATCAAATAACCCACTCCGGAATACTTATCATCTACCATATTGCACAAAAAATCTCTTAACAGTTACTCTGCAAGGTACTGACGTATTTTCCAATTACCATAAATAACCACATTTCAAACCACTCAGCATCTTGATCGTGACTTTCCGAGCTGCACATGACCTATGACCGGAAGATAATAAACAAAAAACCAAGACCTTTATGAATCAAAACAAGATGGGGGGAAAAGGGGGAGAAATATTGCAACAGCATAAGGTGTCGAGTATAAAGGTTTTCTTGTAGCATCAGTATAAACAACTTAAAAACCAGTGTATAAAAACTTAAATCAAATACAGAGGTTTTCTTATAGCATCAGCGTATAAAAACTAAAAAATTCAGCGTATAAAAACTAAAAAATTCAGCGTATAAAAACTTAAAAATCAGCGTATAAAAACTTGAAAATATAAAGTACAGAGGTTTTCCTAAAGCATCAGCGTATAAAAACTTGAAAACATCAAGTACAGAGGTTTTCCTAAAGCATCAGCGTATAAAAACTTGAAAACATCAAGTACAGAGGTTTTCCTAAAGCATCAGCGTATAAAAACTTGAAAACATCAAGTACAGAGGTTTTCCTAAAGCATCAGCGTATAAAAACTTGAAAACATCAAGTACAGAGGTTTTCCTAAAGCATCAGCGTATAAAAACTTGAAAATATGAAGTATAGAGGTTTCGTAAAGTATCATCGTATAAAAACTTAAAAACCATTGTACATAATCTTGAAAAAACATTGCATTTTGAAAGAACCAATTTGCAACCTTAAGACAACTTCTGCCCGAGACGTGAAGTAAACCAGAAAGCAGTTGCTGACATGACAGTATCAACGCAAACCCTGAATTCATAAACGAATCTGGCCAGAGCCTTCGTGCAATTTACCCGGCTCTCTGCAGAGGTTTGGACTCATTTACTTTGCACGTGCTCGTCAGAACCAGAGTGAGGGAAAGGGTAAATTCCGTTTAGAATATATTCATTCCTTCATGCAATAACTGATGATGCCGGCTGATAAATGGCAATATCCCTTTTACCCCCACCATAAGGTTAAATTTCGAGCACATTTTGCTATATATTTTTTTAAAATTGCTCTAAAAAGTTTGATTTTTGTCCTAGAGAGGTCAGGTTGGTCTCATTCTTTTGGAAAATGCCTGAAGTTTCTCATAAAATTATCAAAAATATGTAATTAACAGTGTTTTGCAAGAACGTACCGGTACGTCCTTTGGGGGTGAAAGGGGTATCTGGCCAAGAATAAGGAAACTATTAAAAAAGGGAAAAATAAATAGATTTACCGTTAAAAAATGTTAAAGGTGTCTAACATTCTAACTTCCTAGCTACTGCAAAATGTTAAATTTAATTAAGTAGTTTCCCCAGAGTGGGTGGCTTAAAAATATAACGGTCACAGCATCACACATAAACTGTCAATACCACATAGGCCTATGATTCAACAGCCGAACCACATATACAACTAAAGTGCAATCTCTCTCTCTCTCTCTCTCTCTCTCTCTCTCTCTCTCTCTCTCCTTTACCTCAATAAACGCTGAACACGTACACGTTAGTGCACTAATGGGCTAAAGACCGGAAACGATCCATGGACTGGCAAATGTGACTCAGGTGTAAAAAACACTAAAACACGACGCCAACTTGACCTTCTGAAAGCTGTTTCCTTATCTCTAATGTTCATTTCTTAAGATAATCTATCAAAAGTATGAGTACCAATATTACCCTCAATTATTTACAACAATTTAACATGTGGCCATTGCCATAATTCCGGTAATATATCAAGTATATTTTTACCGTTAATTTTCTCATATCTTGCATCAAAAGTATTGTACTACGTACTAAGTGTGAAAATCATCGCAACACTTGCCGGATACATTATCATACAGCTCTCTTCGTATTCATTTGTTCTTTTGTTACAGTTGTAATAATTTAATTATGCAATGTTTCAACCCTTTGAGACACGGGTTCTTGCCTTTGATTTATATTATCACCTTCCCCACCCCCGTAAGTAAAGAATGTAAATTTTTGGGGTAATTTTCCGGTTTAATAAGTAATAATGTATGTTCCTTAACTTTCTTTACCACCTAATCATCGTTGTCATTATATTTTACTACAAGAAAATATAATCTACAATGAATAAATTCTTTGTCAGCATAGTTCACACCCTAGGACTTCTAAACTGTGTTTGACTCGGTTCCCTTTGTCCATCCATCTTAGTGAACTCGTTCTCCATCCTATTAATTCAACTCATCACTTTCAAGAGCAACTCAACAGATTTCTGCAAGTACTACAATGGCAATCGTCACATACAAAATTTACTTTACCTGTTGTAACGTTTAATGCTAATTTGAGTGATATGCCGCTGGCTACAACCTTAACATTAGACCCCTTTTCCATATTTAGATATGCCACAAATACAACAAAGACCAGCGTTTTATGTTAGTACTACACGATGGTGCACAGATGTTAGTATCTTCGATATAGCCAACTATCATTACTACTGAGACTATTTCCTTACTACTTTTACTATTCATTTCACCTCTGAACCATAACACTTCAGATAGACTTTCTTTTCCTTTCTCCAATTTGTAACATCAGCCAAAACAGCCCATAATTAAAACAGTAACAATAGTACTGTGTTTGTATTCGTGTAGAATAATTATTCTTTTTATTATTAGTATTTCTGATATGAATATTGTATTGACATTTATGATAATGTTTATTATCATTATTATTATTGTATTATTTACAGAAAACCTCCTTTAAAACTTCTAAATCTTCCTTCAAGAATACTTCACTCCTCTGAGTTTCTGATTCTCGACATCCCCCCCAAAACTAATTTGCTTCCCGGCAGCCAGAATTATTAAAAACAGCGACTGTCAGTCTTGAATTATGATGGAAGACCCTGATCTGCAGACTTAATGCTCCCAAACGAGCCACATCGACTATGAGGGCCGTTGCTCTCTGCCAAACAACACCTTCGTGCGGCAAAAACACATGGCAAATCCTTTCATTTTTAACTTCGGTTGAAATAAGGCAAAATAACTTACGAGCTATTTAGTTCTTCCCAATATTAATAACGAACAATTCTGTGCGAACAGCAGCATGAAAAATAGTTAATAATAACGATTACACAGCGACACTTTTACCTTGCAAGTATAATAATCATTATGGAATCAATAAAAGTAACTGTTGACATCTAATGTTCTCTCCATTTTCCCATAGACCAATCAAAATATCTGGACTAAGTTTATTAGCACAAAACACTATAATAAAAAGAATTGTTAAAACAGTAGGCCTACTCAAAATAAGTTTATACGTAAATACACAACACCAAAATGGAAAAAAACACAAGCTGAAGTGAACACAACAATTATGGACTTAAAAGAATTTGCTACAATAGAAATTGTTAAAAGAGTAGGCCTATTCAAAATGAGTTTATACGTAAATACACAACACCCCCCCCCAAAAAAAAACAAGCCGAAGTGAACACAACGCAACAATTATACACTTAAAAGAATTTGCAATAATAACCGCAAGAAAAGTCTAACTGTAGACACACACGTCACCACCTTAAGGAACACCTCTTTATATCTATCAAGTGAACAGAAAGAAAGGCGCAAATCCATATCCAGACAAATGGGATATCAAACAAGGCTTCGTTTATCCGGGACCAACGGATGAAAACCTTGTTTGTTAAGATGACGAAACCCATTAAAATGTCTTTCCTATGCAAAAGAGACGCGGGCTGGAAATGGCCCGGGTCCAATCTCGTGGGTCAAACACCAAAGCGCCGAAAATAACACAAAAATCATTGTCGTTTTTAAAAAAGGGAATTTCAACAGCCGCCCTTTAGCTGGACTAGGCCACACAAAGGAAGGCTGCATTAGGCGATGAGAGAGAGAGAGAGAGAGAGAGAGAGAGAGAGAGAGAGAGAGAGAGAGAGAGAGAGAGATACATGAATATGCACGGTATTGTACATTACCATAACCAATTAAAGATGAATGTATCGACATTATACCAAGCAATTCTTACGATATGGAATATCGGGAAATTAAAATTCACCCATAATTAGGCAAAAGTTTCATATTGTGGTTAAAATACACAAACACCAAAAGCAATCTAAACTAAATCGTGATTAAATAGACTCATTCTTGTAGGTCTATTATAACGTTAGGCCTTTACAGAAAACATTTCAATCGTCTCATCAAAGTTATGTCGTGTTCACGGGCTAGCTTTCGTATCATCACCAAATATCAGAATACGCATAGTAAACAAAGTAAGGCTACTGTTGCTATAGTCAACAATGACGTGAATGCAAAAGGTGGAATAGTTTGAAGTCGAAAAACTCTACGTCCTTGAAACTGACCATTTAGAAAAACTGTTTACATAGTAGAATGTTACTAATAATTATAAGCAAAATACATACATATATGAGGATAATGATTAGGTATATACGCCTAAAGCACGGTTTTTTTTTTTTATTGGTTTCAAAGCAAAGCTTCAAATCTGGACGAAACATTCAATGCCTTTGCATGTTACGTAATTCCTAGCAGTCCTTGGAAAGGCCACGAAATAGTCTTGATAACATCACACTAAAGAGGAGCATGTTGTTACGTCACAAAAATTATTGCCCAAAAAGCAATACCACCAGACAGCACAAGCCAAAATTCCAGAAAAAAAGTCATGACACAGCCTAGCTACACTGATATAGTCTTAATAACATCACACTAAAGAGAAGCATGTCATTACGTCACAAAAATTCATTGCCCAAAGAGCAATACCAGACAGCACACGCCAAAATTCCAGAAAAAAAGTCATGACACAGCCAAAGCTACAGCGATTAGTTCACGCAAGAAGGTAGTAGACTCGTTTCAGAAATGAAGGTCGCCTGTTTTGACGTTGTTTCTTATTTTAGAATGATTTATTGTTAATTTGTTCTCTTCATTTATTTATTTCCTTATTTCCTTTCCCCACTGGGCTATTTTTCCCTGTTGGAGCCCCTGGGCTTATAGCATCTTGCTTTTCCAACTAGGGTTGTAGCTTGGATAGTAATAATAATAATAATAATAATAGTGCCCTCCATTACAAAAACATCTTGCTTTTCGATACAGAAACCACGCCTTTGTCGACTGAATACAGGGTCGTAAATGTACTACACATAAAGCTAAATCATAACTGTATCTATTGCTTGAGGGTACAATCAGGCACACTATTCTATTTAATTTCTCTTCCTCTTGTTTTGTTAAAGTTTTCATAGTTTATATAGGAAATATTTATTTTAATGTTACTCTTCTTAAAATATTTTATTTTTCCTTCTTTCCTTTCCTTACTGGGCTATTTTCCCTATTGGGGCCCCTGGGCTTATAACATTTTGCTTTTCCAGCTAGGGTTGTAGCTTAGCAAATAATAATAATAATAATAATATTCATTTGCCCTCGGTCGAGTAGCATTTATTCTACAAAACTCTAGCTACTGTACGGCATGAGAAAATATAAATGGTGGTAACTACAATTGCACCATGATGTAAAATGGCCCTTGGGAATTACGAAGGGAAACGTAGTAAACAAACACAATGCTCACCCATGTGCATGAGGATTTCTTTACAAAACAAGTACTTATTAATGTGAACATTTTCCTATTTTCGAAAACCTTAGTTCCATTATATTGTAATCCTCAAATTACATATTACTTATTCAAATATAACGACATTTACCGATGCAAAAACCTTGTTATACAACTTATTAGCTAGGCAATATATCAGGGGTGGAGCAAAACTTAGGCCTATGTAATGGTAAAATACTCGTTATGCCAAATCACGTACCATAAAACGGTATATTACATTACACTAAAATATTTAACAGGAAAATATGACCAGTATTACAAATAAGAATGCTATATAGTCTAAAATCTACTGTGTTGATATCAGAAACCTAAGGACGTAATTTTAAACACAATAGATCAATAGTAAACTTACCTCACTCGGGTCCCGGATTACACTTTTAGCAATAAGTAATACTAATAAAAAGTAACATTTCCAGGCAAATAAATAGGAAAATATGGTTGAAATGTTTGTCTAAGCAAAGACTCGACATTCTGCTTGAATATGACAACAAGCCTAGACCTAGGAATCAAATCTTAGACCAAAACTAAGAATCCATTTAACTATCTTAGACCAAAACTAAGAATCCATTTAACTATCTTAGACCAAAACTAAGAATCCATTTAACTATCTTAGACCAAAACTAAGAATCCATTTAACTATCTTAGACCAAAACTAAGAATCCATTTAACAATACATGAAAACAAACTACATTTGTACCCATCTTACCTGGTGGACATATGCAGTTATCCAAGGGCGGCGCCTGTCTAGCCACGCGGGCGTGAACGCCCGACGGAGGAGGAGGTGAAGTAGTAGTACCTAACATGGGCGTGTCGAGGCCCAGCTGTCGGAGGCGGTGCTCGAGGCGCGAAGCGAGTTCGCCCTCAAGGCTTCCCACCTTCCATTCGAGGTTGAGGTGTCTCCATCCCAAGTAACACCACGCACAGACGCTGAAAATCGTCAGGAGAAATCCATAGGACACGAGCTGCTGCTGCTGCTGACGAGGGCGTCGACCACCTGTCGGGGGGGAAGTAGGAGCACTGAAGGGAGGAAACTTCTTCTCCTCCTCTTTCTTACAGGTGTCGCCCTGGAGGACGACGTCCCCATTCGCCGCCAGCTTCTCCATGGTCAAGCCCTTTGGGAGAACGGTTCCAACCCGACAAGCCCTTTGGGGGAACGGTTCCAACCCGACAAGCCCTTTGGGGGAGAACGGTTCCAACCCGACAAGCCCTTTGGGAGAACGGTTCCAACCCGACAAGCCCTTTGGGAGAACGGTTCCAACCCGACAAGCCCTTTGGGGGAACGGTTCCAACCCGACAAGCCCTTAGGGGGAGAACGGTTCCAACCCGACAAGCCCTTTGGGGAAGAACGGTTCCAACCCGACAAGCCCTTTGGGGAGAACGGTTCCAACCCGAATTCGTATCTTCTCTCTCTCTCTCTATCCCTCCTCCAAGTGGAACTTTCAATCCACGAGGATTATGGCGAGAGGAGGCGAAGCCAACATGTGGAACTGTCACAATGTGATAAAGTTCGGTTAATCTACGCTAAAAACGACGAAATAAATCCTAAACACTTTTAAAATAGAGAGTCCTTCAAAGGATTCGGTATATCCAAGAGTAAACGGAAACAACCACGGCGTTTTATGCACAACACTTCGACTTTTCGGCAATAAACTATTCGTACAAGAGACACCTCACGCCTGCCGGGAGAGGTGTGCGGCGAACGTCCGCTCTGTCACACAGCCAGATCACCACTGACTGAGGAGGAGGAGGAGGAAGAAGAGGAGTAGGAGGCTGCACTCATCACTTTCGGATCAGTGTTGCCAGGTTTTCTAAATGAGAAAACGGCCAACTTCTAATACAGAAGCTCTAAAAGGCCAACTCATTAGTAGAAAAAGGCCAAATATATAGTATTTAAGGCCCGCCTTTTTTTCCATGTTACTAAAGGGCACCCAATTTTTAGAAAAGACCAAATTATAGGTTTTTTGACCTGAAAAAAGGCCAAACTGGCAACGCTGTTTCGGCTGGCCACGCTTGGAAACTCTTTCGAGCCCAAAATGTCTCAGACGAAAAGAATTTTTGTCTAAGTCTATCAATCGTTAATTTAATATTGATTTACTTTTCTGTATTATTATTATTATTATTATTATTATTATTATTATTATTATTATTAGCTAAGCTTCAACCCTAGAGAAAAAAGCAAGACGCTATTAGATCAAGACTTGGAAACTATTTCAAGCCTAAAATATTTCAGACGGAACATTTTTCGTCTATCAGTCATTAATTTGTTGCTGATATACCTTAATGAATTATTATTATTATTATCATTATTATTATTATTATTATCATTATTATTATTATTATTATTATTATTATTATAAGGTAAGCTACTGCCCTAGTAAGAAAAGCAGGACGTTATTAGACCAAGGGTTTGGAAACTATTTCGGGCCCAAAATGTCTCAGACGAAAAGAATTTTTTTCCAAGTCTATCAATCGTTGATTTAATATTGATTTACTTTTCTGCATTATTATTATTATTATTATTATTATTATTATTATTATTATTATTATTAGATAAGCTGCAACCTTAGAGTGAAAAGCAGGACGTTACTAGATCAAGACTTGGAAACTATTTCGAGCCTAAAATATTTCAGACGAAAAATTTTTCGTCAATCAGTCATTAAATTGTTGCTGATTTACCTTACTGAATCATTATTATTATTATTATTATTACTATTATTATTATTATTATTTAAGCTACAACTCTAGTTGGAAAAGCAGGACGCTATTAGACCAAGGGCTCCAACAGGGAAAATAGCCCAGTAAGGAAATGCAATAAATAAACTATACTGTATATGAAAAGTATTAGTAATGAATATGCTTATCTGAAAATGCAAGACTATAATTGTAATGGGAATAATAAGATAATGCTGGCTGGAGGTGACCACGTTATGATGCTTAGGAAATTTGAATGTTATCATTTCCTCATAACGGTTTTCCAAGAGTGAGTATGAGAACACAAACAGATACAAAGGCGAATTAGTTAATTCTCGGTATAACCTTTAATTGAACTGAAGTTTCAATACTTATCAAATTTCTCTACAGTATTTCAAGTGAAAATATATAACAGTTATTTCTAACGACAGTTTTATCAATGTTTCACCTTCTACGTAATTATTAACAAAGAAAATAATGTCTACTTTTCAAAAAAAAGAGAACAGAGACTGGCCAAAAATTAGCCATACAAGGAGAAAAGGATATTAGAAACATTAATAGGAATTCAAACTGGCGATTATTAACATTTTCTCCACCAGGCTAGGCCTATTCCATAAAAGAATGATGTAGCCTACAGTACAGGTTTGGAAAATGATTACTTTGTCCTGGTTTTTCCATTAACTGTTCGTCTAATTATTATTATTATTATTATTATTACTTACTAAGCTACAACCCTAGTTGGAAAAGCAGTATGCTATAAGCCCAGGGGCTCCAACAGGGAAAATAGCTCAGTGCAGAAAGGAAAAAAGGAAAATAAAATATTCCAAGAAGAGTAACAACAATAAATATCTCCTATATAAACTATAAAAACTTTAACAAAACAAGAAGAAGAGAAATAAGATAGGAGAGTGTGCTCGAGTGTACCCTCAAGCAAGAGAACTCTAACCCAAGACAGTGAAAGGCCATGGTACAGAGGCTATGGCACTACCCAAGACTAGAGAACAGTGGTTTGATTTTGGAGTGTCCTTCTCCTAGAAGAGCTGCTTACCATAGCTAAAGAGTCTCTTCTACCCTTACCAAGAGGAAAGTGGCACTGAACAATTACAGTGCAGTAACCCCTTGGGTGATGAAGAATTATTTGGTAATCTGTGTTGTCAGGTGTATGAGGATAGAGGAGAATATGTAAAGAATATGCCAGACTATCCAGTGTGTATGTAGGCAAAGGGAAAATGAACCGTAACCAGAGAGGAGGATCCAATGTAGTACTGTCTGGCCAGTCAAAAGACCCCATAACTCTCTAGCGGTAGTATCTCAACGGGTGGCTGGTGCCCTGGCCAACCTACTACCTACTTCTTTGCATATATGTCCAAAAAAAGTTCTGTATTAAAAGGGAGGCACATACAGTAGGCCTATTAAAAAGATGAAAATAACAGTAACTGATGTATATACAATATATACATACATACATACATACATACATACATACATATATATATATATATATATATATATATAATATACATGCATATATATGTATATATAATATACATACATATATATAATATATACGTACGTACATATATATAATACATACATACATACATACATATATATAATATATACATGCATACATTATATATATATATATATATATATATATATATATATATATATATATATATATATATAGGTGGAATTTCAAAAGTTCAGACTTAGCAGCGAATGTTCTCAGGCTGAACAGGCTGACATAAGTACCTTTTTATAGTTTATATATGATATATCTATTTTAATGTTGTAATTGTTCATAGTATTTTATTTCAATTGTTCATTATTTCTCTTGTAGTTTATTTATTCCCTTATTTCCTTTCCTTACTGGCCTGTTTTCCCTGTTGGAGCCCTTGGGCTTATAGCATCCTGGTTTTCAGACTAGGACTGTAGCTTAGTTAATAATAATAATAATAATAATAATAATAATAATAATAATAATGATAATAATAATAATAACAATAACACATCATATGTGCATGTGTGTAATTTTTCACAGTAATATTATCTCTCTCTCTCTCTCTCTCTCTCTCTCTCTCTCTCTCTCTCTCTCTCTCTCTCTCTCTCTCTCTCTCTCTCTCTCTCTCTCTCTCTATATATATATATATATGTATATATATATATATATATATATATATATATATATATATATATATATATATTTGTTTATATATATAATAATAATAATAATAATAATAATAATAATAATAATAATAATAATAATATATATCATATATGTGTGTATGTATGTAATTTTCTCACAGTTATATCATCTCTTTCTCTCTCTCTCTCTCTCTCTCTCTCTCTCTCTCTCTCTCTCTCTCTCTCTCTCTCTCTCTCTCTCTCGCTAACTTCCCCTAAAGAACCCAGGCCCCCCAATTGGTAAAACAAGCCAAAATCCATTTTTTTTCCTCAAACATCTCCACAAACTCCTCAGAGCTTCTGGAATAGCCTTTTTACAAACTTCTTGAATATGGCTTAGCAAAATCCCCCCCCCCCCCTTTGCCTCTCCCTCCACTCCTTTCCCCCCCCCCCCACCCCCGGCCTCCCCAACCCCCAACTGAGTCAGGAGCTGAGGTAAAATTCAACTCACGTCCTGAGTATGTTAATGTTAGCATACAACTAAAGGCGAGTAATCACTGCTTGGGTGGAATAATAAACAGTGCTCTTGAAATACAAGAATTCGACTTTTTATTCGTATTCTAAGTACTGTGTTCGTATTCATGTAGAATAATTATTCTTTTTATTAGTAGTATTTCTGGTTTGAATATTGTATTTACAATTATGATAATATTTATTATCATTATTATTAGTTATTGTTATTGTTATTGTTACTGTTGGTATTACTATTATAATTATTATTATTATCATTATTATTATTATTATTATTATTATTTTATTATTATTATTATTATTATTATTATTATTATTATTATTAGCTAAGCTACAGAACTAATTGGAAAAGCAAGATGCTATAAGCCCAAGGGCTCCAACAAGTAAAATTAGCCCAGTGAGGAAAGGAAATAAGGAAATAAATAAACTATATGAGAAGTAAAGAACATTTAAGATTAAATATTCTGAAAGCATTAATAACATTAAAACATATTTCATATATAAACTATAAAAAGACTTATGTCTGCCTGTTCAACATAAAAACATTTAGTACATTATATTTAGAATTCTGCATCTATAGTGATATAAATTTCATATGTCACAATTTCCTATTAAATTCTCTGAGGGTTTTGTGTTTAACCGGACGACTGAAATAAGATTATTATTATTATTATTATTATTATTATTATTATTATTATTATTATTATTATTATTATTATTGATATTGATATTATTGTTTTTAATCATTGTTATTGTTATCATTACTTACTAAGCTACAACCCTAGTTGGAAAAGCAAGATGCTCTAAGCCCACGGGCCCCAACAGGGAAGATAGCCCAGTGAAGAATGGAAACGTGGAAAAATATAATAGGAAGAGAAATCAGATGGAATAGTGTGCAAGAGAACTCTAACCCAAGACAATGGAAGACCATGGTACAGGGGCTATGACTCTAACCAAGACTAGAGAACAATGGTTTGATTCTGGAGTGTCCTCCTAGAAGAGCTGCTTACCATAGGTAAAGAGTCTCTTCTACCTTTACCCAGAGGAAAGTAGCCACTGAACAATTACAGTGCAGTTGTTAACCCCTTGGGTGAAGAAGAATTGTTTGGTAATATCAGCGTTATCGGGTGTATGAGGACAGAGGAGAATGTGAAAAGAATAAGCCAGACTATTCGGTGTAAGTGTAGGCAAAGTGAACCGTAACCAAAGAGAAAGATCCAATTTAGTACTGTCTGGCCATTCAAAGGACTCCATAAGTCTCTCGTGGCTGGTTCCTTCCGAAGTTTCCCTCAGGATAGCTGGCACTCGGAGAGAAGAGTTTCATCCGGTAAAGCGAAGGATAAAAATAATAATAATAATAATAATAATAATAATAGTAATAATAATATATTTCGGGAGTAGACCCTCTTCTAAGCAGGTTTTATTGAAAGTGATTGCTGCCTCAGTGGCGTTAGTTTTGTAATTAACTTTTTCTATTGTTCTGATTATCTTTTTCTCTTCACCTGCATTTCAGTTCACTCTTGACAATGAGCAGAAAACCTTCTCACTGCTCGAAACCGGTTGAGTCGAAGGATGTATTAAACCTAACTCCACGTAATTTATAATTTTTTGTACAAAACTGACCATTACTTTGTGTGCACTAACATTGTGATAGTGTTTTATACTTTGTACATATTATCTGTACTTTTAAAATGTGTTGTGATATATTAAAGACAAATTGTGAATGATATGGTCTTCATCACCTTCCTATTGATATGTCCCTTTCCCAGTTACTGGCGGATTGTTCAAATGAAGAGAAAAAGATAGTCAAAACAATAGAAAAAGTTAATTACAACAACAACAACAATAATAATAATAATAATTATAATAATAATAATAATAATAATAATAATAATAAACGCATTTTAAACTAATAGTAATAATAATAAGATTACAGAACCATTGTAGCTACTTGTAGCGTGACCAAATCAACGTACTTTCTGAAATCGCTGCCATTCCCCTAAACTAATAATTCTACGAACTTTGATATTTATTTATCTGGCCGTCATGTTGACGCCTTTTAACCAATTCCAGAATTTTATGACCCTGCAACGAATACGCAATAATCTCTTTTGAGATATGATGCGTATTACGAGTTCCTTTGAAGTCCAGGGTTGCCTGCTTATAAGGGACTTTTATCAAAGGACTTTGCGTGAAAGAAACCCGTAAATAATTGCAATTTAAATCTAACCCAGTTGCTAATCTCTTCCACGATTTAAAACCCGACTTTCTCCAATTTCTTAAAAAGGGACAGAGTCCTATTTAAAAGTTTAAAGGCCACTCATGAATGGCAGAGGCAAGGGACAGTGGCATTCCCCTATCAAGCAGGACAATGCCCTAGAGACACCATATTACACATGATCAGCGACCAAGCCCCCTCTCCACCCAAGCTAGGACCAAGGAGGGTCAGGCAGTGGCTGCAGATGACTCAGCAGATAGACTTATAGGCTCCTCCAAACCCCCCCATCCTTAGCTCACAAGGATGGTGAAATTGTAGTGACTAAAGGAACTAACGAGTCAGAGCGGGACTCGAACCCCAGTCTGACAATGACCAGGCAAGGACGCTACCTCCAGGCTATGAGTCGTGGTATGGCAATGAAACAATCTCCAATAGATTTTGTAGATTTGAGGACAAAGCCCTCAAAAGGATATTGGGAATTAATGGCAGGACAGTATTAGAAAAGAAACTATAAGAGATTACTTGAATACCATATGTTGATGAGATCATGATAAGGGGTAGATGGAGATGCTTTGGGCATACTCTTCGCTCTCCAAGAGAGATTAGTTCACCAAACATTTAATTGGGCTCCACAAGGAACTAGAAGAGTTGGAAGACCTAGGCCTGCATGCCTGAGGACTATGAAGCGCGAAGTAGGAGATGATGAATAGAGAAGTATTGAATTAAAAAAGCTCGAGACAGAGACGACTGGTGAAATCTAACCGAGGCCCTTTGCATCATTAGGCGTAGGAGATGATGATGATGATGTTTTTCAAATAAGTAAAGAGTATTGTTTCTAAAATAAACATCTTTTCAGAAAGATATTCTTAATATTTTTTTATACAAATTCTCGGTTGTATTGTTTCCGAGAATAGTTTGTAAAATTGTAAAATGATTTCGCATGACCTGTCAAGAGAAACATTCGTAGTATATCAAAAATAGAATCGTAATATCAAAGGTTCGTAACAGCTTTCAAATAAGATAATAAAAATCTAAAAATAGATCGTATTGTTTCTCAAAACAAAGTTATTCGAATTTCTTCCTCTTCATTATTATTATTATTATTATTATTATTATTATTATTATTATTATTAGCTAAGCTACAACCCTAGTTGGAAAAGTAGGATGCTCTAAGACCAAGGGCTCCCATAAAGAAAAATAGCCCAGTGAGGAAAGGAAATAAGCCAATAAATAAAAGATATGAGAAAAAAATCAACAATAAAATATTCAAAAAACAGTAACATCAAAACAGATATGTCATATATAAACTATAAAAAGACTTACATCAGCCTGTTTAATATAAAAACATTCGCTGTTAGTTTGAACTTTTGAATTTCTACCGATTCAACTACCCGATTAGGTAGATCATTCCACAACTTGGTCACAACTGGAATAAAACTTCTAGAATACTGTGTAGTATTGAGCCTCATGATGAAGAAGAGCTGACTATTAGAATTACCTGCCTACCTATAGTCAATTCTTTTTAGTAAGGCAGATTTGCACCGCCTCGCAGAGGTGCCCTTTTAGCTCGGAAACGTTTCCCGCTCGCTGATTGGTTGGACAAGATAATTCTAACCAATCAGATACCAGGAAACTTTTCCGAGCTATAAGGGCACCGCTGGGAGTCGGTGCAAATGTGCCTCATTAAAAAAAAATTGAGTATAGTATTCTATTTCTGTAGGGAGGAATATTACAATTTCAGTCGCCCCTTAAACCATAATTCACGAGCAGTATACCAACACAGCCGGTGTAGCCTTAGTGTAGATTTCCTTAGGAATGTCTATTCTTGGAGGAAAATATTAATCAACATGCAGCAATTTAATCAAGTGAAAAATATTGCTTTAGAATATTGGAAAAAGTTAAAAAAAGTTTGCAAACTCGACATGAAGAGGTGCGTTGTTATGGGTAGTATTATTTCATACACATACATACATACATAGGCCTACACACATACATACATACATAGGCCTACACACATACATACATACATAGGACTACACACACACATACACACATACATACATAGGCCTACATACATACATACATAGTTAGGCCTACATCCATACATACATACATTCACACATATTTGTATGTTTTTACACGACTTTCTGGGCTTAGATAGCAACATCATATATTTCCCCACCCCGATTTAAAATTAATCATAGTCGAATAAATACCAAATTAATGCACAACATAAAAATAAGTACAACGTGACTATCGTACCGTACTAGAAACATTCTCCTCGCTTCGGAATCGAACCTGGTGAAAAAAACTTTTCAACAGCTGGACTCTTAGTTTTAAAAACACTTCCCTGTGACGCCAAGTTCCTTCTTATTGCAGAATTGTCACCACAACGAAGACAAACGCTTTATCTGATTCAGGACTTCCCACATAACCAGAAGGACACTGCTTCATCAAATTCAATTTTCCTCGTTCAGTTTCCCGATGAGAGAAGAGGCATGGCCAATCTCTGGAAGTCCTTTTCCTTGGCGCGCGGGAGGAGTTAAATTCCTCTTATTACCTTTTTTCTAATAAAAGTTTTAGGAACTGGGTCCCGCGGGAGTCCTTGCCCTTAACTCGATTCAAACTAGAGTGATTGAAATGCTGATGATGAATCTAAAGGGGAAAGGACATAAATGGCAAAGAAGAAATCAGAACAAAAAAGACACAATGAAGGGAATGTAAACTGTAATTTTTGTGTAAATGAGGAGGAAGATTTGATACATTTTCTGTTGTTTTGCCAGGAATATAGAAAAGAAAGGAATGAAGTAATTGAGCTACAACAACCATACGACGAAGACCTAAAGAAAATAGTAGGATTATTTTTTATTTAGTGAAACAAATATAGAAAAGAAAAAAAGAAGTATTAAACCTGATGTGGAAGAAAAGACAAAACAGTACAAGAAGATGGCAAATTCAGTGAAAATTAAGTCCCATTGATTGATAAATCAAATCATATTAGATCATTTACGGTATGAAATTCGACGTTAAAAATTACATATAAAAGATAGCAACACTTGGAACTATGTAAAATGAAATAAAATCGTTCCAGAGAAGTACGAAATGTTAGTATAGAGACGAACAAAAATTTTCAAATGAATAATGTTGCTGGTTTATTGGCTTTCCCCTATGAGGCAGTAGCCTACCTCTTTACAGCACCTTTGAAACTACTATTATTATTACTTGCTAAGCTACA
>NC_090737.1:136561220-136563720 GCF_036898095.1 Palaemon carinicauda
CTGGTTCTGTTAAAGTTTATATAGTTTATATAGGAAATATTTATTTTAATGTCACTGTTCTAAAAATATTTTATTCATCCTTGTTTCCTTTCCTCACTGAGCTATTTTCCCTGTTCGGGCCCCTGGGCTTCTAGCATCCTGCTTTTCCAACTAGGGTTGTAGCTTAGCATTTGATAATGATAATGATAATTGGTCATCCTAAGCGAATGAACTCCTCGCATCCATTGGTCTATTTCTCATCCAAAATTGGAGGTGGTATTATTTCCTAAACTCAATTGCTTTCGTAATTAAAACTAAAATCTAGCAGTAGCGACATCACTTCACTTCACTTCACTTCAATCAATATATAATATATAATATATAATATATAATATATAATATATATATATATATAATATATATATATATATATATATATATAAATATAATATATATATATATATATATATAAGTATATATATATATATATATATATAAATATAATATATATATATAAATATATAAATATATATATATATATATATATAAATATAAGTATATATATATATAAAAATATATATATATATATATATATATAGCAAGGCAACTCCATGAGAGACGTCTTCTTAAAATCCACACTGAAACATTGAAAGAATATAGTCCTAAGCCTGGCTAACCATCATTAAATCACCTCTGCTTTAAGTCACTAACGAGCAAAATGCCATTGAAGAGATTACTGTGTAATTATTATGGAACAAATATTATTCAAGGACATCTAAACAAAGGAAATTAGAAATAAGTAAACAAAATAACAACATTATTCTCTTTCAGCAATTAACAGTCTTTTAATGATGTGAACAAATTCTTAACTGTTTTTGACTGTCTGGTACTAATTATCATAGACAAACTATTTTTTGACTGAATTATCTGATTGGTTATTGGTGGGGAAATACCTTAACGTAGTGAAAGGGTTTGTTTATTGCCATGATCAGCAAAGCTGTACTAGTCAGGTCCATCCATACTAGGTTGGTTTGCTGTGAGCGATCAAACGAAAATCTCCCACTATCATCAATCCGCACTGGCCAGCGTAGTGATGAAAACTGGTCAAACCCCATACATGGATAAGGATATGTCTGAGGCCTTTGTCCTGCAGTGGACTAGAAACAGCTGTATTTGTTGTTGTTGTTGTTGTTGTACAGGTTATGAATTATGGATTGTCTTCAACACGAACAATCATCTGTTTTTTTCGGTTGTTAACTATAATCATCTTACATATGAACAATCGCCTGACTGGAATTCGGTTATTAAGTAATTTCCTTTACCTATTTTGGCTAACAATTTTCAGTATCATAATGATATTTTTAAGGGTCTTAAACATAAATTAACAACGTTAATAAAGTTATCTTTAAAATTCTTAAATTAACATTGGATATATAGAAATAAATCTAATTTATTTTCATATAAAAATAGTCTTATTTGCATTGAAATCCCAAAACAGAATATATGGTAGTTTTTTTTTTTCTTGGTTGTATCAAGGCTCCAGAGCAGTGGTTCCCAACCTTTTTCCTGTCATTTCCCCCCTGCACCCAGTGCAACCCTCCAGATTTCCCCCTTCATGTGTATGAGGGAAAGAGTAGTTTAATCACACTGAGACGACTTAATAATTTATTTTTCCATTATACAAATATACTGATAAACAAATAGTTAGAGTAAAATGGATAGAGAGCGGTTAGTAACAACTAACCGCATAGCCATAGAGCTATGAGGTTAGTTGTTACTAACCGCTCTCTATACATTTTACTCTGTAACTATTAGTTTATCAGTATATGGAGAGCGGCTAGTAGCAAAATAAAAGAACTTTTGTTTATTCTTCTACTTCAAAATTGAATTAGTGAGAAGGTTGAGGCTGCTTCTTGTGCACCAGTGTATCAATATCAGGGCTAGCTTTGTCACCTGATATTATTTTAGTTAGTAGGTAGCGTAATTATTTCCCCCCTGGTAGCTTCAAATTTCCCCCAGGTTGGGAACCACTGCTCCAGAGCCTTTAAATATGCGGCCCTGAGACTATATAATAAGCTCCCACGAAACATCCGAATGATTGAAGACATTAAGGTTTTCAAGAGGAAACTGAAGACTATTTCAACAGTCATTCAACAGTGACGATTTAACAGTAAATGAACAATATGCGATATGAAACGTTAAATACCCTGAACGAATAAGGTAAAACGACAGTGGAGGTCCTGTAGACTGTAGAGAGTGGGGTTCCCCTGCTGTATGGGACCGGAAAAGCAGTCATCAAAGTACGAAAGTATCAAAAATCGATATATCTATTGTCTTTTTATGCTTAATATTGTGTCCCCCAGAAGAGCAACTTCACGTCTACTGAAAAATATCTAAGTACTAATTTTTATTTTCATTTTAGCAGATGTACATTTGTTCTCAAATCTAATCAAACTCCAATAGGTTTAGTAGACTATAGAACAAAGCCCTCAGAAGGATATTGGGAGTTAAATGTCAGGAC
>NC_090737.1:136566220-136574142 GCF_036898095.1 Palaemon carinicauda
ATTATTATTATTATTATTATTATTATTATTATTATTGTTGTTGTTATTGTTCTTCTTCTTCTTCTTCTTTTTATTATTATTATCATTATTATCATTATTTTTATTATTATTTATTATTATTATTATTATTATTATCATTACTAGCTAAGCTATAACCCTAGTTGGAAAAATAAGATGCTATAAGCCTAAGGGCTCCAATAGAGAAAAATAGTCTAGTGAGGAAAGGAAATAAGGAAATAATTATACGATTTGAGAAGTAACGAACGATTAAAACATTTTAAAAACAGTAGCAACATTAACACATATATTTCATATACAAACTATAAAAAGACTCATGTCACCCTGTTCAACATAAAAACATTTGCTGTGAGTTTGAACTTTTGGAGTTCTACCGATTCAACTACCCGATTAGGAAGATCATTCCACAACTTGGTCACAACTGGAATAAAGCTTCTAGAATATTGTGTAGTATTTAGCCTCATGATAGCCTGATTAATAGAATTCACTGCATACCTGGTATTACGAACAGGATAGTACTGTCCGGGAAGATCTGAATGTAAAGAATGGTCGGAATTATTGAAAATCTTATACAACATGTGTAATGAACTAATTGAACGACGCTGCCAGATCGTTATTATAATCAGAAGTAGTAGTAATAGTAGTAGTAGTAGTATAGTGATTAATTTCTGGTACAAAATCAAAGACGAGATTTATGTTATAATGGAACTCAACTTTCAACTGGGCTCCACAAGGCACTAGAAGAGTTGGAAGATCCAGGCTTACATGGCTTAGGACTATGCAGCGTGAAGTGGGAGATGATGAATGGAGAAATATTGATTTAAAAGCTCAAGAAAGAGACGACTGACGAAATCTAACCGAGGCCCTTTGCGTCAATATACGTAGGAGGAGATGATGATGATGATATCAAAGACGAGATTCATGTCATAATGGAAGTTAACATGATACATTTAAAGTCTAAAACACAACACAAGTTGTAAATATTATAGATGATGGTTCAAGAAAGAAATGTCAGTGATTTGAGCAGTCTGGAAGCATTGTAAACGTTGTAGAGGCTGTTGTGACGAAGGAGGGAGAAGGTTGTGACTCAAAGGCAGGAAGCAATCAACTGAGTAGTATATTAAAGAACACTCTCCTTTATATACAAAACCTCAAGGCAACAGGAAAATACATGTTCGAGGAAATGACAATGTTACAGAGGAAAACAGCAGACATGAATTTTCATGTTCGTTTTAGTGCGAGGGAAGAGCGAAGAGCGAAGATACAAGCATAATATATACAAAAGGAATTATGTACAATTGTGTGACACACGGTCGGTACACTGTGCATTGAAATAGCAACGGCAAACGGTCGTTGCTATTAGTATTGTCAGGTTTGTTTTTAAATATATCACTTGACGAGTGTATTTAATGCAACGCAAATATCGTTAGATGTATTGTAATATTCCTGGATTACTTAATAATGTTAATGACCTTGCAATTTTCTGCAGACAGTATGATAGTTTGTTAAGTTCAGACATTGGTTCACCCTTAACACCGTAAACTCTCTTATGTCAAAATCATCTTAGATAGAGAGTCTAGGGATTGAGTTTATCAGTTTACACTTACGATTCAGCATACTTCAGTATATTTACTAAATAATCAATTTGTTTATTAATTTTTTATCTATTTAAAGCCCCGACTATTAATTTTTCATCCCTGTCTTTTCGTATTCTGAAATAATCAATTTGTTTATTAATTTTTTTATCTATTTAAAGCCCCGACTATTAATTTTTCATCCCTGTCTTTTCGTATTCTGAAATAATCAATTTGTTTATTAATTTTTTATCTATTTAAAGCCCCGACTATTAATTTTTCATCCCTGTCTTTTCGTATTCTGAAATAATCAATTTGTTTATTAATTTTTTTATCTATTTAAAGCCCCGACTATTAATTTTTCATCCCTGTCTTTTCGTATTCTGAAATAATCAATTTGTTTATTAATTTTTTTATCTATTTAAAGCCCCGACTATTAATTTTTCATCCCTGTCTTTTCGTATTCTGAAATAATCAATTTGTTTATTAATTTTTTTATCTATTTAAAGCCCCGACTATTAATTTTTCATCCCTGTCTTTTCGTATTCTGAAATAATCAATTTGTTTATTAATTTTTTTATCTATTTAAAGCCCCGACTATTAATTTTTCATCCCTGTCTTTTCGTATTCTGAAATAATCAATTTGTTTATTAATTTTTTATCTATTTAAAGCCCCGACTATTAATTTTTCATCCCTGTCTTTTCGTATTCTGAAATAATCAATTTGTTTATTAATTTTTTTATCTATTTAAAGCCCCGACTATTAATTTTTCATCCCGGCCTTTTCATAGTCTGAAATAAAACATGCTACTTGTACTCAAAGACTTTCTTTCTAAGTGTTTCGATATTACTATTATTATTATTATTATTATTATTATTATTATTTGCTAAGTTATAACCCTAGTTGGAAAAGCAAGATGCTATAAGCCCAGGGGCCCCAATAGGGATTATAGCCTAATAAGGTAAGGAAACAGATAATGTGGATTTGACAATAAACGAGCAATAAGCGGTGTGAAATACTGAATGCCTTAAAATGTATACGATTAAATTAATCATGAAAAGTGTCCTGTAGAAAGTAGAGTTCCCCTGCAGTATATAACCAGAAAAGTAGGTTTTAAAACAAAGTAAATATAATATTCTACTATTTTTATTCTTCTTGGAATTCTAGTCTGCATTCTACCCGCTTTAGCACAAACACCAAAACTCCAAATTGATAAAGACGCGTGAAGAATTCCTAAACGGAGTGACTACGACTCACTATAAAAAGAGAACTATAAAGAGATTTCCTCACGACTGACAGCTGCAAATTTAGCCAAACAAATCCGATGTTGTCCTACGTGCGTGCGGAAAATACGACCCTTGAAAATGAGGAATTTTTAAGATTTCCTTTTTTTTTTTTTTTTTTTTTTTTTTTTTTTTTTTTTTTTTTACGACTCTTCTTGACGACAAGTCTCCTGATTTCGATCATCTCAGCTTACTTGTGTGTTGGAAAACATTTTCCTCCATTCTCTTTGATAGTCTAATTTATTTTCTTAGTCAACAGGCAATAACAATAAGCAAACCCTTCTTTATATATTACCATGCATACATACACACACATTATGTATGTATGTATGTATATACATATATGTATCTACATAGATATATATATATATATATATATATATATATATATATATATATATATATATATATAAGTATATATATATATATATATATATATATATTGTTTGATCTATTTATCTCTCTTTCTATCTATCTATATACATGCACACACATCGCACACCTTAGAGGAATATTATATATATATATATATATATATATATATATATATATATATATATATATATATATATATATATATATATATATAAACATACATATATGTGTGTGTGTTTGAGTGTGCGTGATAGTGTCTGTGTATATCATTTCATTTATTAGCGTTTATTCCTGAAAATAAAGTGACCCCTAATTGGACTATACCGATGCAATATAAATGGTGTTTGCATATCAAAAACAAACTATGTAATATAAAGAAAAGTTTAGTTGAAAAAGACGTTTATCGTATGTATGTTCAATACTGTGTGCTTACGGGAAAAGTCTGGTTTGGATTTGGAAAAAAAAAAAAAGTGTAATAAAAATATTTTTGGCAACCGGAAGAACATGGACATTATAAGACGAAATTACTGTACCTTAAGCCCTTTCTGATGTGATCAATATGCGAACGAAGACAAGCAAATATGTAATAATAATAATAATAATTTAAAAAAAAAAAAAAAAAAATAATAATAATAATAATAATAATAATAATAATAATAATAATAATAATAATTATAATAATAATAATAATAAAAATAATAATAATAATAATATTAATAATAATAATAATAATAATAATAATAATAATAATAATAATAATGATAATAATAATAATAATAATAATAATTTTCTTCCTCATTTGGTATTCAAATTGTGTTGGCCTATTGGAAACGTTCCTGCCTAGCGATCAGCCGGACTGGGGTTAGACCCCCGCTTAAACTCGATAGTTTCTTGTAGTCTCTGCAACCTCACCATCCTTGTGAGCTAAGATTGCGGGTTTTGAGGGAGACTATAAGTCTATCTGCTGAGTCATCACCAGCCATTGCTTGGCCCTCCCTAGTCCTACTTGGGTGAAGAGGGCGCTTTGGAACTGATCATATATATATATATATATATATATATATATATATATATATATATATATATATATATATATATGGCCAGCCTCTAGGGCATTGCCCTGCTAGCAAGGGTATTGTCACTGTCCCTTGCCTCTGACATTCATGATCAGCCCTTAAACCTTTAAACCTTAAACTTATTGTGCGAGAGAGAAAGAGAGAGAGAGAGAGAGAGAGAGAGAGAGAGAGAGAGAGAGAGAGAGAGAGAGAGAGAGAGAGGATCAAGTCCACCAACTCGCCATTTATCTTGCTAAGATGATCTTTTATTTCTGAGAACATAACAACACATTTGCCCACAAATAATTTCCTCAGATTCCCTCTGCGTCTTCCTTCAGGGACAAATATGAGCATTAAAAGCTATTAATCATTTCAAGTGAGAGGTTCATTACAACTCTCATTTATTTACAATCCCGCCATCCCCACATCCCATCCTCCTAAGGGCTCTTCCTCCCCACCCCCCTTTAGCGGGTGACACTTACAAGGCAGATGCTTAATGCATTAAAGCATTTAGAATGAACAAATAAATATATATTTGACTTAAACACGACTATAAAGTATTTGCACGAAGGTAGTTTAAAGGTTTTAAAGGTCGCTCATGAATGGCAGAGGCAAGGGACAGTGACATTGCCCTAGTAATCAGGACAATGCCCTAGAGACTGACCATATTTTATATGATCAGCGCCCAAGCCTCCTCTCCACCCAAGCTAGGACCAGGAAGGGCCAGGCAGTGGCTGCTGATGACTCAGCAGATAGACCTATAGGCTCCCCCAAACCCCCCAACCTTAGCTCACAAGGATGGTAAGGTTGCAGACACTAATGGCACTACCGAGTCTGAGCGGGACTCGAACCATCGACTGGCAAACACCAGGCAGAGACGTTACCAATCAGGCCACAGCAACTCGAAGAGCTATGGAACGAATAATGATAAGAATAACACTAAGAGACAGAAAAAGAGCAACATGGATACGAGAGCAAACAACAGAAATGGACATGGGTAGGTCATATAACGAGAAGGGCCGATAATAGATGGACATTAAGAATAACAAAACAGGTCCCTGAAGATTGGAAAAGAAGCATGGGGAGGAAAAGAAATACGATGAATTGACGAACTAAGAAAGTTTTGCGGGTGTGGACTGGCATAGAGACCATAAACAGACGCAGGTGGAAGGACATGTCTGAGGCCTTTGTTCTGCAGTGGACTATTAATGGCTGATGATGATAATGGTGATGATGATGATGATGATTTCCACATAGATAATGCTTTAGGTTCAATTGTACTTGATTCTTCTGTGTTGAATTTATTAATGTTATATAAGTTATATATTAGAATTAAAGAAAATTTTAATGATACTGTTTTGATAAAAAATAGTATGTAAACTTATGGGCATAAAGGAATTTACGTCACATACAAAAGAACGATCATGGGGATAACTTGGGACTAAATATTAGTCTATTACGTAGGTAAAAATTTGTGTTCGTCAAGATTGAAATGCAGTACACTGAAATTCGACATTTTCTGACACAATTAGGCAGATAGATATGCAGTAATAAACCTAAATATGTGATACATACAACTCCAACCATTAGCACCTGTTTAAGGGAGCAGTTACTGACAAAATAGTAAGTGCGACAGAACTCAAGACTTGAGCTTCAGCCATCTTTGACTCTCGTGATGCAACTTGTGAGCCGTCTGCGACAGTGCAACATGCGACTACTGTACTACCTTCTATTGCACTGTCTACATTTCAGGGGTGCACAACTGATTATAGATAACGAGATAATTCAACAATAACAAGAAAACACAAAGAATAATACACACACACACACACACACACACACACATATATATATATATATATATATATATATATATATATATATATATATATATATATATATATATATATATATATATATATATATATATATGTATGTATGTATGCCTATGTATGTACACACACACACACACATATATATATATATATATATATATATATATATATATATATATATATATATATATATATATATATATATATATATATATATATGCACAGACACATATACATACATACATACATATGTATGTGTGTGTGTGTGTTATATAGTACATTTTTACTATTTGTAATTATATCATAAGACGGAGTAATATGTTTATATTTATTATTTTCTTTTACTGTTCAGAGAGTGATATATTGTGTTTTCTATGATAACTTCGAGGGCCACCAGTTGTGCACCATTGGTACTCTACATTATTGCCAAAGGGGACTGGAGAAGAAGTGAAAACATATAACAATTTAAGTTATATTTCGTCTCTGGAGGTTAGTTATACTGTACATTAAATCAAAGAGCTTCTCTCGGTCATATTGAAAAATGCCAATATGCTCATGATTCCTAAGGGGACGGTGTTTGCGTTTGAAGAGATATGATCGTCTTACGGTGTTGCCATATGACAGAACAGGATTGTTCGTTTGCTATCACGCTAAAGAATGTTCCTTGTTAAAGCTGATGCAGAGAGACATGTCAAGGTGTAAACGATCGACTGAGCCAATGGCAACCATGAATTGAATCTCATAGTAGACACCTGCAATTGGACAGCATATCACACATCTGTTTGGTCTTACTGCCCGTCGTAATCCTGGAAGAAATGTGAACCTTGCAGACATAGAAAACGAATGTAAATTTGCTTTATTTGTGGGTGGACTACAGTAAATCCAACATAGTCTGTGCGAGCCGTTAATTCAGGTGCAACTTCTTATGGTAATATTTGGAGTCCCCAAAGCGATACCCGGTGCCCCTTTTGAACCCACGATGGTTCATAGCTTATCCCCTTGTGGTAGTACGACCTGAACAACAAAACAAAAACAGTTCCGATAAAAGATCTCATCCCCACAATCCCATCCCCACAATCTCATCCCCAAAATCCCATCCCCACAATCTCATCCCCACAATCTCATCCCCAAAATCTCATCCCCATAATCCCATCCCCACAATCTCATCCCCAGAATCTCATCCCCACAATCCCATCCCCAAAATCTTATCCCCAAAATCCCATTCCCAAAATCCCATCCCAACAATCTCATCCCCACAATCTCATCCCCAAAATCCCATCCCCACAATCTCATCCCCAAAATCTCATCCCCATAATCTCATCCCCAAAATCCCATCCCCAACAATCTCATCCCCACAAACTCATCCCCATAATCTCATCCCCAAAATCTCATCCCCACAATCGCATCCCCAAAATCCCATCCCAACAATCTCATCCTCAAAATCTCATTCCCACAATCTCATCCCCAAAATCCCATCCCAACAATCTCATCCCAACAATCTCATCCCCACAAACTCATCCCCACAATCTCATCCCTACAATCTCATCCCCACAATATCATTCCCCAAAATCCCATCCCCACAATCTCATCCTCAATATCTCATCCCCACAATCTCATCGCAAAATCTCATCCCCAAAATCTCATCCCCACAATATCATTCCCCAAAATCCCATCCCCACAATCTCATCCTCAATATCTCATCCCCACAATCTCATCGCAAAATCTCATCCCCAAAATCTCATCCCCACAATATCATCCCCAAAATCTGATCGCCACAATCT
>NC_090737.1:136574642-136579642 GCF_036898095.1 Palaemon carinicauda
ATAAGTTTTGTAAAGCATAATCATGTGTTCAGCTTTTCTTGTTTTAAAGTGTCTGAATAACATTCCCATTTTTGCTTTACATTTAGCCAACAGTGTTGCTATTTGGTCGTTGCATAACATATTCCTATTTAAAATTACACCAAGGTCTTTAATTGCTTCCTTGTTTGTGATTGTCTCATTATTAGGTCCTTTGTATGCATACACCATTCCTTCTCTGTTTCCATAATTTATTGATTCGAATTTATCGGAGTTAAATACCATCCTATTTATCTCCGCCCATTCATATATTTTGTTTAGATCTCTTTGTAGTGAGTTCCTATCTTCATCACAAGTAATTTCTCTACTTATTCTTGTGTCATCGGCGAAACTTCTCACTACGGAGTTTTCAACATCACAGTCTATGTCTGAGATCATAATAACAAATAGCAGTGCAGCTAATACCGTACCTTGGGGCACACCAGATATTACCTGGGCTTCATCTGATTTCTCGTCATTTGCAACCACTATCTGTTTTCTGTTTTGCAGGAATTCTTTTACCCATTTTCCTATCTTTCCCACAATATTATGCTTTCTCATTTTTTTCTCCAATATGTTATGGTCTACCTTGTCAAAGGCTTTTGCAAAATCTAGATAGATCACATCTGTGTCTTTTTCATTTATCATATTATTGTATATGTTTTCATAGTGAGCTATCAGTTGGGTCTGTGTACTTTTTCCAGGTACGAAACCGTGTTGACCCATATTGAACAAATTATTTTTGACCAAATGGTTCATTATTTTCTTTTTTATTACCCTCTCATACACTTTCATAATATGTGATGTTAGACTAACAGGTCTATAATTGCTTGCCTCTAGTCTTGATCCACTTTTGAAGATAGGGGTTATATAAGCTAATTTATGTTTAACATATATCTCGCTCATATCTATACTCTGTCTTAGCAGTATTGCAAGTGGCTTCGCGATAGTGTTTGCAGTTTTTTTTAACAAAATCGCTGGAACTCCATCTGGTCCGGCTGCCGATCCATTTTTAATTTCGTTTATAGCCGTGACAATATCTGCTTCATTAATATCTATATCCGTTAGATATTCAACATTTTCTTCTCTCATTTCTGTTTCATTACTCTCATTCGCAATTCTTGGCGTGAACTCACTCTTATATTTTTCTGCTAATATGTTGCATATTTCCTTTTTTTCATTCGTTAGCCGTCCTTCAATTCTTAGAGGGCCTATTTCTATTCTTCTTTTATTCATCTTTTTTGCATAGGAGTAAAGTACTTTGGGGTTTCTTTTTATATTTTGAAGTGTCCTTTCTTCTAAGTCCATTTTTTCATTTTCTTTCGACTGTATAATCTTTTGTTCTGCATTTTCTATCTTACATTTTATTTCCCTCATTTTCCACACATTTTTTTCTTTTGCAAGATTTTTCTTCCACTTTTTAATTTTCTGAAATAAGATTCTTCTGTCTCTTGGTATGCACGTCTTTTGTTTATTGTTTTTTTTCGGTACATATTTTTCAACAATTTTCTCCAGTATTTTGTACAGTATATCCGTATTTACCTGTATATTATCACTTATAAATACATTTTTCCATTCTTTATTCAGTTCTTCATTTATTTCTGACCATTTTATATTCTTACTGTAAAAGTTATATTTTCCATATCCTTCCCAAAGTTTTGTGCTTTTATTAATTCTGTGATCACTTGCTTTGGAATGAACTATCAATTCTATGACATTGTGGTCTGAAATTCCCGTGTTATACACTATTATTTCTTTAACATAATTCACCTCATTCACAAATACTAGATCTAGGACATTTTCCTTTCTTGTTGGAATGTGGTTTATTTGTTGCATATTATGTTCTAATAGCATATCTTGAAGCTTTTCAAATTGCCTCTTATCTTCTGCGCTACTATTACTATCTTTTTTATATGTATACATACAACCACTTTCTTCTATCCGTTCTTTCCAATCCACGAAAGGAAAGTTAAAATCTCCGGATAGGAGTATATTCCAGTCTTTATGGTTTCTACATATATCATCTATTTTTTCTATTATTATGTCAAACTCCTTAGTGTTTGGGGGTCTGTAAACTACAATATTCATTAGTTTTTCAAATTCAAATTCTACCGCAATCAATTCACATTCTGTGTTGCTGTATTTTTCACATACTTTTCCTTGATTTATGTCTCTTCCATATATTGCAGTTCCCCCTTGATTCCTATTTTTTCTGTCTGATCTATAAGTTTGGAAACCCTTTATCTGGTCATCACTGCCAGTCTCTTGGGAATACCATGTTTCACTTATATTTAATATATCTATTTTTTCAATTTGGGTTAGTTCTTCTAAGAACTCTATTTTCCTTTTAGAGAGAGAGAGAGAGATTTTCCGGTCTCAGGCCTGGATAGAAGAAATTGCTGAAGAGTAGGTAAGACACCTACAATTATTATTATTATTATTATTATTATTATTATTATTATTATTATTATTATTATTATTATTATTAATATTACTTGCTAAGCTACAGCCCTAATTGGAAAAGCAGAGTGCTATGTAAGCCCAAGGACTCCAACAGGGAAAATAGCCCAGTGAGGAAAGGAAACAAGGAAAAATAAGATATTTTAAGAACAGTAACAATATTAAAATAAACGTTTCCTATATAAACTATAAAAAATTTTAACAAAACAAGAGGAAGAAAAAATAATATAGAATAGTTCACCCGAATGTACCTTCAAGCAAGAGAACTTTAACTATACTTTAATGTGTCCACATTCTGTTTATATTCAACTGATAATTTGTACTGTTTTTGGCATCTTTTCTGTCCCATGGAGATTTTAGATTTCGAGACGCACGTTCAGCTGACGAGAGACAGTCTCTGTCTTAATTGTGGTGGTGGGGGGGGGGGGTTGTTGAAAGGCGTGGAAGAAAGAAAGCTGTTTGTAATTAAAGGCCGATGAGCGAGTGTCGCAGGTGGGCTGTGGAAATTGGGGGACGTAGGTGTCTGGCCCTACTCTACTTCTCTTATCTCATTTGATTTCCATTCCTTCTAATTTATGTTTCTCTCTCTCTCTCCCTCTCTCTCTCTCTCTCTCTCTCTCTCTCTCTCTCTCTCTCTCTCTCTCTCTGGATGTGTTTCTGACACCACAGTTCAATAGGAAATTAATTCCCTTTTCTTATTTGTTATATTCTAAGGATTTTGATATATATATATATATATATATATATATATATATATATATATATATATATATATATATATATATATATATATATATGTATGTATGTATGTATATATAGCCAAACACTTGCTCTGTATCTTATAAGGGAGATACTGGTATTGGTTACAGACGCTTCCAAATGCACAAACCTTTAAATCTGCCAGTAAAGAGCACATCTTTCCCCACGAGGATCACTCTACATCCCCAAATCCTCATGGATCCAGAGGGAAATATCTGCTGAATACCATGAATTTTTCCAGGAGTTCCATAATACCTTTTAAGGTACCAGTCTGCCCCTTCCTGGAAACCTCCAGAGATCGCCTGGAACTATTTTATTGCCCATATCCGCTTTTTTTTTTTTTTTTTTTTTTTTTTTTTTTTTTTTTTTTTTTTTTTTTTTTTTTGAACATGCACAACAACGTGATATTTACTTGTGTTGGGATATCTGAACTTAGTTTGACGAGGAACTTCTTATCACTGAGTGTTTCTCAATATTTTTTACCCCTTCCTGGAAACCTCCAGAGATCGCCTGGAACTATTTTATTGCCCATATCCGCTTTTTTTTTTTTTTTTTTTTTTTTTTTTTTTTTTTTTTTTTTGAACATGCACAACAACGTGCTATTTACTTGTGTTGGGATATCTGAACTTAGTTTGACGAGGAACTTCTTATCACTGAGTGTTTCTCAATATTTATTTACTCTCTTATTCGCTTGCAATGTTCTTGCTTCTGTAAGTCCTTTCCTTTGTATTTTCGTAAAGCGAATTGTTATTATTATTATTATTATTATTATTATTATTATTATTATTATTATTATTATTATCACTGGGTGTTTCTGTATATTTGTTTATTTTCTTATTCACTTGCATTGTCCTTGCTTTTCTAAGCCCTCACTTTTGTATTTTCGTAAAGCATATTATTATTATTATTATTATTATTATTATTATTATTATTATTATTATTATTATTATTATTATCACTGGGTGTTTCTGTATATTTGTTTATTTTCTTATTCACTTGCATTGTCCTTGCTTTTCTAAGCCCTCACTTTTGTATTTTCGTAAAGCATATTATTATTATTATTATTATTATTATTATTATTATTATTATTATTATTATTATCACTGGGTGTTTCTGTATATTTGTTTATTTTCTTATTCACTTGCATTGTCCTTGCTTTTCTAAGCCCTCACTTTTGTATTTTCGTAAAGCATATTATTATTATTATTATTATTATTATTATTATTATTATTATTATTATTATTATCACTGGGTGTTTCTGTATATTTGTTTATTTTCTTATTCACTTGCATTGTCCTTGCTTTTCTAAGCCCTCACTTTTGTATTTTCGTAAAGCATATTATTATTATTATTATTATTATTATTATTATTATTATTATTATTATCACTGGGTGTTTCTGTATATTTGTTTATTTTCTTATTCACTTGCATTGTCCTTGCTTTTCTAAGCCCTCACTTTTGTATTTTCGTAAAGCATATTATTATTATTATTATTATTATTATTATTATTATTATTATTATTATTATTATTATCACTGGGTGTTTCTGTATATTTGTTTATTTTCTTATTCACTTGCATTGTCCTTGCTTTTCTAAGCCCTCACTTTTGTATTTTCGTAAAGCATATTATTATTATTATTATTATTATTATTATTATTATTATTATTATTATCACTGGGTGTTTCTGTATATTTGTTTATTTTCTTATTCACTTGCATTGTCCTTGCTTTTCTAAGCCCTCACTTTTGTATTTTCGTAAAGCATAT
>NC_090737.1:136582142-136584642 GCF_036898095.1 Palaemon carinicauda
CAACATGTGTGCCATTAAGAATTGATATAGTTTGCCTTTGGTTTGATAGCTGTAGTAAAAGTTTGATAGTATATTCTTGTAAGTCAATGTGGTCGAAATTTCTTATTTAAAGGGGAATGATAAGTTTGTCCCAAGTCTCGAGTTTTGGGAAGAGGTTGAGGTTTAATATTCTTCCGAAAGATGTCGTTCTATATAATACTTTTTTTCACAATATATTTTTTTTTTCGAAAGGTGTTCTATATTATACTTTTTTCACAATATATATATATATATATATATATATATATATATATATATATATATATATATATATATATATATATATATATATATATATATATATATATATATATATTATATTTCGAAACATGTTCTATATAATAGTTTTTTCACAATATATTTATTTTTTTTTCGAAAGATGTTGTTGTATATAATACTTTTTTCACGATATATTAATTTTTTTTGGCGAAAGGTGTTCTATATAATACTTTTTTTTCACAATATATACATTTTTTTTCGAAAGGTGTCGTTCTATATTATACTTTTTTCACAATATATTTAATTTTTTTTCGAAAGGTGTTCTATATACTTTTTCACAATATATTCAATTTATTTAAAGATGTCTTTCTATATAATACTGTTTTCACAATATATTTACATTTCTTTCGAAAGGTTTCGTCCTATATAATCCTTTTTTCACAATATATTTAATTTCTATTTCGAGAAGTGTTTTCTGTATGATACTTTTTTCACAATATACTTATTTTTTTTTTTTCGAAAGGTGTCGTCCCATAAATACTTTTTTTCTTCTTTTCTTTTTTTTTTTCAGAATATATTACTTTTTTTTCCAATAGACGTTGGCTTCCTTAATTAGTCTACAAGAAAAAAAATACTATGAAATCTTATGATATTTCTTATATCTTTTTGCGATCCAATTTCCCCCAGCAGTTAAACTTTTATAATCTCATATTGTAAAATACACTGTTAAAACAACCGTAATTTTAATCGGAAATTCTCCGTAAGAATATACTTTTCTCAGCCGTATTTCAGTAAAATACAGGTGACCGTAATTTTTACCCTACTTTGTCATCATCTATTACGGGTTGGTGACCGTAATATCAATCCTTTACGTCAAAATATATTTTTTTTTTTTTACAGTGTACTAGATTTCAATTTCTTGTCTCTCAAGCACCTCGAGATATATATTCATTTACATTTTTGCTAGTATAAATAGGGAAAGGCAATTAGCTAGAAGAGAGACAGAGAAAAAAATTGTTCATATATTTTTGTTTTTACAACAAATGTGATATTATCTTTAGATAAGTTCGGAAGCAGCACACAAATGTTTACATTGGCTCTCTCTCTCTCTCTCTCTCTCTCTCTCTCTCTCTCTCTCTCTCTCTCTCTCTCTCTCTCTCTCTGTTTAGAGACTTTATCTCCCCCCTGCATCTGCTAATGTACAAAAAACGAGAGAAAACACGAGCTCTTGGCATTGGAAACTCATTAAAAAAAAAACAAATTCTGATTTAAAGGCTGACGACAAAGGGAGTGGAAGAGAGAGAGTGGGAGATTTGTCTGATAGTGATGGAAAAAGAAAGAAAAAATAAAACGACCAACACACTAATTGGTATCTCAGGTGAAAGATTTTAGACCTCTCTCTCTCTCTCTCTCTCTCTCTCTCTCTCTCTCTCTCTCTCTCTCTCTCTCTCTCTCTCTCTCTCTCTCTCTCTCAGTAGGGATACCTTAACGTGGCAAAAGGTTTTAAGTATCGCCATGATCAGCAAGGCTGTACTAGTCATGGCCACTCATATTAGGTTGGTTTGCTGTGAGCGATCTGACGAAAATCTCCCACCATCACCAATCCGCACTGGTCAGGTTGGGTATAAAACTGGCCAAACTCCAGGATGAATTGACATGTCTGAGGCCTTTGTCCTGCAATTGACTAGAAACTGTTGCATTTGTTTATATATATATATATAAAGTCGGATTGTGTTTTTAATATTAGTGCTGGTTTATATAAATTGGATAATTTCATCATGACCAATATTGTTCAACAATTAAGAATTATATAATTTGTGTTTACCTTTTTTATGTGTGTTTATGACCAGTTTCCGTTCAAGTACAAATTTTGGCTGTGGGTTGTTTGATTGTTTGACAATGCTAGTTAGCTGACTATGTTTTTCTATCATTTCTCTACTGTTCAAAACAAATTTTAGTTTTTTGTTTTTATCCTATTTTACTTATTGACGTCCTTCAACTATGTCTCACTTTTTATTGTACCCTGAAGAAGTGTATTAAAATGCACGAAAGCGCTTGGTACTAAAGCTTTTTATTATTTCCTACTGGCTTTTGCATATATATATATATATATATATATATATATATATATATATATATATATATATATATATACAGTATATATATATATGTATATATATACTGTATACTATTATTAATATCATAATTATCATCATCATTATTATTATCACTATTATTATTA
>NC_090737.1:136603142-136618628 GCF_036898095.1 Palaemon carinicauda
TCATGCGAATAGGAAGTCCAAAAATCATCGGATGGTTGCCAATCACAAGCATTGTTCCCCCGTTGGTCGTCTTTTCGTGATCTGCCAAACAATGTGTAAAAGCGTTTTCAAACGTTTGGAAGTGGTGTTCTCTAACAAAGGTATTTCCGTCAATCTTCTTCGTCTGTTGATAGGATTCGTAGTCCTGGTCTATGACAAATCCTGCATCCAAGAGCTCCGAAACAGTGAGGATATAGACCACCTTGTGGTATTCGTAAAATGAATGTTCGATCTTTAACGGCATGTCCTTTAAGCCTGCACCTTCAGCAATCAACCTGGCGGTATCAAGGCATCGGTAGGTTGGAGAAACGTATATCGAAGTGATATTAACGTGCGCTGCCCTCATTCTTACTCCTAGATCATAAGCATTTTTTTGACCTCTTAATGTCAATGGAGTGTCTTTGTAATAATCGTTCATGTTCTTGCGCTTGGGAAGATTTAGGGGGAAGATCATGTTATCTTCCTTTGGTCTGATGTATATACCCTCGTCATTTATGTAAGTATACCCTCTACCGTCCGATCTGTCCAACCTTTCGCTGTGACGGACCAAAAGGGCTGATACATCACGTGCGAAAACAGCTTCTGAGGCCTTTTCTGGCACAACATCCATCAGGGTTCCTTCGATGTTTTCAATCACTCTATCGAAATCTTCCCGAGTCTCGTTTTCTTCCAGTGTCGTGTCCTCCAGATCAGCTTCAGCTCCTTCCACCTCGTCCTTGGGGGTTCCTTCGATGTTTTCAATCACTCTATCGAAATCTACGCGCGTCTCGTTTTCTTCGAGTGTCGTGTCCTCCAGATCACATTCAGCTCCTTCCACCTCGTCCTTGGGGGTTCCTTCGATGTTTTCAATCACTCTATCGAAATCTTCGAGTGCCTCGTTTTCTACCCATAACTCAAGATAATACTTTTCCAATTGCTCAGCATGGTCAGCCAACTCTCTTTTTTCTCTGTCGAGCCTCTCTAAATATTCCAAAAGACCATTTATTCGGTTGATGTATTCTTCTTGTTTCGTTAGTTTTTCAAATTCCTTGTTTTTCAGCTCCATTTCAAGATTAGCTATCCTCCTATCCTTTTCCTCACATTCTTGCTCTAGCCTTTCAATATACTTTTCAATAACTACTTCTTCCAACCTTGGGTTTTTTCTGGTGTCAGAGACTTCAAATTTTCCGTTTTTCGTCTTGATTGCAATTTGCTTCACCATGCCTGTTTTTCTGACTTCTCCCAACGTTCTATCATTAGATAAGACCTGATTTTGGACTCTATTAAGCAGGCAATCTATCTCCCGGTTTGCTACACTGTTGATCTCCTCCCGAGCATTCCTATTTTCCTCTAGTAGTTGGCATTCTCGTTTCAAAAGCTGGATCTCCTTCTCATGTACAATTCTTTGGTTTTGTAGTTTTTCCTCGTAGAATTTTCTAAGAGGTGTTAAAGGAAGTTCATTCCTTGGAATGGAACTTTCATTTTCGCTCGATTTTTGAGAATTCAAGATCGATGATATTAACTTTGTTATACCCAACACTAGCAAATTGAACAATGTAACACTTAGTTTATTTGTGCTCGAATTTTCAGAGGTCAGTACCTCGGGTATTTCCATCTGGATGTCTGGTGTTTCCACCAAGACCTCGGGTGTTTCCACTGGCTTCTTCAATATATGCCACGTCATAAAAATCAGCACTAAATTAAACAATATATCACCAGCAAATGGTAACAATATTGTGCTGCCAGGTAATTTCGAAAAGCCCCTCTGCACTACATTAAACAATGTACCACATACTCTACTTATCCATCTTTTTTGAGGTTTTGAGACCTCGAGTTTTTCCACTGGACCTTCATTGGTTTCCATTGGAACCTCAGGTTTAGGGCCCTCGAGTCTTCCCACTGGACCTTCATTAGTTTCCATTGGAACCCCAGGTCTAGGGACCTCGAGTCTTCCCACTGGACCTTCATTGGTTTCCATTGGAACCCCAGGTCTAGGGTCCTCGAGTCTTCCCACTGGACCTTCATTAGTTTCCATTGGAACCTCAGGTCTAGGGACCTCGAGTCTTCCCACTGGACCTTCATTGGTTTCCATTGGAACCTCAGGTTTAGGGACCTCGAGCCTTTCCACTGGATCTTCATTGGCTTCCATTGGAACCTCAGGTTTTTCCGCTGGCTTAAACGTTATCAACATTGTTGCGACAAAATTAGCCAAATAAAACAATGAAAGACCTAATTTACTTACGCCAGAGTTTTCAGAGTTCAAGACCTCGGGTATTTCCACTGGCATCGCAGGTGTTTCCACAAAGACCTCGGGTGCTTCCACTGGCTTCTTCAGTATATGCCTTGTCATAAAAATCAGCACTAAATTAAACAATATATCAGCAGCAAATGGTAACCATATTGTGCTGCCAGGTAATTTCGAAAGGCCCCTCTGCACTACATTAGACAATGTACCACATACTCTATTTATCCATCTTTTTTGAGGTTTTGAGACCTCGAGTTTTTTCCACTGGATCTTCACTGGTTTCCATCGGAACCTCAGGTGTTTCGAGTCTTTCCACTGAATCTTCATTAGTTTCCATTGGAACCTCAGGTTTTTCCGCTGGCTTAAACGTTATCAACATTGTTACAGCAAAATTAGCCAAACAAAATAATGAAAGACCTAATTTACTTACGCCAGAGTTTTCAGAGTTCAAGACCTCGGGTATTTCCACTGGCATCGCAGGTGTTTCCACAAAGACCTCGGGTGCTTCCACTGGCTTCTTCAGTATATGCCTTGTCATAAAAATCAGCACTAAATTAAACAATATATCAGCAGCAAATGGTAACCATATTGTGCTGCCAGGTAATTTCGAAAGGCCCCTCTGCACTACATTAGACAATGTACCACATACTCTATTTATCCATCTTTTTTGAGGTTTTGAGACCTCGAGTTTTTCCCCTGGATCTTCGTTGGTTTCCATCTGAACCTCAGGTGTTTCGAGCCTTTCCACTGGATCTACATTGGCTTCCATTGGAACCTCAGGTTTTTCCGCTGGCTTAAACATTATTAACATTGTTACGGCAAAATTAGCCAAACAAAACAATGAAAGACCTAATTTACTTACGCCCGAATTGTCAGAGTTCAAGACCTCGGGTATTTCCACTGGCATCGCAGGTGTTTCCACAAAGACCTCGGGTGCTTCCACTGGCTTCTTCAGTATATGCCTTGTCATAAAAGTCAGCACTAAATTAAACAATATATCAGCAGCAAATGGTAACCATATTGTGCTGCCAGGTAATTTCGAAAGGCCCCTCTGCACTACATTAGACAATGTACCACATACTCTATTTATCCATCTTTTTTGAGGTTTTGAGACCTCAAGTTTTTCCACTGGATCTTCACTGGTTTCCATTGGAACCTCAGGTTTAGGGACCTCGAGTTTTTCCACTGGATCTTCATTGGTTTCCATCTGAACCTCAGGTGTTTCGAGCCTTTCCACTGGATCTACATTGGCTTCCATTGGAACCTCAGGTTTTTCCGCTGGCTTAAACATTATTAACATTGTTACAGCAAAATTAGCCAAACAAAACAATGAAAGACCTAATTTACTTACGCCCGAATTGTCAGAGTTCAAGACCTCGGGTATTTCCACTGGCATCGCAGGTGTTTCCACAAAGACCTCGGGTGCTTCCACTGGCTGCTTCAGTATATGCCTTGTCATAAAAATCAGCACTAAATTAAACAATATATCAGCAGCAAATGGTAACCATATTGTGCTGCCAGGTAATTTCGAAAGGCCCCTCTGCACTACATTAGACAATGTACCACATACTCTATTTATCCATCTTTTTTGAGGTTTTGAGACCTCGAGTTTTTCCACTGGATCTTCACTGGTTTCCATTGGAACCTCAGGTCTAGGGACCTCGAGTCTTCCCACTGGATCTTCGTTGGTTTCCATCTGAACCTCAGGTGTTTCGAGCCTTTCCACTGGATCTACATTGGCTTCCATTGGAACCTCAGGTTTTTCCGCTGGCTTAAACATTATTAACATTGTTACAGCAAAATTAGCCAAACAAAACAATGAAAGACCTAATTTACTTACGCCCGAATTGTCAGAGTTCAAGACCTCGGGTATTTCCACTGGCATCGCAGGTGTATCCACAAAGACCTCGGGTGCTTCCACTGGCTTCTTCAGTATATGCCTTGTCATAAAAGTCAGCACTAAATTAAACAATATATCAGCAGCAAATGGTAACCATATTGTGCTGCCAGGTAATTTCGAAAGGCCCCTCTGCACTACATTAGACAATGTACCACATACTCTATTTATCCATCTTTTTTGAGGTTTTGAGACCTCGAGTTTTTCCACTGGATCTTCACTGGTTTCCATTGGAACCTCAGGTCTAGGGACCTCGAGTCTTCCCACTGGACCTTCATTGGTTTCCATTGGAACCCCAGGTCTAGGGACCTCGAGTCTTCCCACTGGACCTTCATTAGTTTCCATTGGAACCTCAGGTTTAGGGACCTCGAGTTTTTCCACTGGACCTTCATTAGTTTCCATTGGAACCCCAGGTCTAGGGACCTCGAGTCTTCCCACTGGACCTTCATTGGTTTCCATTGGAACCTCAGGTTTAGGGACCTCGAGTTTTTCCACTGGATCTTCATTGGTTTCCATCTGAACCTCAGGTGTTTCGAGCCTTTCCACTGGATCTACATTGGCTTCCATTGGAACCTCAGGTTTTTCCGCTGGCTTAAACATTATTAACATTGTTACAGCAAAATTAGCCAAACAAAACAATGAAAGACCTAATTTACTTACGCCCGAATTTTCAGAGTTCAAGACCACGGGTATTTCCACCGGCATCGCGGGTGTTTGCACTGGCTTCTTTAGTATAAGCTTTGTCATACCAGCCAGCACTGAATTAAACGATATATCACCAGAAAATGGTACCCATTTTCTGATGTCAGATAATTTACAAACGCAATTTTGCACAATATTCATAAAATTCTCCATTTTATTATATTTTCACTGGTGTTTGCTCAAGTATAATATCATAAAATAAAAAACTGATCTAGCCTCGGAGACGGATCGGAATATTTGGTTTCCAAAATCTTTCTTGAAGACATTTTGCAGAGGAACAGCAGAGATTGACTATGCACTGGAGCCCCTTTAATTCCGAGCGATCCTTCAAGTTCGAAATATCTCTCTTGAAGACATTTTGCACAGGAACAGCAGAGATTGACTATGCACTGGAGCCCCTTTAATTCCGAGCGATCCTTCAAGTTCGAAAAATCTCTCTTGAAGACATTTTGCACAGGAACAGCAGAGATTGACTATGCGCTGCAGCCCCTTTCATTCCGAGCGATCCTTCAAGTTCGAAAAATCTTTGGAGCAGCAGAGATTGACTATAAGCTAGAGCCTCTTTTATTCCCAGAGATTCTTCAAGTTCAAAAAACCCTCTTTAAGACTTTCGCAATGAAGCAGATACGAGAGGCTTCAAGGATGATTTCGATGTCTTCAAGGATGATTTCGATGTCTTCAAGGATGATTTCGATATCTTCAAGGATGATTTCGATATCTTCAAGGATGATTTCCAGAATTTCTGTGCAAAGTATTTTCAAAGTTACTTCCATTACCTAAGGAATACACACACACACACACACACACACACACATATATATATATATGTCTTGGTGGCGTTCAAAAATCGAAGATAGCTGCTCTCCGGAAGAATTGTCCTGCAGAGAATTTTCGGAATAACAGGAAAAATGCATTTAAGTTTCTTCATTCGTGGTTTGTTGTTCGGACACGTATTTCGAATCGTTGCGTGACCATTCCATCATTCAAGTAATGTATTCCTGAAGAGAATTCATGAAGTAATTCGAAGTGAAGCTGAATAATAAATGCAGGAAAATTCTTCCCGAGAGAAGCTCTCTTCGACTTTTGAAAGCTACCAAGACATTGTTCATTTATTATTATTATTATTATTATTATTATTATTATTATTATTATTATTATTATTATTATTATTATTTCATATATATATATATATATATATATACACATCTACAATGAATAGTTGGAACACCCATACCTACATGGATGAGGACTATGATTCGTGAAGTAGATGATGAATATATATATATATATATATATATAGTCAGGTTTCTCTATTATAAGGCTCAGTACTACACAAAATCGTTGAAGTTTTATTCCGAATGTGACCAGGCTGTGGAATGATCTCTCTCTCTCTCCAAGAACTGACTTGGCATTCTCTCTCTCTCTCTCTCTTCAACAACTGATTTGGCATTCTCTCTCTCTCTCTCTCTCTCTCTCCAACGACTGACTTGGCCTTCTCTCTCTCTCTCTCTCTCTCTCTCTCTCTCTCATATTCCAACAACTGACATGGCATTCTCTCTCTCTCTCTCTCTCTCTCTCTCTCTCTCTCAAATAATATTTTCATCCGTAAAAGGATAGATGCGTGAAACCTCATTTCAGGAAATCCCCCATTTCATTATAATCTCTAACTTGACGTGAAAAAAAAAACATATATATAAATATATATAAATAATTGTAATATAAAATTTCATATATGTGTGTATATATATATATATATATATAGTTGTGTTTATGTGAACTTGCAGTATATGTATATATATATATATATATATAGTTGTGTTTATGTGAACTTGCAGTATATATATATATATATATATATGTATATATATATATATATATATATATAAAATTGTAATCTCACAATTCCCATTCAAATCTAACGCACTACGAAACAAATAAAAAACATATCATTATCAAAAAGGAAGTCAAAAGAGTCACGGAAAATGAATAATGCCAAACTTTATTATTATTATTATTATTATTATTATTATTATTATTATTATTATCAATTAATAATAATTATTATCATTACTATTACTATTATTACTAGTATCATTATTAATTATTAATTAATAACTGCAATTATTATTATTATTATTATTATTATTATTATTATTATTATTATTATTATTATTATTATCATTATTACTACTACTACTACTACTACTACTTGCTAGGCTACAACCCTAGTTTGAAAAGCAGGACGCTACAAGCCCAGGGGCTCCAGCAAGGAAAATAGCCTCGTGAGGAAGGGAAACGAAGAAAAAGAAAAATATTTCAAGAACAAATTTTTACCCTGACTCCAGCAAAATAAACCAGCAAAAATTGCATGATCTCTTAGCGTGGGAAAGAAACCGGGTTTACCGGGAGCCAAGTATGGCAGAATGAACCTCTTAAATAAGTAATACAAGTATTGTTCCTTACTTCTCTTGTCGTTTGTTTGTTTCCTTATTTAGTTTACACAATGGGCTATTTTTTTTTTAACTGTTGGAGGCCTTAGGCTTATAGCATCCTGTTCTTCCCAACTAGGGTCGTAACTTGGCTAATAATAATAATAATAATAATAATAATAATAATAATAATAATAATAATAATAATAATAATAGTATTCTAAATGCTTTATTCCAGCTGGGCTAAGTTGTGGAATGATCTTCCAAATCGGGTAGTTGAATTAATTGAACTTCAAAAGTTCAAATTTGCAGCAAACGTTTTTATGTTGAACAGGCTGACATAAGTGTCTTTTTATAGCTTATATATAAAAGATCTTTTTTAATGTTACTGCTCTTTAAATATTTTATTTTGATTGTTCATTATTTCTCTTATAGTTTATGTCTTTATTTCCTTTCCACATTGGACTATTTTTCCCTGTTGGAGCTCTAGGGTTGTAGCTTAGCTAGTAGTAGTAGTAATAATAATAATAATAATAATAATAATAATAATAATAATAACAACAACAACAACAGATGCGTTCCAAGGAACACGGTATTTGTTTCCTTATTTCCTTTACTCGATGGGCTATTTTTTACTGTTGGAGACCTTAGGCTTATAGTATCCTGTTCTTCCCAACTAGGTTCGTAGCTTAACTAACAACAACAACAACAACAACAACAACAACAGATGCGTTCCAAGGAACACGGTATTTGTTTGTTTGTTTCCTTATTTCCTTTACTCGATGGGCTATTTTTTACTGTTGAAGACCTTAGGCTTATAGTATCCTGTTCTTCCCAACTAGGGTCGTAGCTTAACTAATAATAATAATAATAATAATAATAATAATAATAATAATAATAATAACAACAACAACAACAACAAGATCCATACTCTCTATTTTTAGCTGCGTGCGGGAGTGGGTAGAAGTATCATTCAGCTTAATGTACGTGAGTCACAAGAAGACGTGTTTTCTCTTTTTTTATTTAACGAGTCTCAAACATGTGACGTTTTGCTTGCGTGTTTGAATAAGATGCCATTAAGGGGCTGACTCAGGTTGCCATCGATTTCGTCAGCGCTTGACGTCAGACGCTGTCAGTTAGTGATCCGTTTCCTCTCCCTTAATGGGTTTGAGTTTGGGTCGAAATACTTAAAAAAACTTAAAAAAAAGCACTCTAAGAGTGCAGACCTCCGCCACGATAACTTATTTCTTGAAACCAATTACGGTTGTGGTGGCCTGGTGGTAGTGCCCTTGTCTGGTGATTGCCAGGCTGGGGTTCGAGTCCCGCTCAAACGCGTTAGTTCCTTTGGTCGCTACAAACTCACCATCATTGCGAGCCTATAGGTCTATCTGCTGAATCATCGGCAACCATTGCCTGGCCCTCCTCGGGCCTAGCTTGGGCATTGTCCTGCTTGATAGGGCAATGTCACTGTCCCTTGTCTCTCTGTCTCTGCCATTCATGAGCGGCCTTTAAACCTTTAAAACCAGCTTGCCTTCCCCAGAATCAATTTAGATCGTAGGCCTAAAGGTTAGGGTTAATTTGGTCTACCTTTTGCTCGACCTTAACCTTGACCTTTGACCTAAGATCTTTGAAATTGAATCGCTTCCACTTCTCCACATAACAATTAATCCCTGATAGCTTCACTATTCTATGAGTAAAATTGTGGCCAGGAAGTTGTTCACACACAATCAGGAGCGAAAACATAACCTCCTTCCAACTGCCAACTTCGTTGGCGGAAGTAAATATATAACTGAAGTCGATACCCGCTTGTCATTGCTAATGTGTATTTAATGTTCAAAATCAATTTAATTTGTTTGAAATTCACGCTTAGTATAAGTAAAATGTTGTTACAATATTCCCTTTTAATTAAATAAAGATGTCATTAAAAATCCCATTTTTATTATTATTATTATTATTTTATTATTATTATTATTATTATTATTATTATTATTATTATTATTATTATTATTATTATTATTATTATTATTATTATTATTATTACTCGCTAAGCTACAACCCTAGTTTGAAAAGCAGGATGTTATAACTTATAACTTTTAAAGTGACATCACGAAAAAAAAATTCATATAAAACTATAAATAAAAGAATTCCAGGAATTTCCAGTAAATTCAACACGTCATGAGTCTGGCCTGTATCAATCATAGGGTTAGGGGATTAGCTGCACACGTCATCCTTCCCCATCAATAAGGATTTTGAACTGATATCTGACATGTTGGAAGGAGGACTCAGAGATACAGCGGGGCAAAAAAAAAAAAAAAAAAAAAAACGTAAATGTTTTTTAAGCATCACCATAAAGGTGTGTATGTGTATTTTCATACACAAATTATACATACATGCATATATATATATATATATATACAGTATATATATATATAAATATATATATAAACAGTATATATATAATATATATATATGTATATATATATATATATATATAAGCGTCGTACAAGTTCATTGTTCATTTGTTCATTTTCTTGACTGATACTACAAATTTTTCATTTACGCTTTAAATGAAAAATACATAATATATATATATATATATATATATATACTCTGGCCATGAGTGAGGCTGACGTAACTCACTGCTACCAGCTAGCCGCCAACCAGTCTACCCAACTTGCTAAGACCAAAAATGTAAGTATAGATTGCCTTGTCTTATGCAAGACACCGGGTCTTGCGTTGGCAGCCCGTAAAATACCATGAACTCTGTACATTGTAGTTACTATAGTCCATTTCTTTTAGCGAGGCAGATTTGCACCGACTCGCAACAGTGTCCTTTTAGCTCGGAAAAGTTTCCTGATCGCTGATTGGTTAGAATTATCTTGTCCAACCAATCAGCGATCAGGAAACTTTTCCGAGCTAAAAGGGCACCGCTGCAAGTCGGTGCAAATCTGCCTCGCTAAAAGAAATGGACTATAGCTCCTTGAAAAGAGGAAAAATGAGTGCACGCTAAATATATTTGGGTTTTGCCGAGTTGCTGGTGAGCTATATGTGTAAATTATTATTATTATTATTATTATTATTATTATTATTATTATTATTATTTCATATATATATATATATATATATATATATATCGAGCAGTACCAGCCGAACCCGGTTGAGTCCCTTGTCAGGCTGGGAGGAACGTACAGAGGAGAGGTCCCCTTTTTTGTTTCACTTGTTTGATGTCGGCGACCCCCCCCCCCCCAAAAAAAAATTGGAGGAAGTGCCTTGGTATATGTATGTATGTATGTATGTATGTATGTATGTATGTATGTATTATTATTATTATTATTATTAACCAAGCTAAAATCCTAGTTGGAAAAGCAGGATGCTATAAGGCCAAAAGCTCCAACAGGGAAAAATAGCCCAATGTGGAAAGGAAATAAAGACGAACTATAAGAGAAATAATGAACAATCAAAATAAAATATTTAAAGAGCAGTAACATTAAAACAGATCTTTCATATATAAACTATAAAAAGACACTTATATCAGCCTGTTCAACATAAAATGTTGCTGCAAATTTGAACTTTTGAAGTTCAACCAATTCAACTACCCGATTAGTTCAGTATGCATATTGCATAAGATTTTACATAATTCTGACCATCCTTTACATTCAGATCTCCCTGGACAATTATATCCTGTTCGTAATACTAGGCAGGCAGTTAATTCTAATAGCCAGGCCTTCTCCATCATGAGGCTCAATACTAAACAGTACTCTAGGAGTTTTATTCCAGCTGTGACCAAGTTGTGGAATGATCTTCCTAATCGGGTAGTTGAATCGGTAGAACTTCAAAAGTTCAAAGTTGGAGCTAATGCTTTTTTGTTGACCAGGCTGACATGAGTCTTTTTATAGTTTATATATGACAGATCTTTTTTTGACGTTGTTAATAGTTTATATACGACATATCTGTTTTGACGTTGTTACTGTTTTTAGAATGATGTATTGTTAATTTATTCTCATCATTTATTTATTTCCTTATTTCCTTTTCTCACTGAGCTATTTTTCCCTGTTGGAGCCCTTGGGCTTATAGCATCTTGCTTTTCCCACTAGGGTTGTAGCTTGGCTAGTAATAATTCTAATAATAATAATAATTACGATCATTCCACAACTTAGTCACAGCTGGAATAAAGCATTTCGAATATTATGTAGTATTGAGCCTCATGATGGAGAAGGTTCGACTATTAGAATTAATGGAAGTTTTCTAGATAGGAATTATGTTCTGCATTTAAAAAAACAGTTTAGTGAATGATGAACAACCAATAAATAATGAAGAACTTTACAATATTCAGCAATGAAAAGGAAACTGCATTTTGGAGCAAAGCACCTGAAGTGACTGACGTATCACCGTAAAATATTTCGATGGTTTACACTGAAATATTTCCCGTTAAGATTTTTACAATAAATTCGAATTAATCCGGTATAATCCCGTCAACGGTGGGTTGGATTTATGTATTTTTGGATTTATGAGGTCTTTCAGTGGCCGTGATTGATTGACAGATTGATTTAATAGTTGATTGATTTCTGTTTTTTTTTTTTTTTTTGTGAAACCTAGCGAAACAAAATAGCAGTTACACTATGAAATAAAAGAGAGGGAAGATGGACATCAAAGTAGAAGAAAGGAAAAATAACGTAAGTAGAGTAGGGTATATAGTGAGAACGGAAGTCGAGAAGAAGGTATAAAGTAAGAACGGAAGTCGAGAAAAGGTATAAAGTAAGAACGGAAGTCGAGAGGAAGGTATAAAGTAAGAACGGAAGTCGAGAAGAAGGTATAAAGTAAGAACGGAAGTCGAGAAGAAGGTATAAAGTAAGAACGGAAGTCGAGAAGAAGGTATAGAGTAAGAACGGAAGTCGAGAAGAAAAGGAGGGGGGGGGGGGTTAGTCATACCCTGGTGAGAGGTGGTATCTATATATTTAGCCGTACTTTTTAATTCTTTTTTTTTTCTTTCTTCTTAATAAAATCTACTCTTTCATTACGGTTGGCGAAAGGGTTCTGATTATCCTTTCGTTTCTTTTTGTCCTCTTCGTATTAATATTTCAATTCAATATAAGTGGGATTTTTAATCGCTTTTTATACGGAATTATACGGGGTTGTACAGCGAGCTTACCTAATAGTAATAATAATGGTAATGATAATAATAATTATATTAATGATAATGATAATAATAATAATAATAATAATAATAATGATAATAATAATAATAATATCAATAATAATAATAACAATAATAATAATAATAATAATAACAATAACAATAATAATAATTACAATAATAATAATAGTAATGATAATAATGATAACAATATTAATTATAATAATAATCATAATAATGATAATAATATTAATAAAAATAATAATAATAATAATGATAACAATAATAATCATCATAATAATAATAATAATGATAATGATAATAATAACAGTAATAATAATAATAATAATAATAATAACAATAATAATTATATTAATAATAATAATAGTAATAATAACAATAATAATAATAATAATAATTATAATAATAATAATAATAATAATGATAATATCAATTATAACAATAATAATAATAATAACAAAACAATAATAATAATAATAATAATAATAATAATAATAATAAAGATAACAGTAATTATAATTATAATAATAGTAATAATTATAATAATAGTAATAATTATAATAACAACAACAACAACAACAACAATAATAATAATAATAATAATAATAATAATAATAATAAAAAGCTATCAAATATAATCAAAGTGGAGAGACCTTTGACAGTTTATTGTCCCACTTCAATCCAGCAGTAACAACGGTACAGAGTCTCGTCTGAACAAACCTACATATAAATGCAAATTGAAATAAAAATGGAATCGTTCTATGCGCAAAAAAAATATTTGGCTCAATCTCCCATTGGTGGTTTATTTAAGCCCGTGCAAAAAAAAAAAAAAAAAAAAAAAAAAAAATTCCTACGTTACAAAAATATTGTTTTCAACTTTTCATTGACCTTTTGAGGAGAAGCGAACATTTAGGTTGACCTAACCTATCATGAATTAGCGTGAATATACATTAATATAACGACCACGTAATACGTTAAGGAATAATTATTTCATTTGGCTACTGTTAGATTGAGAGAAAAGGCTAAATTGCATTCTACAGTTGTATTTAGAGAAGGCTGAATTACATATTACAGTTAGATTTAGAGACAGGGCTAAGTTGAATTGTACAGTTAGATTTTAAGAAAAGGCTAAATTGTATTCTACAGTTATATTTACAGAAAAGGTAAAATTGTATTCTACAGTTATATTTACAGAAAAGGCTAAATTGAATTGTACAGTTAGATTTAAAGAAAAGTCTAAATTGTTATCTACAGTTAAATTTAGGGAAAAGGCTAAATTGCATTACGCAGTTAGATTTAAAGACTAAATTGCATTCTACAGTTAGATTTGAAGAAAAGGCTAAATTGTATTATACAGTTAGATTGAGAGAAGAGGCTAAATTGCATTATGCAGTTAGATTTGGAGAAGACTAAATTGTATTCTACAGTTATATTTACAGAAAAGGCTAAATTGTATCCCTGTTATATTTAAAGAAAAATATAAATTGTAATCTACAGTTAGATTTAGGGAAAAGTCTTTTTATAGGTTATATAAGACATCTGTTTTGATGTTGTTGCTGTTTTTAAAATATTTTAGTGTTTTTTTTTCTCATGTTTATTTATTTACTTATTTCCTTTCCTCACTAGGTTATTTTTCCGCGTTGGAGCCCTTAGGCTTATAGCATCCTGCTTTTCCAACTGGGGTTGTAGCTTAGCTAGCAATAACAATGATAATACACTGGGCTGTTTTTCCCAGTTGGAGCCCTTGGGCTTATAGCATCTTGCTTTTCCAACAAGGGTTGTAGCTTAGCTAGTAATAATAATAATAATAATAATAATAATAATAATAATAATAATAATGATGAGGATAATAATAATAATAATAATAATAATAATAATAATAATATTGACGGGAAAAAAAACTTACTAAAAATTTTTCTCATATCGTTTATTTCATTATTTCCTTTCCTCACTGGGCTAATTTTTACAGTTAGAGCCCTTGGGCTTATAGCATCTAGCTTTTCCAACTAGGGTTGTAGCTTATCTAGTAATAATAATAATAATAATAATAATAATAATAATAATAATAATAATAATAATAATACAGACGGGAAAAAAAACTTACTAAAAAATTTCTTATATCGTTTATTTATTTCCTTTCCTCACTGGGCTAATTTTTCCAGTTTAGAGCCCTTGGGCTTCTAGCATCTAGCTTTTCCAACTAGGGTTGTAGCTTAGCTAATAATAATAATAATAATAATAATAATAATAATAATAATAATAATAATAATAATAATAATAATAATAATACTGACGGGAAAAAAATTTACTAAAATTTTTTCTCATATCGTTTATTTATTTCATTATTTCCTTTCCTCACTGGGCTAATTTTTCAGTTAGAGCCCTTGGGCTTATATTCAAGCTTTTCCAACGAGGGTTGTAGTTTAGCTAATAATAATAATAATAATAATAATAATAATAATAATAATGATGATGATGATGATTATGATGATGATGATAATAATAATAATAATAACAATGATAATGATAAAAAAAGAATAATAATAATAATAATAATAATAATAATAATAATAATAATAATGATGATAATAAAAAAAAATAATACATACATACATACATATACCAAAGGCACTTCCCCCAATTTTGGGGGGTAGCCGACATCAACAAGAAACAAAACAAAAACAAAAACAAAAAAGGGGACCTCTACTCTCTACGTTAATAATAATATTAATAATTAATTAATTAATAATAATAATAATAATAGTAACAATAATAATAATAATAATACAGACAGGAAGAAAACTTACAAAAACGAGAAAATCCCACTTGTAGGGACTGAATCAAACCCACATCTCAACATGTATAGTTGTAACCACGGCTGAGTAACTCTTAGCATTCAGCAGCCTTCCGACCGGATGTACTACTTGTTTACGGAACAAACAAGCGAAGCAATCAGTGCACAGCGCTACACTCCATTAGTTCGAAAAGCGAAGAGCAGTTTAATTATGCGTGAACGCGATGGAGGAATTCTGGTTGAGTG
>NC_090737.1:136624128-136631628 GCF_036898095.1 Palaemon carinicauda
TCTTCTTCTTCTTCTTCTTCTTCTTCTTCTTCTTCTTATTATTATTATTATTATTATTATTATTATTATTATTATTATTATTATTACTTCCTACACTACAACCCTAGTTGGAAAAGCAGGACGCTATAAGCCCAGGGGCCCCAAAATGGTAAAATAGCCCAATGAGGAAATGAAACAAGGAAAAATCAAATATTTAAAGAAGAGTAACAACATTAAAATAAATTTTTCCTATATAAACTACAAAAACTTTAACAAAACAAGAGGAAGAGAAATTAGATAGAATAGTGTTCCCGAGTGTACCCTCAAGCAAGAGAACTCTATACAAGTCAATTTGGAAATACTCCTTGAAATGGAACATCGAGAGCTCGATGGTAATAATAAATTATATTAAATTAGCCATATGTTAATTTAGCATTAGTTAATAACTTTTTCTATATCCTGATTATTTTATCTGTGATGGATTTGCATATTATGAAAATAAGAAAAATACAGAATAGTTTGAAAACAGTGAGGTAATGGTATTTTGAAAGGATAGAATAAATAAGAACCTTCAGTAAGAGTGGCTTGTGCTGGAGGAAGCTGTGTGGAGAGAGAGAGAGAGAGAGAGAGAGAGAGAGAGAGAGAGAGAGAGAGAGAGAGAGCCACAGGGTCGGTTGTGAACAGGACCATGCACTTAGCGTACATCCCCTCTTGCTACTTATTTGGAGTCTTAGAGAGAGAGAGAGAGAGAGAGAGAGAGAGAGAGAGAGAGAGTGGGGTAAGAAAGAAGGGATAGAGAAGGAGAGAGAGGGAGAATATTTTACCATTGGTTTCATGGGTAGATAACAGAATTGTGGATTACTTCCCTGAAGCCCATTCTTTTAGTTATCACTATAATCTATTATTATTATTATTATTATTATTATTATTATTATTATTTGCTAAGCTACAACCCTAGTTGGAAAAGCAGAATACTATAAGCCCAGGAGCTCCAACAGGGAAAATAGCCCTGTAAGGAAAGGAAACAAGGAAAAAAATAAATATTTTAAGAATATTAAAATAAATATCTCCTATGTAAACTATAAAAATTTAACAAGACACGAGGAATAGAAATTAGATAGAATAGTGTGTCCGAGTGTACCCTCAAGCAAGAGAACTCTAACCCAAGATAGTGGAAGACCATGTTACAAAGGTTATCTAGCATGGTTATTTTCTCTCTCTCTCTCTCTCTCTCTCAGTTGTAACCCACACCAACAACAACAACAACAACAACAACAACAACAGCCGAATAAAACCTATTACATAATTTTATTACGCATGTCAACAAAATTATACAGAAACAATTGAATCTTCGGAAAGCGAAATGAATAATTTCGTAAGACAGATTGAAATATCCTCATGAATAATGTGAAAAATGAATGTAGAAACTTGAATTTTAAATGAATGGCTGGTTTTGTTGTTGGGACACACTTTATTTATTATTAAGGCTTTTATTAACGCAGCTTCTGCTGTTGCGTAAAAACGCCCGGACAATACAAATGCTTTTTTTTTTTTTTTTTTTTTTTTTTTTTTTTTTTTTTTTTGGGGGGGGGGGGGGCGGATAATGCGTTTAGTAATTACCAGTATGAGGGCGTAACACTAATTATAGTTTCGAGTATTGTGAATTTTTAGGTTTCTTGATTTATGTTCTTTTTTAGTTTCTTGATTTATGTTCTTTTTGGTTTTCTTGATTTATGTTCTTTTTGAGTTTCTTGATTTATGTTCTTTTTGTGTTTCTTGATTTATGTTCTTTGAGTTTCTTGATTTATGTTCTTTTTGGGCTTCTTGATTTATGTTCTTTGAGTTTCTTGATTTATGTTCTTTTTGGGTTTCTTGATTTATGTTCTTTTTGAGTTTCTTGATTTATGTTCTTTTTGGGTTTCTTGATTTATGTTCTTTTTGAGTTTCTTGATTTATGTTCTTTTTGGGTTTCTTGATTTATGTTCTTTTTGGGTTTCTTGATTTATGTTCTTTTTAAGTTTCTTGATTTATGTTCTTTTTGGGTTTCTTGATTTATGTTCTTTTTGGGTTTCTTGATTTATGTTCTTTTTGAGTTTCTTGATTTATGTTCAATTTGGTTTTTTTGATTTATGTTCTTTTTGGGTTTCTTGATTTATGTTCTTTTTGGGTTTCTTGATTTATGTTCTTTTTGAGTTTCTTGATTTATGTTCTTATTGGGTTTCTTGATTTATGTTCTCTTTGGGTTTCTTGATTTATGTTCTTTTTGGGTTTCTTGATTTATGTTCTTTTTGAGTTTCTTGATTTATGTTCTTTTTGGGTTTCTTGATTTATGTTCTCTTTGGGTTTCTTGATTTATGTTCTTTTTGGGTTTCTTGATTTATGTTCTTTTTGAGTTTCTTGATTTATGTTCTTTTTGAGTTTCTTAATTTGTTCTTTTTGAGTTTCTTGATTTATGTTCTTTTTGAGTTTCTTGATTTATGTTCTTTTTGGGTTTCTTGATTTATGTTCTTTTTGGATTTGAAGAGTCTCGAGTTTATAAATAGTTTTCATGTACACCTTCTAGAAAATTCCTCCAGGAGACGTTTAATATGAGACCAGTGGCATTTTTAAGTTCATATTTGACGCTGTCTTCTTACTCATTTTTAAGTGGTATATGACATTTTAAATATTTCATTCTATAAGTCCATTTCTTTTAGCTTGGCAGATTTGCACCGACTCCCAGCGGTGCCCTTTTAGCTCGGAAAAGTTTCCTGATCGCTGTTTGATTAGATTTATCTTGTCCAACCAATCAGCGATCAGGAAACTTTTCCGAGCTAAAAGGGTACCCCTGCGAGTCAGTGCAAATATGCCTCGCTAAAAGAAATGAACTATAGTTATTTATTTATCATCATCATTTTTTATTTTCTTGAATTGATTATTTGTTATTAATCATACTCCCATCGGCATCAGTGAACATTGATGTTATGTCCATATTATCAATAATAATTCATTTATTATATATAGCGTTATCCAACAGGATTGCTTTTCAAACAAAAGGGAAATAGGAATGGACAGTTAAACATATTTGCGTATGATTTATCTGGCTTTTTTCAAATTATCCATCTTCTAGTTTACGTCCATTAAGTCACTGCAAAGATTCCAGGTGAAATAAGCTCCACCTCCGTTGACGTCATAGCCAATCATATTGTCTGTCACATTAGAAGTTAATCGCGGGAAACATCATGATTGGCTATGACGTCATCCGGTGGCTGGGGCTTATTTCGCCTGGAGTCTAAGCTGCTACTTTATTTTATGGTATGGTCCTGAATAATTTTGAAAGGGAATCAAAGAACTTAGAAAATTAGTTATGATTAGTAATTTTTTTAAATTTCTTTAATAAACGCTTGTAAATTACTGAAAATTTGGGTGAAGGAACAAGAAACTATGACTCAACTACACTGAGAATTCAAAGAAATAAATGAATGGAATTTTATGAATTAACAACTAAGTGACGTCCTCTTCATCTGCACACCTCAAGCTTCCCTTCATTTGATGTCCCCCGAAGTGACAGCCGCATAATCTTCCGTACGTTTGTCCTCATAACTAATTTAGTAGGCTTTGATACTTGTATGTGTTGTTGGAGCTTAAGGCTGGCTCTGCTAGTGTAAATACACTTGGAATATGAGAAACATCATTGAATAAGGATATATTTGCCTTAAGAGTCGGCGGATGTGTTGTGAGAATGTCCGTTGCATGTTTATGTGCTGATCTATAATTTCAGTGTTTGTGTTTGTCTTGTGTTTACGGATCCGGCTACAGCAATGTTAATCCTGTTAATTTTCGTGTGAACTAATCCACGGATTATTAAAACGTAATATCTCTGGGATTTCTGATGATTATATCATAAGTATATTTTGCTTTGAATTCCTAGGCGAGCTTAGAATGCGCACGAAGAAGAAAAAACATCCCATGTGTTCTCTTTCAAATGTCAACAGCATGTTTAAATATCAAAGGAGAGAAGCACCGATATCATTTTGCAGGGATCATCTTCGCATTTCTTTCTTCGGCGTTGTCAAGCGATTATGGACAGATGGCACAGCTTTATAGCCGCCCTTTTGTTTTCCCCGAAGCATGAGACTCTTTAAATGTCACTTTTACGATGGCTTTATGGCGTGGAATCTCACACATCACATGTACACACGCTACCCAGCTCTTCCCATCCTCTCCTATGAGCATCGCTAAAAAACAAGCTGAACAGGTGTCTTCGAGCTTCCCCGCCCCCTTCTACCAAAGGGCATTCGCCGCCCCCTTCTACCAAAGAGCATTCGCCGCCCCCCTTCTACCAAAGGGCATTCGCCGCCCCTTTCTACCAAAGGGCATTCGCTGCCCCCTTTTTACCAAAGGGCATTCGCCGCCCCCTTCTACCAAAGGGCATTTGCCGCCCCCTTCTACCAAAGAGCATTCGTCGCCCCTTTCTACCAAAGGGCATTCGCCGCCCCCTTCTACCAAAGGGCATTCGCCCTCCCTTTCTACCAAAGGGCATACGCCGCCCCCTTCTACCAAAGAGCATTCGCTGCCCCTTTCTACCAAAGGGCATTCGCCGCCCCCTTCTACCAAAGGGCATTCGCCCTCCCTTTCTACCAAAGGGCATTCGCCGCCCCCTTCTACCAAAGAGCATTCGCCGCCCCTTTCTACCAAAGGGCATTCGCCGCCCCCTTCTACCAAAGGGCATTCGCCCTCCCTTTCTACCAAAGGGCATTCGCTGCCCCCTTTTTACCAAAGGGCATTCGCCGCCCCCTTCTACCAAAGGGCATTTGCCGCCCCCTTCTACCAAAGAGCATTCGTCGCCCCTTTCTACCAAAGGGCATTCGCCGCCCCCTTCTACCAAAGGGCATTCGCCCTCCCTTTCTACCAAAGGGCATTCGCCGCCCCCTTCTACCAAAGAGCATTCGCCGCCCCTTTCTACCAAAGGGCATTCGCCGCCCCCTTCTACCAAAGGGCATTCGCCCTCCCTTTCTACCAAAGGGCATTCGCCGCGCGTACCCAGGCACTACTCCCCAGATGTGGCCGATTCGCCGTGGCACTTTGTCGAACAAGGTAAAATTAAATCTCATACATCACACATATACACACCCTACCCAGCTCTTCCCATCCTCTGAGCATCTACGCTAAAAACAAGTAGAACAGGTGTCATCCAGCTTCACCCCCTTCTACCAAAGGGCATTCGCCGCACGTACCCTTGAGACTCTTTAGCTATGGTAAGCAGCTCTTCTAGGAGGACTCTCCAAAATCAAACCATTGGTCTCTAATCTTGGGTAGTATCATAGCCTCTGTACCATGGTCTTCCAATGTCTTGGGTTAGAGTTCTCTTACTTGAGAATACACTCGGGCATACTTTTCCTTCTCCCTGGTTCTTTACAGCCATTTTTTCTAGGAGAAAGACACTCCAAAATCAAACCATTGTTCTCTAATCTTGGGTAGTGTCACAGCCTCTGTACCATGGTCTTCCACTGTCTTGGGTTAGAGTTCTCTCATACAGACCCTACCCACCTCTTCCCATCCTCTCCTATGAGCATCGCTAAAAAAACAAGCTAAACAGGTGTCTTCGAGCTTCGCCGCCTCTTTCTACCAAAGGGCATTCGCCGCCCCCTTCTACCAAAGAGCATTCGCCGCCCCCTTCTACCAAAGGACATTCGCCGCCCCCTTCTACCAAAGGGCATTCGCCGCCCCCTTCTACCAAAGGGCATTCGCCGCTCATTCTACCAAAGGGCATTCGCCGCCCCTTTCTACCAAAGGGCATTCGCCGCCCCCTTCTACCAAAGGGCATTCGCCGCCCCCTTCTACCAAAGAGCATTCGCCGCCCCCTTCTACCAAAGGACATTCGCCGCCCCCTTCTACCAAAGGGCATTCGCCGCTCTTTCTACCGAAGAGCATTCGCCGCCCCTTTCTACCAAAGGGCATTCGCCGCCCCCTTCTACCAAAGGGCATTCGCCGCTCATTCTACCAAAGGGCATTCGCCGCCCCCTTCTATCAAAGAGCATTCGCCGGCCGTTTCTACCAAAGGGCATTCCCCGCCCCCTTCCTACCAAAGGGCATTCGCCACTCGTACCCTTGAGACTCATTAGCTATGGTAAGCAGCTCTTCTAGGAGAAGGACACTCCAAAATCAAACCATTGTTCTCTAGTCTTGGGTAGTGTCACAGCCTCTGTACCATGGTCTTCCACTGTCTTGGGTTAGAGTTCTCTCATACGCACCCTACCCACCTATTCCCATCCTCTGAGCATCTACGCTAAAAACAAGCTGAACAGGTGTCTTCGAGCTTCGTCGCTCCCTTTCTACCAAAGGGCATTCGCCGCCCCCTTCTTCCAAAGGGCATTCGCCACCCCCTTCTACCAAAGGACATTCGCCGCCCCCTTCTACCAAAGGGCATTCGCCGCTCTTTCTACCGAAGAGCATTCGCCGCCCCTTTCTACCAAAGGGCATTCGCCGCCCCCTTCTACCAAAGGGCATTCGCCGCTCATTCTACCAAAGGGCATTCGCCGCCCCCTTCTACCAAAGAGCATTCGCCGCCCCCTTCTACCAAAGGACATTCGCCGCCCCCTTCTACCAAAGGGCATTCGCCGCCCCCTTCTACCAAAGGGCATTCGCCGCTCATTCTACCAAAGGGCATTCGCCGCTCATTCTACCAAAGGGCATTCGCTGCTCATTCTACCAAAGGGCATTCGCCGCTCATTCTACAAAGGACATTCGCCGCTCATTCTACCAAAGGACATTCGCCGCCCCCTTCTACCAAAGGGCATTCGCCGCCCCCTTCTACCAAAGAGCATTCACCGCCCCCTTCTACCAAAGAGCATTCGCCGCCCCCTTCTACCAAAGGGCATTCGCCGCCCCTTTCTACCAAAGGGCATTCGCCGCCCCTTTCTACCAAAGGGCATTCGCCGCCCCCTTCTACCAAAGGGCATTCGCCGCCCCCTTCTACCAAAGAGCATTCGCCGCCCCCTTCTACCAAAGGACATTCGCCGCCCCCTTCTACCAAAGGGCATTCGCCGCTCTTTCTACCGAAGAGCATTCGCCGCCCCTTTCTACCAAAGGGCATTCGCCGCCCCCTTCTACCAAAGGGCATTCGCCGCTCATTCTACCAAAGGGCATCCGCCGCCCCCTTCTACCAAAGAGCATTCGCCGGCCGTTTCTACCAAAGGGCATTCCCCGCCCCCTTCCTACCAAAGGGCATTCGCCGCTCGTACCCTTGAGACTCTTTAGCTATGGTAAGCAGCTCTTCTAGGAGAAGGACACTCCAAAATCAAACCATTGTTCTCTAGTCTTGGGTAGTGTCACAGCCTCTGTACCATGGTCTTCCACTGTCTTGGGTTAGAGTTCTCTCATACGCACCCTACCCACCTCTTCCCATCCTCTGAGCATCTACGCTAAAAACAAGCTGAACAGGTGTCTTCGAGCTTCATCGCTCCCTTTCTACCAAAGGGCATTCGCCGCCCCCTTCTACCAAAGGGCATTCGCCGCCCCCTTCTACCAAAGGGCATTCGC
>NC_090737.1:136644128-136646628 GCF_036898095.1 Palaemon carinicauda
AATAGATCATATTTGTCCTGAAGAAAATTAGAATGATATCGATTGTTTATTTTTTAGTATCAATATGATTTTCATTTCAACCAGCAACGATTATGTATAGTATCATTTTAAAAGATTAAAACTTGTATTGTTAATATTAACAGGAATCTGAATAAAACAGTATGAAATAGAGAACACATTTAATGGAAGTGATTAATAATGTAAGAACAGGAAATTTACTCTATTCATTTTGCATGAGGCTCTGTGATCCACATTGCTCTTTGTAGTACATGGCTTTTTGTACTTTTTGCTGTGCTTAACTTTTTTTTTTTTTTTGCAATACTTAAGTTTTTGAACTTTTGTTAGTACTTAGCGTTTTGCAGTACATGACTTTTTTGAACTTTTTGCAGTACTTTATTTTTTGAACTTTTTGTAGTACTTAACTTTTTTTATCTTTTTGAAGTACTTAACTTTGTGAAATTTTTTTAGTACGTGATTTTTTTTATCTTTTCACAGAAATTAATTTTGTAAACTTTTTCAGCTCTTAGCTTTTTGAACTTTTTGCAGTACTTAACTTTTTGAACTTTTTGTAGTACTTAACTTTTAGATTTTTTTGCATTAATTAACTTTTAGAACTTTTTGCATTAATTAACTTTTTGAACTTTTTGCCGTACTTAACTTTTTTACCTTTTTGTAGTACTTAACTTTTGAACCTTTTGTAGTACTTAGCTTTTTTATCTTTTTGCAGTACTTAACTTTTCGAACTTTTTTTAGTACTTGACTTTTTTATCTTTTTTCAGTACTTAACTTTTTGAACTTTTTTGTAGTACTTGTCTTTTTTATTTTTTGCAGTACTTAACTTTTTGAACTTTTTTTAGTATATACTTAACTTTTTGCAGTACTTAACTTTTTAAACTTATTTTAGTACAGTACTTAACTTTTCGAACTTTTTGCAGTACTTAACTTTTTTACCTTTTTGCAGTACTTAACTTTTTGAACTTTTTTAGTACTTAACTCTTTGAACTTTTTTTAGTACTTAACTATTTGAACTTTTTTTTAGTACTTAACTCTTTGAACTTTTTTAGTACTTAACTCTTTGAACTTTTCAGTACTTAACTTTTTTAACTTTTTGCAGTACTTAACTTTTTGAGCTTTTTGCAGTACTCAACTTTTTTACCTTTTTGTAGTGCTTAACTTTTTGAACTTTTATGCAGTATTTAACTTTTTTAGTACCTAAATTATCGAGCTTTTTTCAGTACCTAACTTTTTGAGCTTTTTGCTGTACTTAACTTACCAAATTATTCCCCATACCTTAGTTAGCTAGGTAACTGCCCCCATTCTTCTTTCACCCATCCTTCCTATCAGCTAAAAAAAAACTATATTTTTTTGCTGGTTTCAGGTACCCTCCCCCCCCCCCCACCCTCTTTTTTCACATTAATGGTTAAAGAGGAAACCCGGTATGGTTCCCATTTACGAACGCCATTGTAAAATTTGTCGAAATGTGAAGGGAATGTGAAACAAAATCATGTGCAATTTTTTATGCTGCTACAATGTGCCTTGTTCAATTTGCCTCGTTCTGTGTTCAGAAATGCCTTTCCAAACTTCTTTTATGATATATATGTTCATCTATTTTTAGATTTTTATTATAATTTTTTTTAGCCTATTTCACCTATCATTATTATTATTATTATTATTATTATTATTATTATTATTATTATTATTATTATTATTATTATTATTATTATTAGCTAAGCTACACCCCCAGTTAAAAAAGCGGCATGCTATAAGCCCAAGGGCTCCAACAGAAAAAAAATACCCCAGTGAGGAAAGGAAATAAGGAAATAAATAAACTACAATAGAAGTAATGAACAACATAAAATGTTTTAAGAACAGTAATAACATCTACAATAGAAGTAATGAACAATATGAAATGTTTTAAGAACAGTAATAACATCTACAATAGAAGTAATGAACAATATGAAATGTTTTAAGAACAGTAATAACATTAAAATAGATCTTTCATATATAAACTATAAAAACTTAACAAGAGGAAGAGAAATTAAACAGAAAAAAGGAGGAAGTCCTATGAAATTAGTGATCTTTTTATAATAATGATACCGATAAAGTTTGTTATCATAATATTAGATAGATTACTTACGACCATATGAATTCATTCATGAGGCTTTTGGATCAAGTGTTAACGTATCAAATGGCTGAGCCGAAGTCTTTGATAGCAGCTATGAGAGTTTGTTATTTCGCATAATGGAGCTTGCCAATGATTCTGATTGCATTGATAAGGAAGATAAGCGGAGAGCGTTGAAGTTGTAAGGCGATAGCTTTTGTGGTGATATTGAATCTTGTGTGATAGTGTTGAGTGATCGGATGTTTGAAGCAATTAAAGGTTTAAAGGCCGCTCATGAATGGCAGAGGCAAGGGATTGTAACATTGCCCTATTAAGCAGGACAATGTCCTAGAGACTGACCATATATACATATGATCAGAGCCCAGGAGATGGGATCTG
>NC_090737.1:136657199-136659699 GCF_036898095.1 Palaemon carinicauda
CACATCTGGGGGACTTGGGCAAGGGGGGGAGGCCCCTGGGATAGTGGGAGGGATAAGAGAGGGGGGGGAGGGGGGTGAGAAGAGGCAGTCTTCGGCTACAGCTTCGAGAAATTTATCGTAAGTGGTATCTCAGTGTCAGCGCCAAATTTATTCTTACGGTTCACATTAGATGGCCATTTTCAGATTTACAATTTCAGGAAAGATTAGATTTAAATACAGATGTATGTAGCATTATGCAATAAATACACGAATATATATGTATATATATATATATATATATGTGTATATATATATATATATATATACACCGATAAATATATATAATATATATATGCATATTTATATAAATATATATATATATATATGCATATATAAAATATATATATATACACATATGAATATATAAATATATATACACATAAATATATAAATATATATGTATATATATACACATTATGTATATATATATATATATATATACATATATATATATATATATATATATAAACATTGTGAATGAAATCACAAGCAGATAATAAATAAAGTAAAATGAGGAAACAGATAATTAATAAAAAGAGATTCGTATAGACAAAGTTAGATTGAAAACAACACCTTGACGGAGAGAGAGAGAGAGAGAGAGAGAGAGAGAGAGAGAGAGAGAGAGAGATAAAATTTCGTCAAAGCGAAAAACCCACAATATTACCGAACCCAAATGACCCAACCTTGCCACCTGTCCAAACCCAGAGTAAGCCCTAATCACGAAGCCCAAAGCCTTGGCCTCTCCCAGAACTCATCAAATAACAAACAATTGAAGTGAAAAGTGCGCACTGAGGCTTTTAAACCTAAACCATTCACCCAAGCCTCACTCCTGTCCAATTCCTTCCCAGAGAAACATCGGGCGAAAACATAACCTCCTCTCCAACTTCGTTGGCGGAGGTAAAAACAGCAATAACTCAGCAGAGGAGACTTTAGCATGAAACTCGAAATGAACAAATGGTTGTAGCTTGGTTAATAATAATAATAATAATAATAATAATAATAATAATAATAATAATAATAAAAATATAACTTGATACCTAACATACTGGTCAATGTTCTCTTGTCTTGGGTAGTGCCAGAGCCTCTGTACCATAGTCTTCCACTGTCTTGGGTCAGAGTTCTCTTGCTTGAGGGTACACTCGGGCACACTATCCTATCTTATTTCTCATTTTGATTTGTTTGAAATTTTTTGTAGTTTAAGAAATATTTATGTTAGTGTTGTTACTGTCCTTAAGATATTTTATTTTTCCTTGTTTCCTTTTATAGTTTATTTAAGAAATATTTATGTTAATGTTGTTACTGTCCTTAAGATATTTTATTTTTTCTTGTTTCCTTTTATAGTTTATTTAAGAAATATTTATGTTAATGTTGTTACTGTCCTTAAGACATTTTATTTTTACTTGTTTCCTTTCCTCACTGAGCTGTTTTCCCAGTTGGAGCCCCTGGGCTTATAGCATCCTGCTGTTACAGCTAAGGTTGTAGCTCAACAAGTAATAATAATAATAATAATAATAATAATATACCACACCTCTCCAACATTCAAGTCTCCCTACGCTCCCCCAAACCCACCATCTTTAGCTAAAAAGGATGGTGAGGTTGCAGTAAACAAAGAAACTAACGATTTTGAGCGGGACTCGAACCCCAATCTGGTGTTCAACAGTCAGGAACGTTACCACGCGGCCACCACAACCACAAAAACAAGCAAATTGCGTTGTAAAATGATGAATGCCTTAAAATGTTTACGATTATTATTATTATTATTATTATTATTATCAATTGCTAAGCTACAACCCTAATTGGAAAAGCAGAATACTATAAGCCCAGGGGTTCTCTGGGCTCCAACAGGGAAAATAGCCCAGTGAGGAAAGGAAACAAGGAAAAATAAAATATTTTAAGAACAGTAAATAAAAATAAAAATCTCTTATATAAACATAAAAACTTAACCAAAACAAGAGGAAAAGAAATAAGATAGATTAGTGTGCCCGGGTGCACCCTCAAGCAAGAGAACTCTAAACCAAGACAGTGGAAGACCATGGTACAGAGGTCCTGTAGAGCATTGGGTTCCCATGCAGTGAGAGACCAGAAAAGCAGCGCTAAAAGTAAAGTAGAACAAACTTAGTGTGCACAATGCAGACATCGTTCCGATAACCTTTATCGAAGGACTAAAGGCATTCCTATTCAATCATTCCTTTTTTAACACATACCAGACCTTCGTGTACATATACCTGTATGTACACAAGGGCATACAAACTCATTGCGTTTCTGGCTATGGTAACAATCAGCGTCTGGAAAGGGTGTAAGAGAATATACAAAACGACGCAAATCACTTCAACAACAATAACCACAATAATAATAACAACAACAATAATAATAATAATAATAATAATGATGATGATAACAATAATAACTAGAAAAGCACTCTAAAGTGCAGACCTCCATCACGGAGGTTTAATTCTCGAAA
>NC_090737.1:136664699-136689699 GCF_036898095.1 Palaemon carinicauda
ACTTACACATACTGTAAGGTACATAACGTATGTAGTTGTGAGAAAGATTTTCTTTGCCTTCGTACATAACAGAATGTGTCTGCGAATGTTCTCAACGTGATACATGAATCTCCCTTAAGAAAACATTACCTTCCAAACAAGAGAACTCTAATCAAAGACAGTGGAAGACCATGGTACAGAGGTCCTGTAGAGAGTAGGGTTCCCATGCAATGTGGAGGACCAGAAAAGCAGCCCTTAAAGTAATAAAGTAGAACAAAACTTAGTATGCACAAGTGTTTTGGTAATCAGCATTTAATGCAAATGCAAGAAGTTGCAACAATGATAAAACTTTGCAATATAAGATAATAGTGGCATCACTGATATCCTACTTAGCTAAAATAATTTCAAATTTTTTATAATAAAATTTATGACTTGTCAACAATATTCATAGCAAAAGTTTGTATGAATTTTCTATTTAGAAAGGATGTTTGCAATATGAAATGTAAGAGTAAAAATGGCCCTTCTCTCTCACTCTCTCTCTCTCTCTCTCTCTCTCTCTCTCTTCGTTAATCTTCATAGCCAATAGACGAATACAATTAAGTGTAAGAGTATAAATTGTAAACGCAATTAGCTATGCCCACCTCCCTCTCTCTCTCTCTCTCTCTCTCTCTCTCTCTCTCTCACTTCGTTAATCTTCATAGCCAATAGGCGAATACAATTAAGTGTAAGAGTATAAATTGTAAACGCAATTAGCTATGCCCACCTCCCTCTCTCTCTCTCTCTCTCTCTCTCTCTCTCACTTCGTTAATCTTCATAGCCAATAGGCGAATACAATTAAGTGTAAGAGTATAAATTGTAAACGCAATTAGCTATGCCCACCTCCCTCTCTCTCTCTCTCTCCTCTCTCTCTCTCTCTCTCTCTCTATTCGTTAATCTTCATAGCCAATAGACGAATACAATTAATTGTAAGAGTAAAAATGTAAACGCAATTAGTTATGGGCCTTCTCTCTCTCTCTCTCCTCTCTCTCTCTCTCTCTCTCTCTCTTCGTTAATCTTCATAGCCAATAGACGAATACAATTAAATGTAAGAGTAAAAATGTAAACGCAACTAACAATGGCCTCTCTCTCTCTCTCTCTCTCTCTCTCTCTCTCTTCGTTAATCTTCATAGGCAATAGACGAATACAATTAAATGTAAGAGTAAAAATGTAAAAGCAAGTAGCTATGGCCTTTTCTTCTATCTCTCTCTCTCTCTCTCTCTCTCTCTCTCTCTCTCGTAAAAGTTCTGTTTACTCTAAACAGCACGAATAAACAAACGAACACACGGCTCTCTTCCTCGTTCATACTCTTTCAGAATTCTCAATAATTCTTGTTTCGGATAATCTCTCTCTCTCTCTCTCTCTCTCTCTCTCTTCGTTTATCTTCACAGCCAATAAACGAATACACACGATTCTCTCTCTCTCTCTCTCTCTCTCTCTCTCTCTCTCTCCAATTGAATACAGGCTCAATTTCCGTCCGCACAAAATCTCTTTCCTATAATCTGCAACAAACAAAAGCACAAGGATCAACTCCTCTCTCTCTCTCTCTCTCTCTCCTCTCTCTCCCCGTTTATCTTCACAGCACATAAACGAATACATACAGTTCTCTTCTCTCTCCTCTCTCTCTCTCTCTCACTGAACACCGGTTCTATTTCGTTCCTAGTTTCTCTTTCCTATATTCTGCAACAAACAAAAGCACAAACATCTTCTCTCTCTCTCTCTCTCTCTCTCTCTCTCTCTCTCTCTCTCATTGACACCGACTTAATTTTGTCCGCAAAAAATCTCTTTCCTATAATCTGCAACAAACAAAAGCACAAAGATCTACTCTTCTCTCTCTCTCTCTCTCTCTCTCTCTCTCTCTCTCTCATTGAACACAGACTCAATTTCGTCCGCAAAAAATCTCTTTTCCTATAATCTGCAACAAACAAAAGCACAAAGATCTACTCTTCTCTCTCTCTCTCTCTCTCTCTCTCTCTCTCTCTCTCTCCCAGCCTGCAACAGGCAGTACAGAGGCTCAGCTAAGATCCTCAACATCTTCAGTGGCTTTAGAGCTGGATGCCGCGGTACATTTTGTCTCCTCTCCGCCAAGAGCCGAGTGAAGATACCTAAGAGCTACTGAGCTCTCAGTAACATAAGAAATTGAATTCTGTGATTTTTCAGCGTTGGTTGGAGTGCTTGAGTAAATACTAATCTCGCGAGTACAACGGTACATTGGCGGTTCATAATAATACTAATAATAATGATAATGATGATAATAATAATAACAATAATAATAATAATAATAATGATAATGATGATAATAATAATGATAATAATAATAATAATAATAATAATAATAATAATAATAATAATAAATAACAATAATAATAATGATGAAATAATAATAATAATAACAATAATAATAATTTAGCTATGCATAATGATAATAATAATAATAATAATAATAATTAGCTTTGGCATAATAATAGCAATAGTAATAATAATAATAATAATAATAATAATAATAATAATAATAACAATAACAATAATAATAATAATAATAATAACAATAACAATAATAATAATAATAATATTTCAACTGTGACATTGGCTACTCGGGTGCCATCGTCTCTTAGAGAAAACTGCATAACAAGAATATATTTTTTTTACAATTATTACAGCTGTTATTACTATATGCAACTTAAGAGTGGAAGATAATAACACTAATTTCAAAGCATAGTTTACTTAATTAACAATACCATTCAAATAAATCTTTCATATATAAACTATAAACACTTGAATATAACAAGAGGATAAAAACTTCAAAATAACAAGAGGAAGAGAAATAAGATAGAATAGTGTGCCCGAGTGAACCCTCAAGCAAGAGAACTCTAACCCAAGACAGTGGAAGACCAACTAACTATTATCTAGACAACTGGTGTCTATTATTATTATTATTATTACTTGCTAAGCTACAACCCTAGTAGGAAAAGCAAGATGCTATAAGCCCAAGGGCTCCAACAGGGAAAAATAGTCCAGTGAGGAAAGGAAATAAGGGAAATAATTAAGTGATGAGAATAAATTAACAATATATCATTCTAAAAACAGTAACAGCGTCAAAACAGATATGTCCTATATAAACTATTAACGTCAAAAACAGATATGTCATATATAAAATATAAAAAGACAACTGATTCTACACTCAACTAAGCGTGAGAAGTATTTGAAGGTTTTAAATGTCTTTCATGAATGACAGAGGCAAGGTACAGGGCTATGCCTTAGAGACTGACCATCTCCATCAAGCTATGCCCAAGGAGGGCCAGGCAATGGCTGCTGATAATTCAGCTGGTAGACCTATAGACACTCTCTTCACAGGGATGGTGAGGTTACAAACACTACTATAAATTCATTGAGCTTACTGGTAAGTGGGTCTCGAACTCCCATCCAATAGATAGTCAGGCAGTGAGGATTCCAATAGGCTACCACAACCCTACAGAATATGGGTTGAAAGGGTTAACAAACCTTGCTAGAATGTACCCTTAACCTTTTTTATGAACTACTCAAAGACTGAATGAATGCGATTTTTCCATAAAATTGCACATTTTAGTGTTTACGAAGCACTATCAGCTGGGAGAACACCTGTCATAGAAGATGTTGTGGCCTGATTGGTAACGTCTCTGTCTGGTGTTTGCCAGTCGGGGGTTCGAGTCCCGCTCAGACTCGCTAGTGCCATTTGTGTCTGCAACCTTACCATCCTTGTGAGCTAAGGTTGGGGGGTTTGGGGGAGCCTAAAGGTCTACCTGCCGAGTCAACAGCAGCCACTGTCTGGCCCTCCCTGGTCCTAGCCTGGGTGGAGAGGAGGCTTGGGCGCTGATCATATGATATATGGTCAGATCTCTAGGGCATTGTGCTGATTGCTAGGGCAATGTCATTGTCCCTTGCCTCTGCCATTCATGAGCCGACTTTAAACCCAGGAAGATGTGAACCAAAACCATAGACTGAAAAAAATAAAGAAAAAAAAATGGGCCACAAGTAATATGGGTAAAATCATGGGAAAAAATTCCTAAGATTTTGGTTGGGAAAAAAAAAAAAAAAAAAAAAAAACTTGCAAAATGTATTTTTAACTTCCGTCACCTAAAGGCACGAGGGGAGGACGTCTGGCAAAATGCCAGACAGGAACATTACCCCAACTGGCACAATATTCCTTGCTAGGCATTTCGAATACTCCTTCCCTTTTGCCTCATATCCCAGCAATACCTCGCGCATACCTGCGGTTCATTTGCATTGGCGAGACGCGTCAGGATAATGCAATGTGGAAGGGGCTCATAAAGGCCATAGTCCATGACCTAAGAAGTAGTTTTCATCCATATGACTTCGCAGAATTAGAGACCGCTCGGGAGAAACTCGAGAGTCATGGCCAAGTCAAAAGCAAATTCCCGAAATCCGAGAAGGAAGCTGTAGAAGGGAGAGATGGAAGGAGGAGAAGAGAAATAAAAAACAGAAGATAGGCATGGAGGAATAACCTGAGGGAACAAATAAGGAAAAGGGATAAAAGATAAGAGAATAGCAAGATCGGTAGAAGGAGAAAGGAGAGATGGAAGGAGGAGAAGAGAAATAAAAAACAGAAGACAGGCATGGAGGAATAACCTAAGGGAACAAATAAGGAAACGGGATAAAAGAGAAGAGAATAGCAAGATCGGTAGAAGGAGAAAGGAGAGATGGAAGGAGGAGAAGAGAAATAAAAAACAGAAGACAGGCATGGAGGAATTACCTAAGGGAACAAATAAGGAAACGGGATAAAAGAGAAGAGAATAGCAAGATCGGTAGAAGAGAAGGGAGAGATGGAAGGAGAAGAGAAATAAAAAACAGCACATAGGCATGGAGGAATAACCTTAAGGAACAAAAGAAGGAAAGGGGATAAAAGATATAAGAATAGCAAGATCGGTAGAAGGAGAAAGGAGAGATGGAAGGAGGAGAAGAAAAATAAAAAAAACAGCAGATAGGCATAGAGGAATAACGTGTAGAATCAGCTGGAACAAAAGAAGGAAACGGGATAAACGATAAGAGAATAGCAGATCGGTAGAAGGAGAAGGGAGAGATAGAAGGAGAAGATAAAAAAAAAAAAACAGCATATAGGCATGGAGGAATAACCTGAAGGAACAAAAGAAGGAAAGGGGATAAAAGATAAGAGAATAACAAGATCGGTAGAAGGAGAAGGGAGAGATGGAAGGAGGAAAAGAGAAATAAAAAACAGAAGATAGGCATGGAGGAATAACCTGAGGGAACAAAGAAGGAAACGGGATAAAAGATAAGAGAATAACAAGATCGGTAGAAGGAGAAGGGAGAGATAGAAGGAGAAGATAAAAAAAAAAAACAGCATATAGGCATGGAGGAATAACCTGAAGGAAACAAAAGAAGGAAAGGGGATAAAGATAAGAGAATAACAAGATCGGTAGAAGGAGAAGGGAGAGATGGAAGGAGGAAAGAGAAATAAAAAACAGAAGATAGGCATGGAGGAATAACCTGAGGGAACAAAAGAAGGAAACGGGATAAAAGATAAGAGAATAACAAGATCGGTAGAAGGAGAAGGGAGAGATAGAAGGAGAAGATAAAAAAAAAAAAAACAGCATATAGGCATGGAGGAATAACCTGAAGGAACAAAAGAAGGAAAGGGATAAAAGATAAGAGAATAACAAGATCGGTAGAAGGAGAAGGGAGAGATGGAAGGAGGAAAAGAGAAATAAAAAACAGAAGATAGGCATGGAGGAATAACCTGAGGGAACAAAAGAAGGAAACGGGATAAAAGAGAAGAGAATAGCAAGATCGGTAGAAGGAGAAGGGAGAGATGGAAGGAGGAGAAAAGAAATAGAAAAAAAAACAGCAGATAGGCATGGAGGAATAACCAGAAGGAATCAGCTGGGATAAAAGATATAATAATAGCAAGATCGGTAGAAGGAGAAGGTAGAGATGGAAGGAGAAGAGAAATGAAAAAAAAAAAAACAACAGTAGATAGGCATGGAGAAATAACCTGAAGGAATCAGCTGGAAATAAAAGGAAGAAACGGGATAAAGGATAGATAAAGGAAGGTAGATAGACAAGAAAAAGAGAAAGAAGTAGTGTAAACGATTAACAAAAGCATTGAATACAAATAAAAACCAAGTTAACGTAAATAAAATACCAACAAAATAAAAAAAAAAAAAATAACAGGATGTACAAACAACAAAATGAAAATCTAGAAGAAATAAAAGGGATATTTAAAAACTCGTCCAAAAGGTATGAGAATAATCTAAAATAAGAAAGAAAAAATTACTATAAACATTATCACACCATGTAAGGTTGAATCTCAAACCTGAATGTTAAACAGTCAGCTTCGCTCCACCTATCTCACTTACTCACAGAGAGAGAGAGAGAGAGAGAGAGAGAGAGAGAGAGAGAGAAAATTAATCAATTTATTGCGCCCATTGGCGTCAGACATTAGAGTACATGGTAACAATAATACTGTTTACATTATGGAATTGGTAATAAAATTTAGTTTGATTTCATACGTAGGTTGTACCTATCTTTAGTTCATATCACAACAGTCAATTGAGAGAGAGAGAGAGAGAGAGAGAGAGAGAGAGAGAGAGAGTTGCAAGGATTTTGGATGTCTCAGACTTTTTAGTCTATCCAAGGAGACTCCATTTGCTCTTTGGTGGGGCGAATTAGTTTAAACGTTTTGAGACTTCTTCTTCTTCTTCTTCTTCTTCTTCTTCGAGAGAGAGAGAGAGAGAGAGAGAGAGAGAGAGAGAGAGAGTCGTATAGAAAAACTATCAACTCCATCACTGACGCGAAATAAAAAAAAAGGTAGTACTCGCTTTTCCGGCTGAGTGAGCGAGTGCTTGAAAGCGAGCATGCGCGCCCTCGTACAGTGTTTGCATGTGTGTACCTTGCCCCATTACATGCAAATGAAGCCAGTTGGGGGGGGGGGGAAGGAGGGGGGATGACAATAGCCCTGGTCACCCCTCTCGGGCGATCCGAAAAGAATGTTAAGCTTTGCGAAGCATTGTTCGGAGATTGTATTATTCTTCTATCGGGGCCAAAGACGAGACAACTGCTGGCCAGTGGAGAGGCTAATAAGAATAATTCGGGACACCTGGACATTATAAGTGTCCTTTTTATTTGGATTGAATAATTCGAGACAACTGGAACTTATAGGTGTCCCTCTTATTTAAATTGCAAAGTGGCTGGATTCCAAAGTGAACTGTACTTCTAAAATTCAGGTCTAGACGCTCTCTCTCTCTATCTCCGTTTTATATATATATATATATATATATATCTACATATATATATATATATATATATGTGTGTGTGTATATATATACATGTACATATATGTATATATACAAACATATATATATATATATATATATATACAGTAGTAATCAGATCATAAGTATAGGTAGAAATGCTCTACAGTTTCGTCCGCATTTGTAAATATACTCCTAATATTTTAATTTTTCTTATGTGGACTACTACAAAAGTTAAGCCAAACATCAGCTGATCAACGCATAGAAGGAAACTCCCATTTCAGAAGGGAATCTCTTTTGCTAATTAAAAAAATATGGTCACAATTCGGTAGAATCCCACCCAGCGCCATTACCGCTTGCCAGTATATGAGTTTGATGTTTTTCAAAATCCATTGGACTCTATCGAAATATTAACAAAATCTAATGGGTTTTCTCCACCATGAGCTCGCTTTGCTCAAATAAGAGAGAGAGAGAGAGAGAGAGAGAGAGAGAGAGAGAGAGAGAAAACACCTGGGTTGGATTCTACCGAAATATTACCGAAAAAAAAGCTAGGTTGTACTCAACCGAAATATTACCGAAAAGAGAAGGCTGGGTTTGTACTCTACTGAAATATTACCAAAAATAAAAAGTAAAAACAGATGTAACAAAGTAAGAAAGTAAAAAAAAAACGAAAGGAGAGATAGAAGAAAGTAACTCGGAAAAAGACACAAATTAGACATCACAATGCGACAGGTCTCACATGAAAGACATTCTTTTACGCCTATGCCATCGCTGTTGACATGCGAGTTAATCGTTCGGGTAGAAAGCTTAGATCCTTGCACGAATGGAGATGAGAGGTCGAGTGAGAGTGAGTGAGTGTGTGAGAGGAAGAGGGGAGGGAGAGAGCAAAACTGATAAGTAGGTCATTGAAAAGTTTATTAAAGGTTTAAAGGCCACTCATGAATGGCAGAGGCAAGGGACAGTGGCAATGCTTTAGCAGAATATATATATATATATATATATATGTATATATATATATATATATATACATTTCATCTCCTCCAACGCCCATTGAAGCAAAGGGCCTCAGTTCGACTACTCCAGTCATAGACGGGACTAAATCCATAGAGGATTTATTGGCTAAATTCATCAAAGGATAGCCAGTTCCTTGTCATGCGCAGTGCCAGGAAAGTGATATATATATATATATATATGTGTGTGTGTGTGTATATATATATATATATGTGTGTGTATATATATATATATATATGTGTGTATATATATATATATATATATACACACACACATGTATATGTATAAATTCTTCAAACTGCAAAATTCCACAAGAGATTCATCTACTGCAGCTACTTTTTTTTTTTTTTAATTTGGTCTATACTTTGTAAAAATTGGCTTTGACATCAAGAACATTTTAAAAAAATCAAATGGAGAACTAGTCTTTAAGACTTAAAAATATAAATACAACAAAATGCATATATATGTTTTGACTGTTTGTGTATTTTCATGTACATATGAGAGTTCGAGTGTATTCAAACACATGTATACATGTTTATATATATATATATATATATATATATATATATTTATATTACGAGACTTCAAACTAAAACAAGCACACACACTAGTAAAAAAAAATAAGAAAAAAAATAAATAAAAACAAAAAACTTAAAACTAAAACATGTTCATACTTACATTACAAAATAAAAACCTAAAAGACTTAAAAACTAAAACAAGCGCACACATACGTTACAAAATACAAAAAAAAAAAAAATAATAATAAAAAAACATAAAAGACTTCAAACTAAAACACGCACACACATTCCAGTTCACGAAAAAATAAAAACGTAAAAAAATCAACAACTGTATTTATAATAAGACACAAAACGGACACAGCACGCCAAAACTTCGAACATCTTCGTCCAGCTGTTTGCTAATCTATATCATTGCTTCGCTAACTTTAAATAATCGTGACGAATTCACTAACCACCTCTCCACCACCTTCAGTTAGATATGAACAGTTATCTGCCAATAACAGTTCTTTACGTCTTCCAAGAAATGACATATAAACTCGTGCTTCATTTGATCATTCTCAGTTCAAGTTGCGTCATCAATTGTCTGAGATCCGGATGGGTACACTCAGCTACCACTAATCTATCTGTTTCCTTATTTCCTCACTGGGGTATTTTTCCCTGTTGGAGTCCTTTGGTTTATAGCATCCTGCTTTTCCAATTATGGCTGTAGCTTAGAAATTAATAATAATAATAATAATCAAAATAATCAAAATAATAATAATAACAACAACAACAACAATAATAATAACAACAATAATAATAACAATAATAATAATAATAACAACAATAATAGTAAAATAATAATAATAATATTAACAACAACAACAACAACAACAATAATAAAAATGATAATAATAATAATAACAATAATAATAATAATAATAATAATAATAATGATGATAATAATACTAAGAATCGCGTCTAGTGCACAAACAAAATAATAATAATAATAAATAATAATAATAATAATAATAATAAATAATAACACAAAGGAAACATGCCATTTTAAAACAGGGAAGAAAAACGTTACTATATTTATTTAAAAAAAGATAATTTTGGCACCAAATGGAAGACTGTGATAGACTGAAGAGGTAAAAAATCATTAAAAAAAAAGATAATAATTTTGGCACAAAAGGGAAGACTAATAGACTGATAAATGAGATAAAAAAATCATTTTAATAAGATAATAATTTTGGCACCAAAGGAAAGCCTGTAATAGACTAATAATTGAGATAAAAAATAATAAAAAAAAAAAAAATAATACTTTTGGCAACAAAGGGAAGACTGTGAAAGACGACTGATAAGATAAAAAATCATTTTTAAAAAGAAAATAATTTTGGCACCAAAGGGAAGACTGTAATAGACTGATAAATGAGATAAAAAAAATTATTTTTAAAAAAGATAATAATTTTGGCACCAAAGGGAAGAATATGATAGACTGATAAATGAGATAAAAAATCATTTTAAAAAAGGTAATATTTTTGGCACCAAAGGGAAGACCGAAATAGACTGAAAAATGAGATAAAAATAATTTTAAATAAGATACAGTAATACTTTTAGCACTAAAGGGAAGACTGAAATAGACTGATAAATGATACAAAAAATCATTTTAGAAAAATATAATACTTTTGGCACCAAAGGGAAGACTGTGATACCCTGATAAAAAGAGATAAAATATCAAACTAATCAAATAAACACGTTGATAATGGGAAAAAATATTCGTTTTGCAACAGCGCGGAAAATTGAATCTGCTTTCTAGTGTTTGGCGCAGAGAATTTTGTTTGACAAACATAAATCCAATTAAAACAAGGGTTTCTAAACACATTGTTGCAGCCCACTGCAACCTCCATTATAGAATAAGCATGAAGACCCCTTCCGACCTTTTAATAATAATTAATAAGAATTTAATAAGAATTTAATAAGAATTCAATAAGAATTTATAGGTTGCAAATAACACCAATAGGAATGTAATTCAGACCATAAACTTATATAATAAAATATCAACTTATCTGATAGATAATTATAATAAAAGCTGTCTGAATTAAAATAAATTGTGTCTTGCATAAATACCGAAGATTTTTAAGCTTCCAATCACCAGGCCATGTTGCAAGATGAAGGGAGGGGGAGAGAGCAAATATCGATTCTTCTTTTAAAAGAGGGGGATATATATATATATATAATATATATATATATATATATGGATATATATATATGTATATATATATACATATATATATGTATGTATGTATATATATATATATGTATATATGCATATATATATACATATATATATATATATGTATATATATATATATATACATACACACACACATATATATATATATATATATATGTATGCATATATATATATATACACACACAGTATATATATATATATATGTATGTATGTATATAATATATATATATATATATATATACAGTATATATATATATGTATGTATGTATATAATATATATATATATATATATATACACATATATATGTGTGTGTGCGTGTATGTGTCCATCACACAATTTATAAATCGACAACAAAAAGGTGAATACTATAAACATAGCTCACTATTTTTTTGGCTCAAGGAAAAAAACCGACACTTTATTGTATATTAGAGAGAGAGAGAGAGAGAGAGAGAGAGAGAGAGAGAGAGAGTGTGTGTGTGTGTCTGTGTGCTTGAGAGACCGAGATCCTATTGATGAGGATGTGCCCACAAACAATTCTTCTTCTTCTTCTTCTTCTTCTTCTAGAAGCACTGTTCTCCCACACTGTCTATCATTAGAGGAAGAAGATTTCACAGGAATTTCATGATGAGTGTTTACAACTTCTCTGGGAAATAATGGATTCGTAAATCTAATGAAATATGGTTCTTAAATAATAATAATAATAATAATAATAATAATAATAATGATGATGATGATGATAATATTAATGATGATGATGATGATAATAATAATTATTATAATAATAATAATAATAATAATAATCTTCCCTATATAATACAGAGCAATTGTCTGACTATAGGATGTAGGCTATATATATATATATATATATATAGATAGATAGATAAATATAGATATAGATATAGATATAGATATAGATATAGATATAGATATATACATATACATAGATACAAATAACCATACATATTATATATATATATATATATATATATATGTATGGGAGTAGTCCTACCCTGGTGAGAGTAGGTACCCCAAAGAGTACACTCGTAAACAACATTTCTCAAAAATTGCCGTGTTGTAGTTAGGAAAGAGGGGCGGGGTAGATAGAGTACATATCTATTTATCTATCCATCTACCTAAATGTTTAGACATCCTTTTTGACGGGTCGGGTACACCAGTAATAATAATAATAATAATAATAATAATAATAATAACATTGTCTCATCAAGCCCACACACAAAGATACATATAAAATCCGCATATTATATTACAGTTACAGAGAAATTCATAGATAAAAAAACGTGTATATTACAGTTACAGAGAAAAGCTTTGTTGATCCCCTAACCAGAAATGACGCAGGAAGGGTGTTACGCTAAAACCTTTAATAACTAGATTTTGCCTCCTCATGCAACGGGCCTGAAATTGTATAAATTGGCACCTGGCGGTAGGGTTGCCAGATTGGCCTTTTTAAGGTAAAAAAAAATTCAAATTTGGCCTTTTTAAAATAATTGGTTGGCATTTAGCAATATCATTAAAAAAATTTTGGCCTTAAATGTTATAATTTTGGCCATTTTTACTAATGGGTTGGCCCTGAAACTGTATAAATTGGCACCTGGCGACAGGGTTGCCATGTTGGCCTTTTTTAGGCCAAAAACCTTCAAATTTGGCCTTTTTAAAAAATTTGGTTGGCCGTTAGCAATATCATAAAAGGAAAGTTTGGCCTCAAATGTTATAATTTTGGCCATTTTTACTAATGGGTTGGCCCTGAAATTGTATAAATTGGCACCTGGCGGCAGAGTTGCTAGTTGGCCTTTTTTAGGCCAAAAAACTTCAAATTTGGCCTGTTTAAAAAAATTGGTTGGCCGTTAGCAATATCATAAAAAGAAAGTTTGGCTTGAAATGTTATAATTTTGGCCATTTTTACTATTGGGTTGGCCCTGAAACTGTATACATTGGCACCTGGCAGCAGGGTTGCCAGGATGGCCTTTTTCAGGCCGAAAACTTCAAATTTGGCCTTTTTTAAAAATTGGTTGGCCGTCAGCAATACGATAGTTTGACCTTAAATGTTATAATTTTGGCCATTTTTCACTAATGGCTTGGCCTTTTAAAGCTACAGCTGAATAGAAGTTGGGCTTTTAAAGCTACAGCCAATTGGAAGTTGGCCTTTTAAAGCTACAGCCAATTGGAAGTTGGCCTTTTAAAGCTACAGCCAATTGGAAGTTGGCCTTTAAAAGCTACAGCCAATTGGAAGTTGGCCTTTTAAAGCTACAGCTGATTAGAAGTTGGCCTTTTAAAGCTACAGCTGATTAGAAGTTGGCCTTTTTCTCACTTGGAAAAACTGGCAACCCTGACTGGCATGTACAATCAAGTGTGATTAACGCTCATGTGGTTAATGGGTGAAAAAAAATAGAAGACTACCCTTTCATAATATCCACACCCAAGGTTTACAATCTAGAGATAATTATAGATGGCGGTGTAGTATTTGGCAGAGATAACAATCACATAGGATTACGAATTCTTTGAAGTAACATTTTTTATTACCTAAAATTCATGGTTATTTATTTAAGCAATTAACTTAATTCAATATAAAGATGAAAGGTAGACGTATATTACGAGCATATATAATCATATAGGAATATATATTCACATAGGAATTTAATAGTTCAAACTTGCAGCAAATGTTTTATGTTGAACAGGCTGACATAAGTCTGTTTTTCTAGTTTATATCTGAAAGATCTGTTATAATGTTGTTACTGTTCTTAAAAATATTCATTTCAATTGTTCATTACTTCTCTTGCAGTTTATTTATTTCCTGATTTCCTTTCCTCATTGGGCTATTTCTCCCAGTTCGAGCCCTTGCGTTTATGTCATCCTGATTTTACAACTATGGTTGTAGCTTAGCTAATAATAATAATAATCACGATATATATACTTATATATATATACATATATATACATATATATATATATGTATATATATATATATATATATCATCATCATCACCATCATAATCAGCTGTTAATAGTTCACTGCTCCGGCCCCTTAATCCAAGCCAAGAATATGAAGCAAAATTTTCAAATTTTCAAAGTTGGCAAAAGAAAATCCCTATCAAGGACGAGAACAAAATCAATTCTTGTGTCTCTTTTGAAAAGTCCGAAAGGAAACAATAATTAAAAAAGGGAGAATGAAAAGAAAGGGAGGGGGGGATTTGGTGATAAAAATGGATTAATCTTGTGATCCATAACGCTAATATTATGGGTCTTTCAACTCTCCCTTCCTAACTAATATGGATTCATAACTTTCGTGTGGCTATCCATCCTTACGAACGTTGAAAATAATGGAGGGAATAATGAAGAATACTAGGAAATCTAAAAGTAGAATATTGTATGATAATTTTGCGTGAAAAACAGGAAACACGAATTTGTGTAAAAAAAACACGAAACAAGTTTGCGTAAAAAACACGAAACACGAATTTGTGTAAAAAAAAAAAACACGAAACAAGTTTGCGTAAAAAAACGAAACATGAATTTGTGAAAAAACACGAAGCGTGAATTTGCGTATAAAATATGAAATAAGAATTTGTGTAAAAAACACGAAAGAAGTTTGCGTGAAAAAAATGAAACACGAATTTGTGCAAAAAACAAGAAGCATGGATTTGCGTATTAAACACGAAACACGAAAATGTGTAAAAAACACGAAACGGGAATTTGCGTAATACGAAACACGAATTTGCGTAAAAAACACGAACCATGAACTTGCGTATAAAACACAAAACACGAGTGTTAAAAAAACACGGAAAGTAAATTTGAGTAAAAAACGGTTAACGAATTTGCGTAAAAAACACGAAAAACGAATTTGCGTATAAAACACAAAACACGAATGTGTAAAAAAACACACACACACACACGAAAAGGAAATTTGAGTCAAAACGGTTAACGAATTAGTAGAAAAAAACACGAAGCACGAATTTGCGTATAAAACACAAAACACGAATTTGTGGAAAAAACACGAAAAGGAAATTTAAGTAAAAATCGTTAACGAATTTGCGTAAAAAAACATAAAACAAGTTTGAGTAAAGAAAACAAAACACAAATTTGTGTAAAATTAACAAAACACGTATGTGCGTAAAAAATACGCGAATTCACATCATCACCAAACATCCCACGCCGTCAAGAACATCGTAAACAGTTATCCCGACGCAATGACACTGTGCACCTGGTTGTAATTAATTACAATCGGTAAAAGGTGACACGCAAACGATTTAACGCACACAGCTGCAAACCCTTTTTCTCTCTCTTCCTCTCTTCTTCAACTTCTTCTTCCTCCTCCTCTTCTGTCAGGAGTGGTTTCGTGCAGGGAGGAAAACCTGACAAGCAAGATGATGGATGCGTGTTTGTGTGTGCTTGTGCACGCGTGGGAGAGTCAGGAAGGAAGGGTGGGGGACTGGGAGAGTGAGAAGGGGTACAGAGGGAGAGAGGGAGAGGTCAGGAAGGAAGGGTGGGGAGAGAGAGAAGGAGGGAAAGAGAGAGTAGGGGGAGAGAGGGAGAGGTGCAGCTGGTAGGAGAGAGAGAGAGAAAGGAAGATGTTATGAAAGGGACAATTTAGACCTTGGCTTGATCTCTTCATTAAGAATGAATTTAGGTTATCAGGCTGGTTGCGTTCGAGAAAATTAGGTTGGTCGTTTCATTCTTTTTGGGCTGGTGAACATGATATAAATACAATGCTATTTTTGTATACAAATCAATCAAAATGACCTTGAATTAATTATTTTTTTATCTCTAATTTAGGCAAAAGAAAGGAATATCTTTTGGATAATCTTAGAAGTACAACATATCACACACACACACACACACACACACATATATATATATATATATATATATATCATCCATAGGGGACCTAATATGTAAATGAGATACACATGTATAAACATAATACTAACTATTATTATTATTATTATTATTATTATTATTATTATTATTATTACTACTTGATAAGCTACAACCCTAGTTGGAAGAGCAGGATGCTAGAAGCCCAGGGGCCCCAACAGGGAAAATAGCCCAATAAGGAAAGAAAACAAGGAAACATAAAATATTTTAAGTACAGTAACGAGATTAACATAAATCTTTCATAAATAAACTATAAGAAACTTTAGAAAAACAAGAGGAAGAGACAAGAGGTAGACCAGATGAAATATAAAATAATTATAGAGCAAGCATACTTACTGCTTGAAAAGTAAAATGCTATTTATAAAAAGAATATTCTTCTTATCAAACGTAACATTAATATAACAGGAGTTTATTCATCAAAGAATTTAGAGATTACTATAGTCAATTTTTTTTAATGAGGTGCATTTGCACCCACTCGCAGCAGTGCACTTTTACCTCAGAAAAAAGTTTCCTGATCGCTGATTGGTTAGAATGATCTTGTCCAACCAATCAGCGATCAGGAAATTTTTCCGAGCTAAAAGGGGACCCCTGCAAGTCGGTGCAAATCTGCCTCGCTAAAAAAAAATTGACTATAGTCACCACCTCAATCAATAATTACAACGAAAAATATATACAAAATTACGCACTCACTATCAAAAGTTCAAACTTGCAGCGAATGTTTTCATGTTGAACAGGCTGACATAAGTATCTTTTCGTAGTTTATATATTGAAGATTTATTTCAATGTTGTTCCTGTTCTTAAAATATTTTATTTTAATGTTTCATTATTTTTCATGTAGTTTATTTATTGCCTTATTTCCTTTCCGCGCTGGGCTATTTTTCCCTGTTGAAGCCCTTGGGCTTATAGCATCCTGCTTTTCCAACTAGGGTTGTAGATTAGCTAATAATAATAATAATAATAATAATAATAATAATAATCAAAGTTTCAATAAAAGTGTAGATTTCTCTTGTAGTTTATTTTCTTTCCTCACTGGGCTATTTTTCCCTGTTGCAGCTCCTGGGCTTATAGCATCCTGCTTTTCCAACTAAGGTTCTACCTCAACTAGTAGCAGTAATAATAATAATAATAATAATAATAATAATAATAAAAGTATACATTAATACGACAAATACAAAAACATCACCCCAAATCATGTCTTAAAAAGGAAAGAACGAAGAACTAAAATAGTCAAGTGCTCGACTTCTTGAGGCCCAGTCGTAAATGAACAGCATACCATACCACATCAAGGAGAGAATTTCTACTAACAATCCCCTGTTAGGGTCTCATAAGTCTTATAGATGAGATGTCCCTTCCATCTTCTTGTTTAAAGACTCTCTCTCTCTCTCCCTCTCTCTCTCTCTCTCTCTCTCTCTCTCTCTCTCTCTCTTTTATCAGTGTTGAAAACCCCCTAAGATTATTTTCAGATCTCTCTCTCTCTCTCTCTCTCTCTCTCTCTCTCTCTCCAGTGTTGAAAGCCCCTTAAGATTATTTTCACAAATCTCTCTCTCTCTCTTATCAGTGATGAAAACCACTTAGGTTTATTTTTACAAATATCAATCTCTCTCTCTCTCTCTCTCTCTCTCTCTCTCTCTCTCATCAGTGTTGAAAACCGCTTAAGTTTATTTTTACAAATATTAATCTCTCTCTCTCTCTCTCTCTCTCTCTCTCTCTCTCTCTCTCTCATCAATATTGAAAGCCCCTTAAGATTGATCATTTTCATAAATCTCTCTCTCTCTCTCTCTCTCTCTCTCTCTCTCTCTTCTTGCTTATTCATTACTAGTGTTTAATGACTCTGGGGATATTTATAAACACAGTATGTGCTAATGAATGGCTAATTTTATATAAAATCGTAAAACACACTAACGGACCAGAAAGGTTGAGAGTACTACCAGTTAAATAAAGTAAAGAAGAAGAGGAATATCAAAGGAAAATAGGACAGAATAGAAGGAGGAGAAGAAGTGGGTGGGGGGCGGGGGAGAAAGATAGTAAGATAGGTAGGGTACACTGTTAAAAATTTCCCGTAAAAACAACGGTAAAAATCCTGGAATAAATGTTGCCAGACATTTATAATTATTATTATTATTATTATTATCATTATCATTGTTATTATTATTATTATTATTATTATTATTATTATTATTATTATCAACTGCTCAGCCACAACCCTAGTTGGAAAAGCAGGATGCTACAAGCCCAGGGGCCCCAACAGGGAAAATACCCTGGTGAGGAAAGGAAAGAAGGAAAGATAAAATATTTTAAGAAGAGCATCAACATTAAAATAAATATTTTCTTTATAAACTATAAATACTTTAACAAAACAAGAAGAGAAATTAGATAGAATAGTGTGCCCGAGTTATATTGACGTTAAAGAGTGATTTTTACGGTCACCAACCCGTAAAAGACAATAAAAAAGTAGGGTAAAATTACGGTCGCCTGTATTTTACTGAAATACGGGTAAGAAGAGTATATTTTTACGGAGAATTTCCGATTAAAATTACGGTTTTTTTAACAGTGTAAGAGAAAGGAGAAAAGGCAGGGGGGGGGGGGGTTACGGAAACATTTAGCACCCAGTGCCAAGCATTGTTGAGTCAGCCTTGTTGTCTTTCGCCTTCCGACGTAGAAGATCTGGCAGTCGTCCGATCTCCTCTTTCCTCTTTCACAAACATTTACCGACTTAATGAACCCCCATCGGTAAAGCCAATATTGTGAAAATAAACTAAGTGGCTTTTAACACTGATGAGAGAGAGAGAGAGAGAGAGAGAGAGAGAGAGAGAGAGATAGAGATCTGAAATAATCTTGAGGGGTTTTCAACACTGATGAGAGAGAGATTTGTGAAAATAAATTTCAACACTGAGAGAGAGAGAGAGAGAGAGAGAGAGATTTGTGAAAATAAATTTTAACACTGATGAGAGAGAGAGAGAGAGAGAGAGAGAGAGATTTGTGAAAATAAATTTCAACACTGAGAGAGAGAGAGAGAGAGAGAGAGAGAGAGAGATTTGTGAAAATAAATTTCAACACTGATGAGAGAGAGAGAGAGAGAGAGAGAGAGATTTGTGAAAATAAATTTCAACACTGATGAGAGAGAGAGAGAGAGAGAGAGAGAGAGAGAGATTTGTGAAAATAAACTAAGTGAATTCAAACACTAATAAGTTTTGTTTATTTGTGTTATCTTACCATAAAAATTTCTTGAAACCAGCTTAACGATAAATACTATTCCTACAGTCAGGAGTCAGTTGAAATCATTGCAGTACATTTAAATAATAATAATAATAATAATAATAATAATAATAATAGGAGCCGGTATAGCCCCAGGACTTGTGCAGAAGAACGTGCTACTTGAAACAGCACATATAGTGAGGAAAATTATGGATTCCTAAGGAAGCTGGATGTAACTTGGAACCATAACACTATAAACCACCAGTCTCTGTAGACTGCAATTAACAAATAATAATAATAATAATTATAACAATAATAATAGCAATAATAATAATAATTATTATTATAATAATAATAATCATGAAATTTATAACATATATAAAAAAAATCTTCCCAAAGAAACTATAATTTCTGTTTACTCACTGTCCCAATGAACAGTACATGATCACAATGTCACAATTACACATACCTGAAAAAAAAGAAAAAAAACTTAGCGCATTCACATCAATAAAAAAAAAATTCCGATCAAATTAATATATATACATACATAAATGAAGTTGTTACAGACACAGACAGACAGACAGACACACACACACAAAACCTTTCAAATTGGGTTGATCTTAGCCCGACACCTCTTAAAAGCAGATACAGATGACTAGGTTAGATCTAATTCGTATGAGCGCGTGTGCGCGTGCGTATATAAACAGTGGAGTCTTGCTAACGATGTATAGATACGCGTATATAAATTATAATTAAGATTAAGAAAATATCTGATTGATATGATGTCTGTTATATAACGGTAATAGCAACATGCAAATTGAAATATATAATAGAATGCTCTACATAGCGAATTGGTTATATCAGGCACATATCTAACCGAGCCCTAGAAGATAGAGTCTTTCTGTAGATCTTGGATCTAACCTTCCCCGAGTTCCAAGGAAGGGCTTTGCCGCTACGATTAACACATTGGCTAAGCTGAAGAAGGCGCCCCAGGAGTCTTTAATCCAGTAATCTACTTTACAAAGCCACCAAGGGACACGGGGTTCATTTGGTCGCGAATGTACTAGAGAAGAGGTTTGGTAGAAGAGTATGCCTATGAAGAAGGCATTGGAGAGGGGCGTATCAGGCAACCGACCCCTTAGTTTAAAGGTTTAAAGGTCGCTCATGAATGGCAGGGGCAAGGGACAGTGACATTGCCCTAGCAAGCAGGATAATGCCCTATAGACTGACCATATATATCATATGATCAGCGCCCAAGCCCCCTCTCCACTCAAGCTAGGACCAAGGAAGGTCAGGCAATGGCTGCTGATGACTCAGCAGATAGACCTATAGGCTCCCCCAAAATCCCGAAACCTTAGCTCACAAGGATGGTAAGGTTGCAGACGCTAAAGGCCCTAACGATTCAGAGCGGGACTCGAAACCCCGTCTGGCAAACACCAGGCATAGACGTTACCAATCAGGCCAATCAGGTGGGGAATTAGTACTGCCTTCTTATCTTTTTTATCTGATGCTCATTAACAATAGCTATGAAAATGTTAAATGTAAAGGTGTCTAGTTTCAGTACCAGTTTCACCAGTACAAATCCTCACCAGAACGTCAGCCCAACCTCCCACTGTGGTGCCCAACCACAGCAGTGGCCTCCCCAGTAAACAGCTTAAAATAACGGCCTGAGCTGGATCGATTTGCTGCCATGAGAATGCTAGGCGAACGTCAACACAGACCCTAACTGTGGTACCAAACCAGAGCAGTGGCCTCCCCAGTAAACAGCTTAAACTCACGGTCCGGGCTGGGATAGATCTGCTGCCATGCAAATGCTAGGCAATGCTAGGCGAACACATTACCACTGTACTAGCCAGGAGGCTAGGCGGTTAGCCATTACATCATCATTCATATCTTTATAATTAGAATACTTCCTATACTCAATTTTTTTTAATGAGGCACATTTGCACTGACTCGCAGCGGTGCCCTTTTAGCTCGGAAAAGTTTCCTGCTCTCTGATCGGTTAGAATTATCTTGTCCAACCAATCAGCGATCAGGAAACTTTTCCGAGCTAAAAGGGCACCCCTGCGAGTCGGTGCAAATCTGCCTCGCTAAAAAGAATTGACTATAGGTGTAAGTTATAAGAAAGACGCACTATGACCCTATGTAAAACCAAAAAGGAAAGAATGGTTATTTAAAACTAAACCCTAAATAACACGAAATGAAACAAAACAGATAAAGAACCTCGTTTTAAAAGAGAATCTATCAACATGTTTAGCAAAATTCTGACATAAATTCCACACATACAAAAAGGAGAGTTCTTTATTTAAACCCGACATCCTTTGTGCCACTAGACAACACGTAAACAGTGTAGGATATCCGAAAATATCCAAAGAATCCCCTACTATAAAGCCTCTCGCGAGTAAACAACGCAATGGGAGACCCTTTTATGTCATTTCCCGGACGATCTACGGCAACCCCGCGGGACTTTCCCACCCCCAATATATAAGGGTGTATGGAAATCCAAAATCCTTTAAAAGCTTCTCTTTCTGGGACCACTACATTTCTCGACCTGAATCTCCAGCCGGAGAACCATCAAAAGGTGTTGTTTCTTTCCTTCAGCGAGTTCCTCCGGGATCAGTTCCCTGACGTCTTTAAAGCGGGTTTATACGGACGAAAGGTTCGACAGACAAGTGTTTGAAGGGATGTTCGAACGTGTGAACGGGGTATTCGGTTGTCGAACACGTTCGTCGAGCGGTTCGAAGAGAGTCTGTTCTCGCCTGACTTTTGTAGGCGGGGCTTGATTGTACAAACTACACAAACCTTATGCATTTGTGGCTGACTCCACCTCTTCGAGCCGTTTGACAAGTAGGTTCGACAACCGGGTTCGACAATCCGTACGACAACCGGGTTTGACACCGGGACTTCATTGTACAAACTACACAAACCTTAAGCATTTGTGAATGACTTCTCCTCTTCAAGTAGTTTGACAAGCAGATTCGACAACTGGGTTCGACGGATCGTTCCTCAACCGGGTTCGACGGACCGTTCGACACCGGGAATTCATTGTACAAACAACACAAACCTTATGCATTTGTGACTGATTCCACCTCTTCGAGCCGTTTGACAAGCAGGTTCGACAACCGGATTCGACGGACCGTCCGACAACCAGGTTCGATGGACGTTCGACAACCAGGTTTGACCAACAGTTCGACCAATCCGTTCGATAACCGGGTTCGACCAACAGTTCGGCAACCGGGTTCGACCGTATAAACCACGCTTTAGAAGAACGCATTCTCACACAAGCAATTCTTTTCTTCTCACAAATACCAAACGAATGTCTTCACCTGGTTCAACTACTCTGCATAAGCTTAAGGGACTTATGTATTGGGGAGGACGGCCCCATCTACCTACGGATACCTCCCCCCCACCCCCCACCCCTCCTCTCCCCCCTTGTCACGTGGGCATAGCTACTTATACGTTTTCACGACAGGACTAAATCACTCGGGTATGCAACAACATACCCTCGGTTGAATCCCTTCCAAGGGGATTTACTGCACAGTTACACTGGACAGCCAACTTGAACTGTCTTGACCTTACATGGATAAGGTCCGGCAGTACATTTTACCCCAAGTGCCTGCAGTATTCCATTCTGATGGTTGGGTATATGTTCTCCTTACCATAAAAAAAAATCATTGGCATGTCTATACTCTTCTGCAATCCTTTATCTTTTTTTTATATAAATAAATATATGTGTATATGTATATATATATATATATATATATTCACACACACATATATATATATGTGTGCGTATATACACTATATATATATATATATATATACATATATATACACAGATACACACACATATATATATATATACATATATACACACACCTATATATATATATATATATAGATATAGATATAGATATAGATATAAAGAAAGGAAATAGTCTTAATATTTGATATTGATCATATGAAGACAAGTTATTTATTTATCGTATATAGAGTTCTGGATTTTAAAAAAATAATTTCAGCCCGCGGACAACGACAACAACCTCCATCAGTCAGAGAATTAAAAAAAATATCTGAAGAAGAACCATGAACAAATATTTGACACAACAAAATAAATACATACATAAACAAACACACACACACACACACACACACACCGTTTGCCTTTTCCTCTTTCCCAGTCACCTTAATTACAACAAAATAAATGCATACATAAATACACACACACGCACACACACCGTCTGTCCTTTTCCTCCCTTTTTCGATTCTCTCAATTCTGGTTGTGTTTCTCTAACTCCCAGTTTCAGAATTATTTAGCTTAAGGACTTTAATTTGCTATTTCTGGCTGTGCTGTGAACCTTATCTAACTAAATATCCTGGATAACCTAAGATGCTAATGCTGTCCTTATAGTAACACAAACAAATACAAAAACAAATATATATATATATATATATATGTGTGTGTGTGTGTGTGTGTGTGTGATTAGAGCGGGTCCAGCTCTACAATGTTTATAAGCCTTCCAGAAGGTTCCAGAAGACTCAAACCACAGTCAGTTCCTACCGAAGTCTGCCAACGGATCTTTTTTATATATACTGTATATATATATATATATATATAATCTGCATATATATATAATCTGCATATATATAATATATGTATATACATACATATATATATATATATATATATACATATATATATACATACATATATACATACATAAACGTTCTTGTTTGGCATAGTGGTAAAAAGTATGCCAAACAGCGCAATATGTTTAAAGCGACGTGATATGTAATCAAGCAAGATAAAATGCTGGGAGAATTTCACGCAATAATTCAGGCCACCCTTTGTATTAAGTTCAACACGGAAACATTACTCTCATCATTCTTCATAAACATTATGATGATCTCTTGAATGATGAAATTAACTTGACGGTAGACCACACACACACATACACACACTCACACAAACACACACGCAAACTCACGCCAGTGCGTTCATGAAGTGTTCTCAAATAATCAAAATACGCTCTTGAATTATGAAATTAACTTAACGGTAGACCACACACACACACACACACACACTCACACAAACACACACTCACACAAACACACACACACGCAAACGCACACAAACACACACGCAAACTCACGCGCGTGCGTTCATGAAATGTTCTCCAATAATCAAAATGCATACACTGGTTTAGGGAAGCTTCATGATTGCTTACACCAGACTGCTAAGATCTGTTGCAAGACAGCAACGCTTCTTGGTGTTTTCTGTTGTTTAATCCCCTGCTTTTATCCGGGCTTGGGACCGACTTGAACTTGATATTGGCCAAGGCAGGGTCTTTTCGACATATACTTTTAATAAAATATGAAATAGGATTCAAAACTTCTGCGAAAATAGTATTCACGGATCGATATATTTGTAATTAAAAAACACATCTAAATGAGAAGTAAAAAGGTGAAATAATATTGTGAATATATATTAATTACAAAATTTATTCATGTCAATATATCATGATGTATATACAATATAAACTATAAAAATTGTAAATGTATATTTTTTATTAAAAGAAAAAAATCCCTCAATAATTAAATTTGAATCGTCAAAGAAATAAGGTAAATTGAAAAAATTCAAACATATATATAAAACAATTCCTAGAATAAAAAAAAAAACCCAAAACAGGAAATTTCAAATCATACGACACGCAAAAATTGTAAATGTAAATTTTTTAGTAAATGAAAAAAATGTAAATGTACATTTTTTAGTAAATGAAAAAAAGAAAAAAATCCCTCAATAATTAAATTCGAATCGTCAAAGAGATAAGATAAATTGAAAAACTCAAACATATACAAAAAAAAAAAAAAA
>NC_090737.1:136694699-136704298 GCF_036898095.1 Palaemon carinicauda
AGGAATTTGCAGCTAAAAATTAGGTCATTTACATGACAGGAAAAAAACAATGATTAAGGACGCATATATGCAATTTTTAATGTTTTCCTTAGAGATAAAAATACTTTGTTTATTTATACAGGAAGGCCGCTCATGAATGGCAGAGGTAAGTGACAGTGTGCCCTAAATACTGACCATATATCTATATACTCAGCGCCGAAAACCCACTCTCCACCCAGGGAGGACCAGACAATGGCTGCTGGTAACTCAGCTGATAGACCTTCAGGCTCCCCAAATCCCCCCAACCTTAGCTCACAAGGATGGTGAGGTTGCAGACACTACAAGATCCTATCGCGTTAGAAGGACCCGATCTCCCGTCCAGCGGAACGCTAGGCAAGGACGTTTACAATAGGCCACCAAAACATGAAGATTGTAATAGTATTTAGTATACCTAACCGGTCAAAATGACAAATATCAACATAGCTTTAGAACTGCTTTGGATCTTTAATATATAAGGACAGTCTATATACAGTGTTATGTTGCATAAGGACACTATATACAGTAAGTTATGTTGCATAAGGACAGTCTATGTACAGTAAGTTATGATGCATAAGGACAGTCTATGTACAGTAAGTTATAATGAATAAGGACAGTCTATGTACAGTAAGTTATGATGCATAAGGACAGTCTATGTACAGTACAGTAAGTTATGATGCATAAGGACAGTCTATGTACAGTACAGTAAGTTATGAAGCATAAGGACAGTCTATGTACAGTACAGTAAGTTATGATGCATAAGGACAGTAATCTATATACAGTAAGTTATGATGCATAAGGATAATATATATACAGTAAGTTATGATGCATCTCATTTTTAAAGATTTTCTCATATACTACCTTGGTAGTCGTCCACCGTAAATTATTTGTTACACAGAGGAAAAATTTTTTTTAACTTTCTAACGAATGAAAATCCTACTTGCGAAAAATGGCAAAAATAAAGTAAAGAGAAATAAAAAAAAAAAACATGCCAAAATAACTACTACTACTACTACTACTATTATTGATAATAATAATGATATTAATAATAATGCCAATAATGACTATTTTAAAAATCAATATTACTTTATTATCATTCTCCCATAATTAACTCCATCACCGATAAAAAGGCTAAGCTCTTTTAAGGCTGGTCGAATAACAGAAATAACTAAATTGGCACCCAGTAGAGCGCAGACCTCCGCCGCGGCAGCTTATTTTTCAACCTTTTGCTCGACCATGACCTTGACCTTGACCTTCCAAAATTTAACAATTTCCAGCTTCTTACATAACAGTTAATCCCTGTAAACTTCATTACGATTAAAATTGTGGCCAGGAAGCTGTTCACAAACACACACACACAAGTAATTCCCAGCTTTTTACATAACATTAAATTCATGCAAGTTTCATTACTCTACGATTAACATTTTGGCCAGGAAGCTGTTCACAAACAAACACACACACACACACACACACAAAAAAAACATACACACACAAAACCAGGGGGTAAAACATAACCTCCTTCCAACTTCGTTGGCAGGGGTAATAGTGATAATACTAAAATCCGTATGATAATATCCATCTTATAAAAAAAAAAAAAAAAAAAAAAAAAAAAAAAAAAAAAAAAAAAAAAAGCGAAAGACAAAATCAAGGGGTGGAACATAACCTCCTTCTAACTTCAATGGCAGAGATAAGGATGATAATACTAAAATCCGAAAGACAATACCCATCTAGAGTTCAATTAAATCTAGAAAAAACTCTGGAGAAAGCGAGCGCCATTACAAGATAGCGAATCTCTAGTCTAATATAATCCTTATATGAGCGAGATTTCCTCTTCCCGGAATTTGTTTCTTTAATTCTCTCGCTTTTTCAGAGCTGTTACGTGAGCCAATTAGGACCCCCAAATTGGCTGGCCCAATTGTAATCTTCGCTAGTCCACGGTGGCATTACAACCCAATTTCAGCTAAAAAAAAAAAAAAAAAAAAAACCGATCTAATTCTGATGGGTGGAATACCGGCAGACGGAGAAGAAATGCAAGAAAGGTTCTGTATCAGATTTGAGCTTAGGGAGGACTGTTTGCGCCGGTAATGGTACAGTTGGCTTCATTAATTCCGGTACACTGACGTCTCCTTAGCTTCTCTAGAAATATACCGAATTTAAGGAAAAAAAAAAAAAACACCGCAATTTCAATGGAAAATTCTCCCTAAAAATATATATTGTTCTCACCCGTATTCCAGTAACATACAGACGATCGTAATTTTACCTTACTTTGTTATTATCTATTACGGTTTGGTTACCGTTGGTGACCCCTTTACGTCAATATATCCGTTTTTTAAAACGGTAAATGTCTGGCAATAATTATTCCATGATTTTTACCACTTTTACGGCAAAGATTTACGTGTAACTACATGAAAAGACACAGCTAAAGTTTTAAAGGTCGCTCATGAATGGCAGAGGCAAGGGACATTGACATTGCCTTATCGAGCAGGACAATGCCCTAGAGACTGAATGTATTACATATGATCAGCGCCCAAGCTAGGACCAAGGAGGGCCAGTCAATGACTCAGCAGATAGAACTATAGGCTCCCCAAATCCCCGATCCATAGTTTACAAGGATGGTGATGTTGCAGCAACCAAATGAACTAACAAGTCAGAGCGGGAATTGAACCCCAGTCTGGCAATCACCAAGCAAGGACTTTACTACCAGGCTACCACAAACCTTGTTTCAGAGAAGATTGTTTTCGACGGTAATAGTAACTAGAAAACACAATTCCCGTTTAGAAGAGCTGTGAACAAAAAGTTTCTGGTGAAATTTTTGTAATTCTTGGTAACTAATAGACAATATTTAAGTTTAAAAGAGCTGTGAGAAATATATATATATATATATATATATATATATATAAAAATTAGGATGATCTTTAATCCTTAGATAATGTTATATGTTTAAGAAAGCACTGAAAAAAAGTCACTTAAATAACAAGACACTAGGTTGAAACTTCTATAATTCTTAGACAAACATCTCCAGTACATTACTCCAGGTCGAAAGGTTTGAAATTTCGTCAAACAATCAACAAAACAGTAGAAGCTCCATTTTTCTTTTTCAGATTATTACCAAAATATGAAACCTCTGCCTATAGATAAAAAATAAATAAGCTTAAAGTCCCTTACAAAATTAACAAAAACTTCATAGGTAAAACAAAAAAATAAAAATTATTATTTTGAAGTATGGGATGATGCATATATTTCTTAAGGTGATGTTGACTATAAATAAAATATTATCAATTTTATAAGGCTTTAATAAGATATATTCAAGCAGTGTACGTTATATTCTATGTTACGTTTCTTGCATTATACAATTGTAAAGGTTCCCTTTGCTTGGAGCAATTATAACATCTCCAATTCCTCATTTACTTCCACCCGCCTCTCTTAATTGCTATTTTATCTCTCTCTCTCTCTCTCTCTCTCTCTCTCTCTCTCTCTTAGACACTACACTGAGAATTTATATTTCTTTGAGGAAAAGAAATTTTTCAGTTGATTTTAAAGGAATTCTTCAATTGATTTTAGACATTTTTAGTTTTAATTTGATTTTAAAGGAATTTTCCAGTTGATTTTAAAAGAATTTATCATTTGATTCTAAAGGAACTTTTTATTTGTTTTTAAAGGAATTTTCCAGTTGATTTTAAAAGAATTTTTCATTTGATTCTAAAGGAATTTTTTATTTGTTTTTAAAGGAATTTTCAGATGATTCTAAAAGCGTTTTTCATTTGATTCTAAAGGATTTTTTCAGTTGTTTGTAAAGGAATTTTTCAGTTGATTCTAAAAGCGTTTTTCATTTGATTCTAAAGGATTTTTTCATTTGATTTTAAATGATTTTTTTTCAGTTTATTTAAAGGATTTTTTTCAGCTCATGTTAAAGGATTTTTTCAGTTGATTTTAAAGATTTTTTCATTGATTTTAACAGCAAAATAAAACCACGTACATTGGGTTTCCCTCTTCACGAATTTAGCATATCAAGGACTACTACTGTTATTCCTGATTACCTAAGATACAATAACACTGCTAAGAAAAGGCGCATTAAAAAGTAAAGACGCAAGATGATGGTTGCAAATAATGAATAAATTTTGAACGTTCAATCAACCAAAGCTTTTACAATAATTTGTATTAATTCCAATTTCAAAAGCATTTAATATTTACCTCGAAAATAATGCGAAACTTTCCTTCCACTCCAGAGAGCAAATCCTTCTCAACAGAATCTCATGCATATTTTGCCTCCTTTCAAAAATGCAAAGACGCATACATAAACATATAGATATATATACACACGAAGCCTCACATTTTAATAAATCTATTCTCGTTTATCTCATAGATTTAAAATCATCTTATTTCTATGTCGTACATAGATAGGTAATATATTGACTACAGCTACGAAGTTTTACCATATATAGATAACGTATATAAGAAAATGCCAACAAAGTTATTTGTTTGCATATTGTTTTAATTCTTTTTAAGCTGTTCCTAATTTTTTTTTCATGTCCAGTATTTAGCTCTCTCTCTCTCTCTCTCTCTCTCTCTCTCTCTCTCTCTCTCTCTCTCAATTATTCTTTAACAAACAGCTACAGTCCACACAATTACAATATATAAAAGAACACAGACAAAATATACAAATGAAAAGAAAAAAAAACTGAATCAGCCTACCACATTAAGTGTACACCAAAAAAACCTCATGGATTAATTTAAATGTCTTCTCGAAAGTTAAAGTTTTATCAAAATGTTCCTCCACTTTGTTCATGTAAGTGAACCAATGACAATTTTTCCTTGTTTCCTTTCCTCACAGGGCTATTTTCCCTGTTGGGGGCCCTGGGGTTATAGCATCCTGATTTTTCAACGAGGGTTGTAGCTTAGCAAGTAATAATATTAATAATAATAATAATAATAATAATAATAACTATTAGTTCCTCCAAACCTATCTATACTCTTTAAGTATTACCACTATACGTGGCACAAACTAAGAGAGAGAGAGAGAGAGAGAGAGAGAGAGAGAGAGAGAATTATCAATCGGACTTCCTAACTTACAATAAAAAATATAAGTTTCATTGTGTGAGAGAGAGAGAGAGAGAGAGAGAGAGAGAGAGAGAGAATTATCAATGGGACTCCCTAACTCAATAAAAATATTATAGTTTCATTGAGAGAGAGAGAGAGAGAGAGAGAGAGAGAGAGAGAGAATTATCAATGGGACTCCCTAACTCAATAAAAAATATTTTAGTTTCATTGAGAGAGAGAGAGAGAGAGAGAGAGAGAGAGAGAATTATCAATGGGACTTCCTAACTCACAATAAAAAAGTTTCATTGTGAGAGAGAGAGAGAGAGAGAGAGAGAGAGAGAGAATTATCAACGGGACTCCCTAACTCACAATAAAAAATAGTTTCATTGAGAGAGAGAGAGAGAGAGAGAGAGAGAGAAAAGAACCAATTTACTAAGAGGTGTTCGCCTAATGAGCGAGTATGTTTACCAAACAAACAAGATGATCTCTAAATGACGGCTTCTTGTCATTTCGTTGCTTTTATGATGAAAGATCAATGCAAATGAAATGTCCTGGACCATTAATATGCAAATTAAAACGGTGTTAGATATTTAACCCATTATCATTTCAAGTTAATTCCTTCAAATAGTGGATATTAAGCAGCGACTGTATTGTGGCATAGTCTCGTTACAATACCACACTTTCTACTTAGACAACTTAACCCTCTTACCCCCAAGGTATGTTGAACTGTCTCAGCACATTTTGGTATATCTTTCTTTTAAATTGCTCTAACAGCCTAAATTTTTGTCATACAGACGCCAGGTTGGTCTCATTCTTTTGGAAAATGCCTGAAGTTTCTCATAAAGATATCAAAAGTATGCAACAACATGTAAATAACAGTTTTTTTGTAAGGACGTACCGTTATTAATAAAATTAATACAGGTATTTATAATAGAGGATACCTTTGATAAAAGGCATTGAAGAGGGCGTATCCGGCAACCGACCCCTTAACGTAGATACCAGTTGGAAAGAAGATTTAAAAAAGAAATTCTCTCTCTTTTAGAAAAAAAGTATACCGGTACTTAAAAAAGAAGATGCCTCTGATAGAAGGCATTGGAGAGGGCGGATCAAGCAACCGACCCTTTAACGTAAGGATAACGGTGAAGAAGATTTAAAAAGAAAAGCACATCTCTCTCTCTCTCTCTCTCTCTCTCTCTCTCTCTCTCTCAGAAAAAACTAACATATGAATGATCAGCGATCCATAAAAAGGGCATCAAATTATAATTGTAAACGGGAGTGCCTCGAAGAGGTAATCTCTCTCTCTCTCTCTCTCTCTCTCTCTCTCCCTGAAGAAGTCCTCTGACACGACCTCCAGACGATACTTCATTTAAAAACGAATCACTTCTTAACCTATTTACCCCCAGATACGAGGAAGGGAACCCGCAGTATTATTGGATGAGACGCGCCAAACTCATTCCCTGGAACCATGAAATGCCTTCCTGAAGGAAGGGGGGAGGAGGGGAAGGGGAGGAGGGGAGGGGAGGGGGGGGGGGGAATCTTACCCTCTTGCTTGAAGGTACATTAGGGGCACACTATTCTAACTAATTTCTCTTCCTCTTTTTATGTTAAAGTTTTTATAGTTTATATAGGAGATATTTACTTAATGTTACTGTTCTTAAAATATTTTATTTTTCCTTGTTTACTTTCCTCATTGAGCTATTTTCCCTGTTGGGGCCCCTTGGCTTATAGCATCCTGCTTTTCCAACTAGGGTTGTAGCTTAGCAAGTAGTAATAATAATAATAATAATAATAATAATAATAATAATAATAATGAAGGAAAGGGGGGGGGGGGTCTTACCCTCTCGCTTGAGGGTTCACTCGGGCACACTATTCTATCTAATTTCTCTTCCTCTTGTTTTGTTAAAGTTTTTATAGGAGATATCTATTTAACATTACTGTTCTTAAAATATTTTATTTTTCCTTGTTTCCTTTCCTCTCTGGGCTGTTTCCACTGTTGGGGCCCCTGGGCTTATTGAATCCTGCTTTTCCAACTGGGGTTGTAGCTTAGCAAGTAATAATAATAATGATGTGGGTACATTCGGGGCACACTATTCTAACTAATTTCTCTTTCTCTTGTTTTGTTAAAATTTTGATTGTTTATATAGGAAATATTTATTATATTGTTGTTATTGCTCTTAAAATATTTTATTTTCTCTTGTTTCCTTTCCTCACTGAGCTATTTTCCCTGTTGGGACCCCTTGGCTTATAGCATCCTGCATTTCCAACTAAGGTTGTAGCTTAGCAAGTAATAATAATAATAATAATAATAATAATAATAATAATAATGAAGGAATGGGGGGGGGGGATATTACTCCGCCACACTATTCTATCTAATTTCTCTTCCTCTTGTTTTGTTAAAGTTTTTATTGTTTATATAGGGAATATTTATCATAATATTGTTATTATTTCTAAAATAAATATTTTTCCTTGTTTCCTTTCCGTACTTGGCTGTTTTCCCTGTTGGGCCCTTAGCTTATAGCATCCTGCTTTTCCAACTAGGGTTGTAGCTTAGTAAGTAATAATAATAATAATAATAATAATAATAATAATAATAATGAAGGAAGGGGGGGGGTATCTTACCCTCTTGCTTGAGGGTACACTCCGGCACACTATTCTATCTAATTTCTCTTCCTCTTGTTTTGTTTAAGTTTTTATAGTTTATATAGGAAATATTTATCATATTGTTGTTATTGCTCCTAAAATATTTGTTTTCCTTGTTGGGACCCCTGCTTTTCCAACTAGGGTTGTAGCTTAGAAAGTAATAATAATAATGATGATAATAATAATAATAATAATAATAATAATAATAATAATAATAATAATAATAATAATAAAAGATACACAGACGCACTCACGTCTCTTTCCAAAATTGAAAACACCAGATAAAAGCAACAACTTAAAAAGTTCAGAAGTTCAAACTTGCAACGAATGTCTTCATGTTGAACAGGCTAATATAAGTCTATTTTTATAAACAGAAAAAGCCTTACTCGATTAAAAATAACCAGATTATTCTTTTGAAAAAAAGATGCTAAGGTTTCCTCTCTATTAAGTAGTATAGTAATTAACTCCCAGATCCATTTTCCAGTGATAAGATAAAAATTTACTAAATTTCGAGTTGATAGAATTTGATCGAGTTTGACTAAGTAGTTTGATAGGATCACATAAATGGGATTTTCTTTATAAAGTGGAACGATCTCATATATTATTGTGTGGGTATATATATATATATATATATATACATATATATATGTATATATATATATTTATATATATGTAAATATATATACATATATATAAATATATATATATATATATATATATATATTTATATATATGTATATATATTTATATTTATGTAAATATATATATATATATATATAAACATATATGTATAAATATATATAAGTATATATATGTATATATATACATATACATATATATATATATATATATATATTGTATTATAGCCACGATAGGAAAAATGAAAAGACTTGATTGGAGTTAGTACTTTCGTCCATTTGGGACATCAACAGACTCTATTCATCACGTGTCAGCTTTCGTGATTCCTACACACATACACACACACACACACACACACTCACACACACACAAACACACACACACATATATATATATATATATATATATACACACATATAAAACAACAAGTGCAGCCGTTTCCAGTCCACTGCAGGACAAAGACCTCAGACATGTTCTTATTAACAACTGGGTTTGGCCAATCTTAATGACCACGCAAGTCAACTAAAGATTGGTGATGGTGGGAGATTTTAGTCTGATCGCTCTTACCAAACCAACCTAATATGGGTGGCCCTGTATGTTTGTGAAAAATAAAGACGTCAATGTCTATTTCCATCTACAAAAATAGATAGATATAAAAAGAAATTTTTTAAAAATAAAGTGTGCTATTTAACCTAGTCTACAGCAGCCAGCTAGATATATAGACAGATAGATATGGACACAGATAGACTAGTAGATAGATAGACAGATAGATAGAGTAGTTAAAATATACATAGATATATACAGACTAATACATAGATACACATATAAAGATAGATAGACAGCCAGCAGATAGTCAGACAGATAGATAGACACCCAGAAAATAAACAGACAGATAGATAGACACCCATAAAATAATCAGACAGATAGACACCCATAAAATAATCAGACAGATAGACATCCAACAGATAATCAGACATAGAGATAGAGTAGTTAAAAATATACATGGATATATACAGACCAATAGATAGATAGAAATATAGATAGATAGACAGCCAGCAGATAGTCAGACAGATAGATAGAGTAGTTAAAAATATACATGGATATATGCAGACCAATAGATATATAGACATATAGAGATAGATAGACAGCCATCAGATAGTAGGACAGATATATAGACACCCAGCAGATTATCAGACAGATAGACACCGAGCAGATAATGAGACAGAATAAGACAGATAGATAGACAGCCGACAGATAATCAGACAGAT
>NC_090737.1:136704798-136707298 GCF_036898095.1 Palaemon carinicauda
AGAGAGAGAGAGAGGGGGGGGAGAAAGCATCAAGATTTGATTAACTAACGCGATAAATAAAATGAGATGTAACTAGGTACGTCAATGCTGAGGAAAATATAGCGGTTTTCTTAACTTTATCTCCAGCTGTCATCTCGTGGCAAAATGGAGGAGGAAAGGTGGAAAGAGCTTGGCACACTCCATAAGGGGGTTAAATAGACCCAAAAGGTTCTTCAAAACATGTGGATGCAATAACACACTTTAGGGTAATGCCAAGTGTTGCGCTGTTTCGGATATGATATTGGCAATGCTAAGTGTTGCGCAGTTTCGGATATGATATTGGCAATGCTAAGTGTTGCGCTGTTTCGGATATGATATTGGCAATGCCAAGTGTTGCGTTGTTTCGGATATGATATTGGCAATGCCAAGTGTTGCGCTGTTTCGGATTTGATAATGGCAATACAGGTGTTGCGCAGTCTTGCATATAATTTCGGCAATACCAAGTTCTTTCCACGTTGATATTGGCAATACCAAGTGTTGCGCAGTTTCATATATCATATTGGCAATGTTAAGTGTTGCGCAGTTTCGGATATGATATTGGCAATACAAGTGTTGCACAGTTTCGGATATGATATTAGGCAATGTCAAGTGTTGCGCTGTTTCGGATATGATATTGGCAATGCCAAGTGTTGCGCAGTTTCGGATATGATATTGGCAATACCAAGTGTTGCGCAGTTTCGGATATGATATTGGCAATACCAAGTGTTGCGCAGTTTCGGATATGATATTGGCAATACCAAGTGTTGCGCAGTTCCGGATATATTGGCAATACCAAGTGTTGCGCAGTTTCGGATATGATATTGGCAATACCAAGTGTTGCGCAGTTTCGGATATGATATTGGCAATACCAAGTGTTGCGCTGTTTCGGATATGATATTAGCAATACCTGATCAGATAATATGATATGGGCAATACCAATTGTTGCGCTGTTTCGGATATGATATTGTAATACCGAGTGTTGCGCTGTTCGGATAATAATAATATTGGCAATACCAAGTGTTCCGCTGTTTCGGATAATGTGATGCCGATTACTCAATGAAAGGCTTACTCACAAACCTACGTACTGAACAATTCCAGATCTTAAGAATTTCTTATTGTTGGACTGAAACAGTTAAAAATCTGTTACACTGGGAAAAGAAAGACCACGTTAAAATAAAAGCTCTAAGATCTTGCGTTTAACAAATAGGTAAATGAATAGATACAAGATCTCTATATCTTACATTCGCTGATGGATTAATAAAATTACACTGTAATGCAAGTAAAAAAAAAAAAAAAAAAAAAATGCTATATATAAAATCATTGTTGAAATTGACGTAATTCTTACATTAAATTTTTTTATATAAACAATGGCTTTTCGTAAATGTAGCATCATTTTGAGAAAAAAAAATGGGGAAGACAGTAATGCTGGAAAAAAAAAGATGAATATGCAAACGCTAAAATGAGAAAATTTTTAAAATTTAATTTCTTAAAATTTCTTTCCTAAAGGTCCCGTTCACTACGAATAAATCATGTAAAATATAAAGCTAAAAAAAACAAAGACCTCTCAGAAGGCCTACAGTGATCCACCTGAGACGCACTTAGGGCAATACACCCGGCCCTCAGCTGAAAAAAAAAAGAAAAAAAATGCAGACGGTAAAATGAAATTCTGAAAATTTAGTTTCTTATAATTTCTTTCCTAAAGGTCCCGTTCACTACAAAGAAATCAGGTAAAATATAAAGCTAAGAAAAACAAAGACCTTTTTAGAATGCCTAAAGTACTCCACCTGAGACGCACTTAGGGCAATTAAAAAAAAAAAAAAAAAAAAAAAAAAAAAAAAACGAATATGAAGACGGTAAAATGAGGAAATTCTGAAAATTTATTTTCTTATAATTTCTTTCCTAAAGGTCCCATTCACTACGAAGAAATCAGGTAATGTATAAATCTAAAACCACAAAGACCTTTCAGAATGCCTACAGTGCTCCACCTGACAGGCACTTAGGGCAATAACCAACCCCTTAGTCCCCCCCCCCCCCACCCCAACCCTAACGGAACTGCCAACATATATGTCTCCACTGTACATGCGATACGGCGGAAACCTGCTTAATTCTAGTTATTATTTTCTTTTAATTCCAACGATTACAACTTCCTGCAATTTGTCTTGGGAAATTAATCTGCGAAATGGCCAACTTTCCTGTTTTTTTAAAAGGAGACTTTTAACTCTATACAGAACATATTTATCGTGAGCTTTTCCGAAGTCAATCTACGAGGAGACCAAGTTCAGGAAACTTCACTATATATTACATTTATATTTATGCTATCGAAATTTAGCTTTCACTAGTTTTGTTATACCTTGATAATTTATGTCTATTATATATATATATATATATATATATAATATACAGTATATATATATATATATATATACACACACACACACAAATCATACGCCAAAAACACATAATGCCTTTAAATATAGTATCT
>NC_090737.1:136709798-136724798 GCF_036898095.1 Palaemon carinicauda
AGCTACAACCCTAGTTGGAAAACCAGGATGCTATAAGCCGGAGGGGTCCAACAGGGAAAATAACCCAGTGAGGAAAGGAAACAAGAAAATATAGAATATTTTAAGAACAGTAACAACATTGAAATAACTACTTCCTATGTAAACTATATAAAAAATTTAACAAAACAAGAGGAACAGAAGCAAGACAGAATAAGTGTGCCCGAATGTACCCTCAAGCAAGAGAACTCTACCCCAAGACAGTGGAAGACCATGGTACAGAGGCCATGGCACTACACAAGACTAGAGAACAATGGTTTGATTTTTGGAGTGTCCTTCCCCAAGAGGAGCTGCTTACCATAGCTAAAGAGTCCCTTCTACCTTATAAGATCTTTAACAAAAAAAGAGGAAGAGAAACAAGATAGAATAGTGTACCCGAGTGTACCCTCAAGCAAGAGAACTCTACCCCAAGACAGTGAAAGACAGAGCAAGCAAATAATAAAACAAACACCGCAACTGCTTAATGGCAGGCGTTTGCTTGAAGAGCGCTCCATACAGAGCAACATCAATAGATCCCTCGAAGGAGCTTTGATGAACTTGTCAAATCGTGGCGCACTGACATGATCAAGTTGCAGATGGCCTTGCAAGATGAATGCAGAGTGAGTGATGATGTGTGACAGAGTGGGGGAGGAGGAGGGGGAGGAGGAGAGAAGAAGCATTGGTTATAGCAAGGAGTTGGAGGACTATGTGCGACAAAGGGGAGGAGAAAGAGGAGGAGGAGGAGGAGGAGGAGGAGGAGAAGGGGAAAGAGCAGAAGAGACGAAACACGTATTGCAATGGGTTGGAGGACTAAGGGGTTAAAGGGAGGAGACAGAGATTGTATATTATTATTATTATTATTATTACTTGCTAAACTACAACCCCAGTTGGAAAAGCAGGATGCTATAAGCCCAGGGACCCTAACAGGGAAAATAGCCCAGTGATGAAAAGAAACGAAGATATAAGAGAATTAATTAACAATCAAAATAAAATATTTAAGAACAATAACAACAATTCAAATAAATATTTCATATATAAACTATGAAAACTTAACAAAACAAAAGGAAGAAAAATAAGATAGAACAGTGTGCCCGAGTGTATCCACAAGCAAGAGAACTCTAACCCAATTCATTGGAAGACCATGGTATAGAGGCTATGGCACTACCCGAGACTAGAGAACAATGGTTTGATTTTGGAGTGTCCTTCTCCAGGAGGAGCTGCTTACTATAGCTAAAGAGCCCCTTCTACCTTATAATAACCTTAACAAAACAAGAGAAAGAGAAATAAGACAGAATAGTGTGCCCGAATGTACCCTCAAGCAAGAGAACTCTGACCCAATTCAATGGAAGACCATGGCACAGAGGCCATGGCACTACCCAAGACTAGAGAACAATGGTTTGATTTTGGAGTGTCCTTCTCCTAGAGGAGCTGCTCACCATAGCTAAAGAGTCTCTTCTATCCTTACCAAGAAGAAAGTGGCCACTGAACAATTACAGTGTAGTAATTCCTTGGGTGAAGAAAAATTGTATCAATTCTGTACAAAAGAATCTTCTGCTTATAAGAACTTCAACGTCTCTGCTTGGTGTTTGCCAGTCGGGGGTTCGAGTCCCGCTCAGACTCGTTAGTGCCATTAGTGTCTGCAACCTTACCATCCTTGTAAGCTATGATTGGGGGGTTTGGGGAGCCTATAGGTCTATCTGCTGAGTAATCAGCAGCCACTGCCTGGTCCTCCCTGGTCCTAGCTTGGGTGGAGAGGAGGCTTGGGCGCTGATCATATAATATATGGTCAGTCTCTAGGGCATTGTCCTGATTGCCAGGGCAATGTCACTGTCCCTTGCCTCTGCCATTCATGAGCGACCTTTAAACCTTTAAAGAGAAAGAAGAATAAGATAGAACAGCGTGCCCAAGTGTACCCTCAAGCAAGAGAACTATGTTTGTTGAGACTGCAAGGGGGTTGACACTAACCGGGAAGACTAACTCAAGGTTGAGGGGGATGAATTGTTCAAGATTGATCTCTTCGCAAGTCAGCTGGTACAACCTGTGTCAGTGTTGATGGATGTCGCACGGATGAAGCCACCTCTTAGTCATCTGCGGCACTAATTAGCAGCCAAAAGAAGATTTGCGGTATGCTGTTGAACGATTGTGTGGGATGGGAGTTTAGGCTAAAATTATTGTATACGTTTCCGCATGGGTATCAAATGGCCCGGCGTTGCTAAGTACATGTAGTGTTTTCTTTATTTCTCTTTGCAATAAAAATTTGTAGTACATGATATAAAACTTGAAGGTAAATTTTTTTTCAATTTTCCAAAATCTTCCATCTCTACCAAAAATGTTCTTAAAATTCATATTTCTGTTAATGATGCAAAAATATAAGTATTTTTTTTTTATTTCCCTCTGCAATAATAAATTTGTTGTAAAATCATATAAAACTTGTAAGTAAAGGATTTTTGATAATCCAAAATCTTCCAACTCTACCAAAAATGTTCTTAAAATTCATTCTATTTCTATCAATAATGCAAAAATATAAGTAAATTTTTCTTCAATTTCTCTCTGCAATGATAATTTTTTTTTGTAAAATGATAGAAAACTTGTAGGTAAATTATTTTTTTAATTATCCAAATTTTTCAATCCATTTCAAAGATGTGCCTAAAACTCAATTATTTCTGTTAATGATTCAAAAAAACTTTAAAAATAAAATACTTATACATAGTTTAACCAGTCTACGTTTCTTAAATATCAAAATTTATCGTTCTTTAAAAGATAAACATTAAATTCAAAGGTCTTCTATCTTCCCTTAAACAACGTGTACTCGACAGGAAATGACATTATTTATAGATATTATTTATCCTACATAGATTAGGCACAAACACAAGCAAGAGTTAGAAAGAATTGTTTTAATCTAATTTCAGCCTTCTGTTTGTCAAAAAATAATGGATACTGGAAATGAAAGTATTAATAAAATTATCAACTTTACCCAAGTATTAAATTCGCCAAAATTTGCATAATATAATTTTAAACGGAATAATTATAAACAAGGAAATCTTTTTATTTGCTTACAAATTAATTACACCTATTAAGATAAAGAGGTTATAAAAATATCCTGCCTAAAACAATTCTAAGTGTACATAGGAGAGCATAGGTCAATATTTATATGGAATATTAGAAATTTGCATAATTTAAACAGTTAAATTATTAATAAAGCAATTCTCTAATTTGTGTATAAATGAATTAAACCTATTAAGAAGAGATGATAAAATCCACTGCCTAAAACAATTCTAAATGTACAGAGGCGAGCAGAGTTCAAAATTTATATGGATTATCAGAAATTTGTGTATTTAAAATTGATTAACTATGAACAAGAAAATCCCATAATTTTTTCATAAATGAATTAAACTTATTAAGAAGAAGAGGCTATAGAATCCCCTGCCTAAAACAATTCTAAATATATAGAGAACAGAGATCAAGATATATATGGAATATTAGAAATTTGCGTAATTTAAACGGATTAATTATAAATAAGAAAATCCTCTAATTTGTTTTTGTTTATAAATGAATTAAACCTATCAAGAAAAAGAGGCTATAGAATCCCCTGCCTAAAACAATTCTAAATATATAGGGACCAGCGGTCAAGACCTATATGGCATATTATAAGTGTGCATAATTTAAACTATGAACAAAAAAAGATCTAATATGTCTATAATTACTAGGAAAATAGATTATGAAAATCCCTTGCTTGCAGCAATTCTACATATACAGAGAGCAGAAGTCAAGATTAATATGGAATATTAGAAATTTGTGTAATTTAAACGGATTAATTATAAGGCAATCCTCTAATATGTCTATCATTGACAAGGAAAAGAGATTATGAAAATTCCTTGCCTAATTCTAAGTATATAGAGAGCGAGAAGTCAAGATTTATATGGAATATTAAATATTATAAGTGTGCATAATTTAAACGGATTAAATATGAACAAAAAATACTCTAATTTGTCTATAATTAATAAGAAAAGAGATCATGAAAATCCCTTGCCTAAAGCAATTCTAAATGTACAGAACCATTGGCACAGGTCCCCTCTGACGATTTTAATGGTGCGTGGGTGAAGTGGACTCCTCCATTTCATTTCTGCGAGTCTTCTTCAACAGCTTTCCCCAAAAAGGGGGCTGTTGTTGATGTCCGAGGCCTCTTGTCCCTGGGAAAATAAGCCCCTTTACACCCCTTCTTCGATTCCCAGCCCCAAAAGGGCCTAACCATTTCCCTCAAATTCCCCAGGGGGTGGAAACTACAACCACTCTCATTCTACCAATATAGTTCCCGAGGGGAATCACTTCCCTCAACAGCTTACCCTCTTGCCTTTCCTCCTGAATGAAGGTCCCACATAAGTTCCTGACGATTGAGATCAACCATGATAAGGAAGAGATTGGAGGAGGTCTTTGCGGGTGGATAAGACAGCTCATTTTTTTTTTTTTTTTATCATTTCTACATTCTATTTAAGGGTGCGTCTTGTCTTAGAAATTATAGCATAGAGCTATAACAATTAACTTAATTTAATTAGTTTAATTAATTTAAAATTTCTTGTGCTGGGTACAATTAGAAAATGATATAGATGTTAAAACCAAAAACCAATGAGTGAAGTAATTAGCAAAGCAAATTATCTAGCACAGTGAGGAGAGGAATCAAGGAAATAAATATACAATATAAAAAGTCATGAAAAATTGAAATAAAATACAAAAAAAAAAAAAAAAGACATTAACAGCATTCCTCTTTAAAATCATTCAAGATAAAACCCTAGTTTGGAAAAGCAAGATGCTATAAGTCCAAGGGCTCCAACACGGAAAAATAGCCCAGTGAGGAAAAAGAAAACAAGGAAATGAATAAACAATATAGTCATGAAAAATTAAAATAAAATATTTAAACGAAACATTAAAAACATGCCTCTTTAAAATCATTCAAGTGATATTTTAAAAGCGTCAAAATCGCAAAAAAAAAATAAATAAAAAAAGACCATCGCTAATTATTATCATTATTACTAGCCAAGCTACAACCCCAGTTGGAAAACCAAGATACTATAAGCCCAAGGGCTCCAACAGGGAAAAATAGCCCAGTGAGGAGAGGAATCAAGGAAATAAATAAACGATATAAGTAATGAAAAATGAAAATAAAATATTTAAAAAAAAAACATTAACAATATGCCTCTTTAAAATCATTCAAGCTACAACCCCAGTTTGAAAAAGTAAGATGCTATAAGCCCAAGGGCTCCAACAGGGAAAAATAGCCAGGTGAGGAGAGGAATCAAGAAAATAAATAAACAATAAACAATAATTCAAGAAAAATTAAAATAAAATATTTTATAAAAGAACATTAACAACTCGCCTCTTTAAAAATCATTCAAGTGATCTTTTAAAGCGTCAAAATCGAAAAAAAAAAACCATCGTTAATTATTATTATTATTATTACTAGCCAAGCTACAACCCCAGTTGGAAAAGCAAGATTTTTCAAACCCAAGGGCTCCAACAGGGAAAAATAGCCCAGTGAAGAGAGGAATCAAGGGAATGATTAAACAATTTAAGAAGTAATGAAAAATTAAAATAAAATATTTCTAAAAAAAACATTAAAAACATGCCTCTTTAAAATCATTCAAGCTACAACCCCAGTTTGGAAAAGCAAGATACTATAAGCCCAAGGGCTCCAACAGGGAAAAATAGCCCAGTGAAGAGAGGAATCAAGGGAATGATTAAACAATTTAAGAAGTAATGAAAAATTAAAATAAAATATTTCTAAAAAAAACATTAAAAACATGCCTCTTTAAAATCATTCAAGCTACAACCCCAGTTTGGAAAAGCAAGATACTATAAGCCCAAGGGCTCCAACAGGGAAAAATAGCCCAGTGAAGAGAGGAATCAAGGGAATGATTAAACAATTTAAGAAGTAATGAAAAATTAAAATAAAATATTTCTAAAAAAGAACATTAACAACATGCCTCTTTAAAATCATTCAAGCTACAACCCCAGTTTGGAAAAGCGAGATGCTATAAGCCCAAGGGCTCCAACAGGAAAAAATAGCCCAGTGAGGAGAGAAAACAAGGAAATAAATAAACAATAAACAATAAGTCATGAAAAATTAAAATTAAATATTAGAAAAAAAAAAAACATTAACAACACACCTCTTTAAGATCATTCAAGCTACAACCCCAGTTTGGAAAAGCAAGATTTTTTAAACCCAAGGACTCCAACAGGGAAAAATAGCCCAGTGAGGAAAGGAATCAAGGAAAAAATAAACAATATAAGTAATGAAAAATTAAAATTGAATATTAAAAAAAAAAACATTAGCAACATGCCTATTTAAAGTCATTCAAGTGATCTTTTCACAGCGTCAAAAAAAAAAAAAAAAAAAAAAAAAAAAAAAAAAAAAAAGACCATCGCCATCAACCTCTCCTTCCAAGATTGAAAAGAAGAGAGATTGAAACGCTATCCCTCGGGGTCCTTCATAATACTTCATTTAGATCTGATTTAGTCTCCCGGTCCACTCGACGTCGCCCTTCTATTGTGCTTCGGAGGGGGAGCTCTCAAAGACCAGACAAAACGCCTTTTCAGGCTGCCTGGCTCCCCCTCCCTTCACGTCCTATGGGTATACCACGAAAATATTTTGGGGATAGGACTCCCTTGTTTTATACCTTAAGTTTATACCTGTGGATATCAATATTCAATTTTATAGTGAGAGAGGGAATAATAATAATAATAATAATAATAATAATAATAATAATAATAATAAATACAATTCTATTAGCCATAAATCTTTCCTATATAATAGAGAAAGTGTCCGGCTATATATATATATATATATATATATATATATATATATATATATATATATATATATATATATATATATATATATATATATATAAACTGTATATATTGTATATATATACATATCGTATATTATAGCGTTTGTGTGTCAAAAAGGAAATACAATAACAAAATAAAATAAATAATACATTATATATATATATATATATATATATATATATATATATATATATAAATATTTATATATATATTGTGTATATATACATATCGTATATTATAGTGTCTGTGTGTCAAAAATGGAAACACAATAACAAAATAAAATGAAAACCCACCAAAAGCCCAACTCAAAGAAGGAACCACGAAACAACTGTACTCCAATTCACCGTCGCATCATAAGAGAGCATGACCAACACACCAATAAAACTTGAGGACCAAAGAACAATCGAATTTGAAACAAGAACCATGACAAATTTTCCCTCAGAGTCTTTCACCATACTAGGAGCCCTCCCTTCTCCCTTCCCTGTCCCTCCCCTTATTCTTTTCATGGGGGGTACACCCCCACCCCGGGCCGGTGGGTTGGTGGGCGTTAGCAAGTGGGCTGGGCACCTCATAAATCAAGCAACGGTTGTACCAGACCATTTAAGTGGGTGTATTTTAAATAAGTGTCCCTAGAAGAGAGAAAAAGAGTGAATGTGTAATTTTGGAATGATCTTCCTAATCGGGTAGTTGAATCAGTGGAACTTGAAAAGTTCAAACTTGCAGTGTATGTTTTTATGTTGAATAGGCGGACATAATTATCTTTATAGTTTATATATGAAATATCTGTTTTAATATTGTTATTGTTTTTAAAATATTTTATTTTAATTGTTCATTACTTTTATATCGTATATAAATTTCCTTATTTCCTTTCCTCATTGGGCTATTTTTCCCTAATGGAGCCCTTGGGCTTATAGCATCTTCCTTTTCCAACTAGGGTTGTATCTTAACTAGTAGTAATAATAATAATAATAATAATAATAATAATAATAATAATAATAATAATAATAATAATAATAATAATAATTGGATAACAGTGACGCATTGCCCTCAGATAAGAAAATTTATCCGAGCCTATATAGTTTCATAAGATAATATTTCAGCTTCGGAAGAAATGACTCCAAAATGTTTTTTGCATTTCTTTTATGCAATAACTTATGGAATAACGTTACTAAATTATTATTATCATTATTATTATTATTATTATTATTATTATTATTATTATTATTATTATCATTATTATTAGGTAAGTCACATGAAACCCTAGTTGAAAAAGCAGGATGCTATAAGACCAAAGCTCCAACAAGTAAAAATAGTACAGCAAGGAAAGGAACTAAGGAAATATATAAACTACAAGAGAAGTAATGAACAATGAAAATAACATATTTTAAGAACAGTAACAACATCAAAAGACAACCCCACGACCTACAGTGTGTGTGTGTGTGTGTGTGTGTGTGTGCGCGCGCGCGCGCGATTATTATCATTAGTATTATTATTACCCTCATATTTATATCACATAGAGACCTAAGAAGGCTCCTTAACTCCTTATAATATTCCCATTGCTGCCTCACATTGAAATATAAACTGAACATTAAATTTTTGCCAAACAAAACTTACAAGAAAACTTAGATAAACACATGATTTTGTTAGAGAACAACTTAATAAAAATGTGAAAAAGTTTCTGTACCGAACTAAAGGGTACTTTTTATCAATTTTTGTAACTACGAATGTTATTTTCTTACAGCTGTATGTGAAACAAATCTATTACTTAAAATTAACATTAAATACCTGAAATAGAACGTTATATATTATTATATATATATATATATATATATATATATATATATATATATATATATATATATATATATATATATATATATATCAGAGTTTGATACAGTATCTAAGTACAAAGTTTCATGAAACGAGATAAAGCAGTTTCAGTGAGAGAGAGAGAGAGAGAGAGAGAGAGAGAGAGAGAGAGAGAGAGAGAGAGAGAGAGAGAGAGAGAATAAATAAGAACCTCCCAACGCTAACAATAGACAAATTTTTATCTTTAATTACAAATTATATAATAAATTTATTTACATCTGTCTATTGATTTTATTAATATAATAAGTGATACCCATTATAAATCACAACATACATATAACAAAACGAAAACTGGTGCTTAAATCAAGGGCTAATTCTGAGTAGCCATTTGCCTTAGTCTACAAAATAACAATATATATATGTGTATGTATATATATATATATATATATATATATATATATATATATATATATATGTATATATATACATATATATATATATATATATATATATATATATATATATACACACACATATATATATATGCATATATATGTATATATACATATATATACATATATAAATGCATATATATATATATATATATATATATATATATATATATACATACATATGTATATACATACATACATACATATATATATATATATATATATATATATATATATATATATATATATATATATATATACACATATATATAATGGCTGAGGACTACTAAGAAGCGTGAAGTAGGAAATGACGAATGGAGAGGTATTGGTTTAGAAGCTCAAGATAGAGACGACTGGCGAAATCTAACTGAGGCCCTTTGTGTAAATAGGCGTGGGAGGAGATGATGATGATGATTTATATAAACAAATGATGATACAAGCATCAAATTCGGCACGTTTGTTCCCCAAGTTCTACTACTCAAATCTGGACAGAAGCCAATTCAAACTCGTCAAAAGTTCTAAAATGGGATTTAACTATTGCGTTGGGATGATAAGGCGAAGATGCTTTTTTATCTATATCACCAACTGCTATGAGAGGGAACTGAGAATTGGAGATAGGATGGGAGGCGATGGGATAATGCTTCAAATTGATATTAGGTTATAAACATAAATGAAGATGAAATAGGAGTAAGTCTAGAACAATTAAGGAAATTTCTTCTAATTAATATTATATTTTAAAGAGAAACAAAGATGATCTATAAGTATAGAAAAAAAAATTGGGTCAAATTAATATTGCTTTAAAGAGAAACGAAGATGATATATTAAAATGCTTCTAATTAATATTATATTTTAAGGAGGAACAAAGATGATATATGAGCAAGTATAGAAAAAAACGGTTCATATAATATCATGTTTTAAAGAGTAACGAAGATGAAATATGAAAATGATTCTAATTAATATTATGTATTAAAGAGAAACTAAAATGAAATATGAGTAAGCATGGAAAAAATTGTTTCAAATTTATATTATGTTTTAAAGAGAAACTAGAATGAAATATGAGTAAGTATAGAAAAATGACATTCAAATTAATATTATGTTTTAAATAGAAGCGAAGATGAAATATGAGTAAGTAAAGAAAAATTTGGTTCAAATTGATATTATGTATTAAAGAGAAACTAAAATGAAATATGAGTAAGTATAGAAAAATTTGGTTCAAATTAATATTGTTTTAAAGAGTAGCGAAGATGAAATATGAAAATGATTCTAATTAATATTATGTTTTGAAGATAAACTAAGATGAAATATGAGTAAGCATGGAAAAAATTGTTTCAAATTTATATTATGTTTTAAAGAGAAACAACAATGAAATATGAGTAAGCATAGGAAAAATTGTTTCAAATTAATATTATGTTTTAAAGAGAAACTAAAATGAAATATGAGTAAGTATGGAAAAATTACATTCAAATTAATATAATGTTTTAAAGAGAAACGAAGATGAAATATGAGTAAGTAAAGAAAAATTTGGTTCAAACTGATATTATGTATTAAAGAGAAACTAAAATGAAATATGATTAAGTTTAGAAAAAAAATGATTCAAATTGATATTAGGTTTTAAAGACAAATAAAATTAATATTAAGTTTTAAAGATAAACTAAGATGAAATATGAGTAGGTATAGAAAAAATGGTAATATGAAAAAAAAAGAAATAAATTAATTGTTTGGGACATTTGCTCTATTAGTAGACCAACAAAGAGCATAAATATGGTAGAAAAAAGTAAAATGAATAAAGGAGCAAAATGAACTGACGGAATGATAAATATTCTAAACGTGAAATTGCGTTTTTTTTTTTTGTGTATATTTTCTTTGCAAGACCTAACAAATACAAGATGGAGAGGACGTATTTATGCAAAAAAAAAAAGACGCTTGGAATATATTCCTAAAACTGGAAAATTATGGAATAAAACATTCTTAAACTGTCATTAAAAAACAATAGATTCTTCAACTAAAGGAAAATTATAGAATAAAACATTCTTAAACTGAGTCATTAAAAAAACAATAGATTCTTCAACTAAAGGAAAATTATAGAATAAAACATTCTTAAACTGAGTCATTAAAAAAACAATAGATTCTTCAACTAAAGGAAAATTATAGAATAAAACATTCTTAAACTGAGTCATTAAAAAAACAATAGATTCTTCAACTAAAGGAAAATTATAGAATAAAACATTCTTAAACTGAGTCATTAAAAAAACAATAGATTCTTCAACTAAAGGAAAATTATAGAATAAAACATTCTTAAACTGAGTCATTAAAAAAACAATAGATTCTTCAACTAAAGGAAAATTATAGAATAAAACATTCTTAAACTGAGTCATTAAAAAAACAATAGATTCTTCAACTAAAGGAAAATTATAGAATAAAACATTCTTAAACTGTCATTAAAAAACAATAGATTCTTCAACTAAAGGAAAATTATAGAATAAAACATTCTTAAACTGAGTTATTAAGAAAACAGTAGATTCTTAAACTAAAGGAAAATTATAGATTGAAACATTCTTAAACTGAGTCATTAAAAAACAATAGATTCTTCAACTAAAGGAAAATTATATGATAAAACATTCTTAAACTGAATCATTAAAAAACGCAATAGATTCTTCAACTAAAGGAAAATTATAGAATAAAATATTCTTAAACTGTCATTAAAAAAAAATTGATTCTTCAACTAAAGGAAAATTATAGAATAAAACATTCTTAAACTGAGTCATTAAAAAAACAATAGATTCTTCAACTAAAGGAAAATTATAGAATAAAACATTCTTAAACTGAGTCATTAAAAAAACAATAGATTCTTCAACTAAAGGAAAATTATAGAATAAAACATTCTTAAACTGAGTCATTAAAAAAACAATAGATTCTTCAACTAAAGGAAAATTATAGAATAAAACATTCTTAAACTGAGTCATTAAAAAAACAATAGATTCTTCAACTAAAGGAAAATTATAGAATAAAACATTCTTAAACTGAGTCATTAAAAAAACAATAGATTCTTCAACTAAAGGAAAATTATAGAATAAAACATTCTTAAACTGTCATTAAAAAACAATAGATTCTTCAACTAAAGGAAAATTATAGAATAAAACATTCTTAAACTGTCATTAAAAAACAATAGATTCTTCAACTAAAGGAAAATTATAGAATAAAACATTCTTAAACTGAGTTATTAAGAAAACAGTAGATTCTTAAACTAAAGGAAAATTATAGATTGAAACATTCTTAAACTGAGTCATTAAAAAACAATAGATTCTTCAACTAAAGGAAAATTATATGATAAAACATTCTTAAACTGAATCATTAAAAAACGCAATAGATTCTTCAACTAAAGGAAAATTATAGAATAAAATATTCTTAAACTGTCATTAAAAAAAAATAGATTCTTCAACTAAAGGAAAATTATAGAATAAAACATTCTTAAACTGAGTCATTAAAAAACAATAGATTCTTCAACTAAAGGAAAATTATAGAATAAAACATTCTTAAACTGAGTCATTAAAAAAACAATAGATTCTTCAACTAAAGGAAAATTATAGAATAAAACATTCTTAAACTGAGTCATTAAAAAACAATAGATTCTTCAACTAAAGGAAAATTATAGAATAAAACATTCTTAAACTGAGTCATTAAAAAAACAATAGATTCTTCAACTAAAGGAAAATTATAGAATAAAACATTCTTAAACTGTCATTAAAAAACAATAGATTCTTCAACTAAAGGAAAATTATAGAATAAAACATTCTTAAACTGAGTCATTAAAAAAACAATAGATTCTTCAACTAAAGGAAAATTATAGAATAAAACATTCTTAAACTGAGTCATTAAAAAAACAATAGATTCTTCAACTAAAGGAAAATTATAGAATAAAACATTCTTAAACTGAGTCATTAAAAAAACAATAGATTCTTCAACTAAAGGAAAATTATAGAATAAAACATTCTTAAACTGAGTCATTAAAAAAACAATAGATTCTTCAACTAAAGGAAAATTATAGAATAAAACATTCTTAAACTGAGTCATTAAAAAAACAATAGATTCTTCAACTAAAGGAAAATTATAGAATAAAACATTCTTAAACTGTCATTAAAAAACAATAGATTCTTCAACTAAAGGAAAATTATAGAATAAAACATTCTTAAACTGAGTCATTAAGAAAACAGTAGATTCTTAAACTAAAGGAAAATTATAGATTGAAACATTCTTAAACTGAGTCATTAAAAAACAATAGATTCTTCAACTAAAGGAAAATTATATGATAAAACATTCTTAAACTGAATCATTAAAAAACGCAATAGATTCTTCAACTAAAGGAAAATTATAGAATAAAATATTCTTAAACTGTCATTAAAAAAAAATAGATTCTTCAACTAAAGGAAAATTATAGAATAAAACATTCTTAAACTGAGTTTATTAAAAAACGCAATAGATTCTTCAACTAAACTAAAAACTTCACGCGAGAAAAAGCGTAAGAAATGACATAACAAACAGAGGAAGGAAATACTAAAACAAGGAAAAAGAGAAATAAAATCTAATGAACAAACTGCAACAAATGAACGTGAAAGAAGAAGCACTGGAGGCTGAGGAGATGTCTCCCTTATCATTAATGTTTACCCCGAAGGTCTCTCCACAGCTGACTGGGATTGCTAAGAAGCGAGGGAGCGCCGGAGATACAGACACACACACACACACACACACACACACACACGAACAGAGAAGAGCCTTGAGCGTGTGCGGCCATTACTATAGCAAGATTTTGGTATAATCACAAGTTGGCACCCAAGTCACGTGGTGGCCGTTCTCCTTGTTTTAATGCCCCTAATGCCAGAATTGAACGTTGAAAGAGGGGGGTGGGGGTGGGGGGGGCCGAAAGGAGGGGGGGGGAGCAGGGGGGCGTTTATCCCTAAAGCAACCACATCGTCAGATAACGCAAATGTCCCCTACTTCCCTTTGCAACAAAGGCCGTTGATAATCCCAAGACGATGAAGCCCCCCTCCGAAGTACTTCCCATTTTAAACTGCAGAGTAACCCCCTTCGCATCCTACCCAATGGGATCCTACCTCACCCCCTCACCCCCGTAAAAAAAGATCCTATAGGAGGCTTATCACATATACAAGACCATTACGCCGCCCAAAAGGGAACACTTTCGGCGTAAAATTTTTTTTTCGGGCGACCAAATGAGACGCAATATGGCTTGTCCGGGCTTGGGTTTTAACATCTCCAGTGGCTCTTCAAATTGTCCGTGGAAAATTACAAACGAACTGTACGTGCTCGAGGCCTTTATCACGGCAAGTACCCGAGAGAGAGAGAGAGAGAGAGAGAGAGAGAGAGAGAGAGAGAGAGAGAGAGAGAGAGAGATGAGAATAATAGGTACTAGGATGCAAGAATGGGCTAGGGGAGAGAGAGAGAGAGAGAGAGAGAGAGAGAGAGAGAGAGAGAGAGAGAGAGAAACTATAATAATAACAACAACAACAACAAAAACAACAACAACAACAACAACAACAATAATAATAATAATAATAATCCTTTATTTCCAATACTAAATTGGGAATTCAAGAAATATAAAACTACAATTAGTAAAATCATCTTACAAATAGTTAAAACATTTATTTTACACATACAAAAGTTTGTTTAAGGATCAACAAATCTACTAAAACTTCAGCAATTAATAAAATTCATCAAAGTAGAGAGAGAGAGAGAGAGAGAGAGAGAGAGAGAGAGAGAGAGAGAGAGAGAGAGAGAGATGATAATAACATTATACTCTCTCAGTCCATGGCTGAATACAAAGGATTTCAGGGAGCATGGAGTCATTACAAAAAATAACTAAAAA
>NC_090737.1:136732298-136734798 GCF_036898095.1 Palaemon carinicauda
TAATAAAACCTATTTGATTTCAACTTGTGGAATTCTTAAAATATCATCTTTGATTTCAGCTTGTGCTCATATACAATTATATACGGAAGGCACCACAGCAATACATTAAATAAATTTAAGAAGAAGTAAGAGCACCAATAATAATAATAATAATAATAATAATAATAATAATAATAATAACAACAACTAAAGGGGCACTCAGTAGAGTGGAGACCTCCGCCGTGGATTTCTATACACTCAAATATGAACCAATTTTGAAGTCTCTGTGACAAAGATGTCAAAATTTATGGCTGATTACGTGAATTGGACATTTTGCTTGACTGTGACCTTGACCTTTGACCTTGACCTTCCAAAATTTTATCCTTTCCAGCTTCTAACATAAAAGTTAATCCCTGCAAGTTTCATTACTCAACGATTAAAATTATGGCCAGGAAGCTGTTCACAAACAAACGCACACACAAACAGGGGGTAAAGCATAATGTACGTACTATTAAAATAATAGAAGCAACAGCATTATTAATAGCAGCCAGTGCAATAGCAAAATACAAAACAAGTAGAGACCTCCAGAGAATACAGAGTGAATTACGCCTCATTATACAGTATTCCATTTTTTAAATTTAATTATGAATTGTATACAAAAGGTCAAGAGTTTAAACATGTTAGTGACAGTATCAAAAGTTACACACCAACTATATAAACATAAAGAACAAAGTTCACAGCAGGATATGAATACGGTTTCCACAGCTTTTGTCCAGTTGTGTGTGTTTTTTTTTTTTTTTTTTTTTTTTTTTTTTTTTTTTTTTTTTTTTTTTTTTTTTTTTTTTTAAAACAAGGGGACTCTTTCTGACAGAAAATTTGGAGATTTAGTCAGGGAAAAATATAACTTAAATTAAACAAAGTATAAAAATCTGGTATTAATAGAATCACGAATTTCATAACATATATCACTTTTCATCTTTTACCAACCTTCTAAATAAATTTTCAACTAATACTCAACAGCAACAAAATTTGTAATTTTTCATAACACGTTCATCTGCAATGTTTGAATCACATTTACATATGGTTAAAATCCTAATCTAATACATAAAAGAACTACAAATGAAGAAATGTTTTTTCAATCTTTCAATAAACTCAATTTTATCATTTACAAATGGTTAAAATTCTTATCTAAACAAAGACGAAAAACAAATATGAAGAAAGTCACCGACAAAAACAAAAACAAGACTTTGTTTTTTTCAATCTTTCATCAAACTAAATTTTCACATTTACAAATGGTTAAAATTCTTTTATAATCTAACAGAAAACAAATACAAATGAAGAAAGTTGCAGCCAAAAACAAAACAAAAAAAAATTGTTTTTCAATCTTTCATTAAACTCAATATTTACATTTAAAAATGGTTAAATTTGTCATTTAAACAAATACGGAAAACAAAGATGAAGAAAGTCACGGACATAAAAAAAAAAAAAAAAAAAATTGTTTTTTCAATCTTCCATTAAAATCAATTTTCAAATTTACAAATGGTTAAAATTCTTATCTAAACAAATACGGAATAAAAATATGAAGAAAGTCACAGAAAACAAAAATTGTAACACAAAACAGTTTCGAGTCAGGTAAAACCTGAGACGCATAAAACGACCGATTTCCAAGCGTTTATTTTCTCTTTCACTCGCTATTTTTCGGCAGCGATTTTTGAGTAGGAAGGGCCACAGTGGAACACACTTGGTACAGAATAATCGGAATAACTTTTAAGGAAGGCGATACTTTCGTGTCCGGGCACACAAACCTACAATTAAGTGGAAATGTGGACCTTGAAACTTCTCTATAGCTACTAAATTAGGCCTTTATTATTATTATTATTATTGTGGTAGGAGACCCTCTTTTAGGCAGGTTGAGTTAAAAGTAATGGCTGCATCGGCAGAGTTTATTTTCTTATCCAATTTTTCTATTTTCCGGTTAATTCTCTTCTCTAGAGTGCTGCAATCAGCCAGCAGACTTGAAAAATTCATCAGTCAGGTCTGCTGGCTGATTGCAGCTCTCTAGAGAAGAGAATTATCCGGAAAATAGAAAAATTGAATAAGAAAATAAACTCTGCCGATGCAGCCATTACTTTTAACTCAACCTATTATTATTATTATTATTATTATTACTATTAATTGCTAAGCTACAACCCTAGCTGGAAAAGTAAGATGCTATAAGCCCAAACCCCAACAGGGAAAATAGCCCAGTGAGGAAAGGTAACAAGGAAAAATAATATATTGTAAGAACAATGACATTAAATAAATATTTCCTATATAAACTATGAAAACTTTAACAGGGAAAATAGCCCAGTGAGGAAAGGAAACAAGGGAAAATATTATATTTTAAGAACAATGACATTAAATAAATATTTCCTATATAAACTCTGAAAACTTTAACAAAACAAAAGGAAAAAAACGAGATAGAATAGTGTGCCCGAGTGCACCCTTAAGCACTGTTATTCATAGGTCATTGTGTGCTTCT
>NC_090737.1:136739798-136746513 GCF_036898095.1 Palaemon carinicauda
CTATTTCTCTCTGTTGGAGCCCTTGGGCTTATAGCAACTTGCTTTTCTAATTAGCGTTGTAGCTTAACTAGTAATAATAATAATAATAATAATAATAATAATTGTATACATACGCATATATAGTCCATGAAATTTATGAAGGAGTCTTTGTACATTGACAAGAACCGATTTTTTTCATAACCACTACAATAAAACCTCATGTTACTACTAGTTTTCATTTAACTAATGAGTTCTAAAATGTCTTCATCAACTCCGCCAATGAAGTTGGAAGGAGGTTATGTTTTTGTGTGAGAGTGTGTTTTGTCTGTGACCAGCTTCCTGCCACATTTTAAGAGAAATGAAACTTGCAGGTAATATCTGTTATGTAAAAATCTGGAAATGATGAAATTTTTGGAAGGTCAACGTCAAAGGTCAAGGTCAAGGTCGAGTACAAGGTCGAGAAATAAGCTGAGCCGCAGCTGATGTCTACGCTCTACTGAGTCCCCTTCTAGTTATGTCTATAAAGGGACATAATATTAAAAAAAATCATTACTCATTACATAAATCAAATACTGATGTAATACCATAAAAACACACCATGAGGAACTATCATCATCATACATCTTTTCCTACGCATATTGACGCAAAAGGACCTCATGAGAAACTATACACTCCCCGAAATATATTTACATTCTTCCATAATTTCTCTTTCAATGCCAAGAGAGATATTAAAACCATCTACTGATGCCTACGGTCAAAACCTACTTTGACCACGGAAAATCTGTTGAGATGGAGACCAAACAATGAAGTTCGACAGACAAATCGATGTCGATCAGATTTGCCCCACATGGAACGACAGGAATTGTGGATGACAGTCTTCCTCCTGTCAATCAAATTCGACCTCCATCCTCTATTGGTCTATTCTTACTTTAATACTCTCTCTCTCTCTCTCTCTCTCTCTCTCACTCTCTCTCCTCTCTCTCTCTCTCTCTCTCTCTCTCTCTCTCTCTCTCTCTCTCTCTCTACACACACACACACACACATATATATATATATATATATATATATATATATATATATTATATATATATATATATATACCCACAAACACACTAACAAAAACAAACCAACTGCGGCCGTGTTTCTAGTCCATGGTAGGAAAAAAACTTCAGAACATGCTGGTCAACTGCAGACAGGTCATGGTGTGAGACTTACTTTTGTCTGATCGCTCACAGCAAACCAACCCTAGTATGGTTTTCCCTTACTAGTCACAGCATTGCTGACCATGACGATACACAAACCCCTTTCACCACGTTAAGGTATCCCCATTCAAAAAGTGATATATAAATATAGCTATAAATGGGGTAATATGTGTGCGTACACAAGTATATAAAAAATTATGTGTAATTCAGGCATTATGGAGCTTCATCTTTGGTGGATAACGGGGGGGAGGGTGGGCTGTGGCACCCTAGCAGTACCAGCTGAAACTCAGTTGAGTCCCTTGTTAGGCTGGGAGGAAACGTAGAGAGTAGAGGTCCCCTTTTTTTGTTTTTGTTTCATTTGTTTGATGTCGGCTACCCCCCAAAATTGGGGGGAAGTGCCTTGGTATATGTATGTATGTACCTCTGTATATTGGGACGTACGTAGTGAAAAACAAACTCTCATTGAGAAATGGCATAGAAACTAAATATACGCGCATTAACAACAGAACTCATATCCCTTTGCACCACCTTTTACAAAAAGTGGAGTGCACACTCTCCCTCTTGTATCACATAGCTGAAGAAACTCGACACGACTTCATTAAGAAAAAGAGAAAAAGAAATCGCTTAGTTATTTCAACTCGATGAGTAGCTGAAGACAATTAAGTCCTGCTACATTTAAAGACGATGAGCTGGAGACTTGTTTATATAGGAGTTTTGTTTATTATAAGCCAGGTTCGAAATTGTCCTAAGAGAGGTAGCTTTCCTTGTCCTTAAATTTCAAGTTAAAAATATATGAAAGAGAATGTTCAATTTAAAGCATATTATGCTTTCAATATATGATAATACAGTGATTTTGTTCAAGAGCATTCCGATTAAGGAATTTCGACTGAGCATGAGAGCATTTAATAAATAGCAATCTTAGAAACAAAAACCCTTAATGAAAAAAAATACAATATCATCTCCTTAGAAACAAAAACCATTGATATAAAATACACTATCTACATTAAGAAACAAAACCATTAATGAAATAAATACAATATCATCTCCTTAGAAACCTAACCATTGATATAAAATACACTATCTACATTCTAAGAAACAAAAATCATTAATACAAATCATCTATCATCTATACCCTAAGAAAATAACCATTAATAAAAAAAAATACAATATCATCTCCATTGAAACAAAATCATTAATGAAAAAATACAATATCATCTATACCTTAAGGAACAAAACCATTAATAAAAAAATGCAATATCATCTTTTAACCTAAAAGCAAAACAATTAATAAAAATACAATATCATCTATATCCTAAGAAACAAAACCATTAATAAAAGTACACTATCATCTCCTTAAAAACAAAAACCCTTAATAAAAAAATACACTATCATCTACTAAGAAAGAAAACCATTAAAAATTAATAGACAACCATCTACTGTATACCTTAAGAAATAAAACCATTAATAAAAAAATACACTATCATCTTAGAAACAAAACCATAAAAAAAAAAATACTACATCATCTCCTCAGAAAGAAAATCATTAAAAAAAATACACTATCATCTTAGAAACAAAACCATTAAAAAATACCCAAACATCAACCGTATACCATAAGAAACAAAACCATCAATAAAAATACATCTACGTGATCCATTACAAGAAATCTTCATTAGGGCTTCTCAGGGACTCTCTATCGTCGGGGTTCCCTTACGTAAACCCTCATTGTGAGCAATGGTATCAAGTATCGTAAGAAGGTATAGAGAATCGACATTAACGCATTAGCTTCTTAATAATGTCATGCGATCTCCTTAGCCGTCTATTAGGTATTGTAACGATCGCTTTCTTTTAGTTTGCGTGAAAAGAGAAGTATTTGGGATTCAACGTGTAAAATTATTAACTATTATACAAAGGATACAATGAATGTTGTTATAAACTCACCTATATATACACATACACACTATATATATATATATATATATATATAATATATAATATATATATATATATATATAATAATATATATATAATATATATATATATATATATATATATTATATATATATATATAATGAGACTGAATATATAATAGATGGACATTGATAACAGAATGTGTCCTTAGGCAGAGGAAGGGAGAGAAGACGATGGATTGACAGGCTAGGAAAATTTTCGGGTATAGACAGGCATAAAATGAACATAGACAGACGAGTGTAAGAAATGTCTGGGCCTCTGTCCTACAGTAGACTACATACGGTTGATATATATATAAGTATATATAATATATGCCACTTCATTAGTGAAATGGAAAAATATGATGTATAGCATAAAGCGACTAACTAAACCAACTGCATTAACACAAAAAATAGCATCAACATCACTTCATTGCCGATGTTCAAACATAAAACCCGAATGTTTAAAATCTCGAGGGCAGCTAAAAATAAAGGTATGCGTTAATACCAAAGCTCTTAGATTGGAAGCAATTGAAAAATGCCAAAGTGTAACCTTGAATGGAAAGTAAATCGCGTGTCGCAAAGCACTTCTTGAGCCATTGTTGTACACCTGTAATACCCTTGACTGTACTCTCTCTCTCTCTCTCTCTCTCTCTCTCTCTCTCTCATCTCTCTCTCTCTCTCTCTCTCTTTGCCAGACAAGAAGAAGTCCACATTCATGAACGCATGTCCTGAAAAAAGTATATTCTGCAATCTACAAAATGAGTTAAAATACCCTTGACCAGACCAGTTCTCTCTCTCTCTCTCTCTCTCTCTCTCTCTCTCTCTCTCTCTCTCTCTCTCTCTCTCTCTCTCTCTCTCTTTGCCAGAAAAGAATGTCCACACTCATGAACGCATTTCATGAAAGAAGTATATTCCACAATCTACAAAATGAGTTAAAATAACCCTGACCAGTACTCTCTCTCTCTCTCTCTCTCTCTCTCTCTCTCTCTCTCTCTCTCACTCTCCTCTCTCTCTCTCTCTCTCCTCTCTCTCTCAGACAAATGGAAGAAGTATACATTCATAACACGCTGTGTTGAAAGAAGTATATTCTATAATCTACAAAATGAGTTATTCATAATTCAGGCAGGAGAGGATCATTCAAATTTCATCAGTGAACAGAAAATTAAAAGCTTTAAAATATTAATAGAGAACTACAATAGGTAGGTGTGCAACTATGAAATAGGATTTTAAAATAGGAGGTTGGTTTACGTAAAGTAACATCATTATTCAAACAATTAAACCAACTGTATCATCATTTAAACAATTAAAACAATTTTATCATCATTCAAACAATCAAACTTCTTTTATCATCATTCAAACAATTAAACCAATTTTATCATCATTCAAACAATTAAACCAATTTTACCATCATTTAAACAATTAAATAAATTTTATCATCATTCAAACAATTAAACCAATTTTCATCACCATTCAAACAATAAAACCCAACTTATCATCATTCAAACAATTAAACCAATTTTAACCATCATTCAGACAATTAAACAATATAAAATACAGGTGGGTATCATGAATTTCAGGATGTGATGTACTGATATGAGGAAGGATGGAAAATTCCAATGTGAGAGAGAGAGAGAGAGAGAAGAGAGAGAGAGAGAGGAGAGAGGAGAGAGAAGAGAGAGAGAGAGAGAGAGTACACAAGGTTCCTGATGGTATAGCAAGTAGCAGCAACCGTAGTTGTGGTGGTGCAGATTAACGACTAGCATCAGAAGAGTATAACATTTCTGGCGATTTCTGGGGGCTGTGCCGAGAGAGAGAGAGAGAGAGAGAGAGAGAGAGAGAGAGAGAGAGAGTGAGAGGAGAGAGAGAGAGGAGAGAGAGAGTGAGAGAGAGCTCCTCGTCACAGACGTCCCGCTGCAGAGGCTCCACAACAGACACAGCTGATTGTTTCTGTAGTCTCCTTGATGTTATTATTTTTCCTTAAGAGTCGTATCATTGAAATTCAGTTTTAAATCATAATGTATGACATTCATTCGCATCTGAAGTAAATAACTCTCAAATTGAACTACACACAGACACTATATATATATATATATATATATTATAATATATATATATATATATATATATATTATATATATATATATATATATTATATATATATATATATAATCTGTATATTGCATCTTTTCATTCTACAGTACATCACCTTTTGATAATGTCAAATTTATTTCCATTATAAATAGAAACACACACACACACACACACATATATATATATATATATATATATATATATATATATATATATATATATATATATATATATATATATATATACATATATATATGTGTGTGTGTGTGTTTGTGTGTGTATGTAAGTATGTATATAAATACATACATACACACAGTATGTATGTTACTTCCATTCAAAGCAGAAATAAATATAACACCATAAAAAGATAATCCAGAAAGATAAGCAAAAAAAAAAAATCAAATAAAATCAACTGCTGTGTATTACTTATCGCTAGAAATCTCTCTGGTCTGAAGATAAGGCGAAGGAATGCCTGTAAATTGGGAAATGGTCCAGCGGCCGAGAACTTTATTGCTTGTAGCGTTTAACACTCGATATCCTTTTAATCAGGGAATGCCACGCCAATTAACTTCAATGACACCTGGCCAAATCGCGGTAAAGCAGGTCTCTTTTATTAGCTGCTTTTTCAATTGCTACTTGATATTGCGCGGACATTCGAACGTTGATATGTTGATTTTAATTTTTTTTTTTTTTCGTTATGCCAAGTCATTTGGTACAAATATTTTTTTTTTAATTGTAAAAATGGATATGTAACTAATTTTACATATACGTTCAAAAATATCCTTGATTTATTCGTTTTTTTTTCTTTTTTAAACTTTCCGTCATGACAAATCAATTGGTGGAAAGTTTTTTTTTCTTTTTTTTTTCTTTTTTTTTTTTAAACTTACCGTCATGCAAAATCAATTGGCGGAGTTTTTTTTTTTTTTTACTTTCCGTCATGCCAAATCAATTGGTGGTAGTTTTTTTTTTTTTTTTTAATAATCAAATAAAATAAAATATATTCCACTGGAAATAATTTTACATACACGTTAACAAAATCTTGATTTATTCGATTATTCTTTTTTTTACTTTTCGTCATGCCAAATCAATTTGGTCGAAAAAAAAAATTATTGCAAAAAATTAATAATTTGTAATTAAAAATAAATCAATGTATATTTCTACTGTAACTAATTTTACATACACGTTCACAATATCTCGATTTATTCGGGTTTTTTTTCTTTTTTACTTTCCGTCATGCCAAATCAATTGGTGAAAAAGTTTTTTTTTATTGCAAAAATTGATAATTTGTAATGAAAATAAATCAATGTATATTCCATTGTAACTAATTTTACATACACGTTCACAATATCTCGATTTATTTCGGTTTTTTTTCTTTTTTTTACTTTTAGTCATGCCAAATTAATTAGTGGAAAGTTTTTTTTTTCATTGCAAAAATTGGATAATTTGTAATCACATTAAATTAAATATATTTCACTGTAACTAATTTTACATACC
>NC_090737.1:136747013-136749513 GCF_036898095.1 Palaemon carinicauda
TCTCTCTCTCTCTCTCTGTGTATATATATATATACATATATATATATATATATATATAGATATATAGATATATATATATATATATATATTATATATATATATATATACACACATACATTATATACAGGCCTACACGCACGCGTGCGTGCACGCACATATATGTGTGTGTATATATATATATATATATATATATATATATATATTTATATATATATATGTGTGTATATTATATACATACATATTTATGTATATATGTATATATATATATATATATATATATATATATATAAAGAGAGAGAGAGAGAGAGAGAGAGAGAGAGAGAGAGAGAGAGAGAGGAGAGAGAGAGCATTCAGGGTCTTTCAGTTCTTGAAAGAAAAAGGTGAGATTCGTGTTTTCAAGAAAGTTTATATTTGTCCTTATATTTTCTTGCCATGTTTTAATTTTCCTTCTCTGTTATCTTATAGGGTTCTTCCATTGTCTTGGGTTAGAGTTCTCTTGCTTGAGGGTACACTCGGGCACACTTCTATCTAGTTTCTCTTCCTCTTGTTTTCTTAAAGTTTTTATAGTTTTTTTTATAGGAAATATTTATTTTAATGTTACTATACTTAAGATATTTTATTTTTCTTTATATCCTTTCCTCACTGGGCTATTTTCCCTGTTGGGTCCCTTGGGCTTATAGCATCCTGCTTTTCTAACTAGGTTTGTAGCTTAGCATTTAATAATAATAATAATAATAATAATAATATGCGGTATACAAAACAGTCTACGGATAATAACTCCGTGCTTAACTATCTCAAACCCTTGAAGAAGGAAATACAGGGCAACACAATGTACTTGATAAAAATACGTTGGAATTTCAGAATCATTTGAATATTTCAGTAATTTTTTTATTGATTACGGTGTACTAGCGTTCATTTTTATAAAACAATAGCTATTTATATCTAAGTATTCCTTTATAAAAAAAAAAGCTATTTATATATAAATAATCCTTTAGAAACAAAAACTATTTATTTTTAATTAATCCTTTATAAACAATAGCTATTTATATTTAAGTAATACTTTATAAACAATAGCTATTTATATTTAAAATAATCATTTACAAACAATAGCTATTTATATTTAAGTAATCCTTTATAAACAATAGCTATTTATATCTAAGAATCCTTTATAAACCAATAGCTATTTATATCTAAGTAACCCTTTATAAACAATAGCTATTTATATCTAAGTAACCCTTTATAAACAATAGCTATTTCTATCTAAGTAATCCTTTATAAACAATAGCTATTTATATCTAAGTAATCCTTTATAAACAATAGCTATTTGTAAGTAATCATTTATAAACAATAGCTATTTATATCTAAGTAATTCTTTATAAACAATCGCTTTTTACATCTAAGTAATCCTATATAAACAATAGCTATTTATATCTAAGTAATCCTTTATAAACAATAGCTATTTGTAAGTAATCCTTTATAAACAATAGCTATTTATATTTAAGTAATCCTTTCTCCGTTGACTCCTATTATTAGTTTTATTCCTTTATTATACTGAATCCTATAGTTCCTTAGGAGTTTTTTATTAAATCAAGAATTAAAATAAAGAAATATTTCACTTGCAGTACAGCCAGAATCATTTTAATCATAAAACATTTTGTTTATATTTATCATTATTTTTTTGTGTACGTTTAAGTCCACATGTGTTTATTTTTATACACGAATTTGTGGTAACATTGCAACGTAATTTCATGAATATATTTTACGGTTATGTAAATTATTATTAAAGAAACTAGAGAAAAATATTTTAGGCTCATTTAATTATTTTTAATGCGGTGCCCCACGAGAAATTTATTTTATTCATTGCAACGTAATTTCACGAATATGTTTATTCCATTAGGGTTTTCTGTCTTACGATAATTTTAATGTAATTTGTTATTTAAGAAATTACGGAAAAAAATATTCAAAGCTCCTTTGTATAGCGATGCGCCTCTCTCTCTCTCTCTCTCTCTCTCTCTCTCTCTCTCTCTCTCCTCTCTCTCTCTCTCTCTCTCTCTCTCTGTGTATATATATATATATATATATATATATATATATATATATATATATATATATATATATATATATTGGATTAGAAAAAGAAAACGAATATATCTAATTTAAGGCCACTGTCCTCAAAATATTTTATTTATTTTATTTTAGCCTCTTGCATTTCCAACTAGGTTTATAGCCTAGCTTGTTTTAATAATAATGATAATAATAGTTTTCATTCCTCATTGGGCTATATTTCCCTGTTGGAGCCCTTGAGCTTATAGCGTCTTCCTTTTTCAACTAGGGTTATAGCCTAGCTTGTGATGATAATAATAATAGTTTTAGTTTTCTTTCCTCACTGGGCTATTTTCTCCTGTTGGAGACCTTAGGCTTAGAGCATCTTGCTTTTCCAACTAGGGTTATAGCCTAGCTTGTAATACTACTACTACAATAATAATAATAATAATAATAA
>NC_090737.1:136757013-136762013 GCF_036898095.1 Palaemon carinicauda
GTAAAGTTACGGTCGCCTGTAGTTTATTGAAATATTGCTGTGAACAGTATATTTTTACGGAGAATTTCTGATTAAGATTACGTTTTTTTTTTAACAGTGTGGGGATTGTGAATGGAAGGGGCTGGGATGTTTGCAAGTTAGTAATACGACTAAGGAAATGGGAGTAGAAAAAAAGGCTTTTTAGTTGGTAAACTGAACACTTTAAAAAAAACCATTGTTTTATTCGGAAATTCTCCGTAAAAATATAATGTTCTCAGTCGTATTTCAGTAAAATACAGACGACCGTAATTTTACTGGGATCTATGTAAGGTAAAGAATGTAATAAAATGGGATTAGAAAAAGACCGTTTGGTTTGTAAACTGAACACTTAAAAAACCGTAATTTTAATCGGAAATTCCTCCGTAAAAATATACTGTTCTCAGCCGTATTTCAGTAAAATACAGGCGACTGTAATTTTACTATACTTTGCTTTTATGTATTACTGGTTGGTGAAAAAAAATGGGCATAGAAAAAGACTGTTTAGTTTGTAAACTGAACACTGTTAAAAAACCCGTAATTTTAAAATGAAATTCTCCGTAAAAATATACTGTTTGGAGGTTTAAAGGTCGCTCATGAATGGCAGAGGCAAGGGACAGTGACATTGTCCTATCAAGCAAGACAATGTCCTAGAAACGAACCATATATACATACGATCAGCGCCCATGCCCCCTCTCCATCCAAGCTAGGACCTAGGAGGGCCAGGCAATGGCTGCTGATGACTCAGCAGATAGACCCATAGGCTCTCCCAAACCACCCATCCTTATCTTACAAGGATGGTGAGATTGCAGCTACCAAAGGAACTAACGAGTTTGAGCGGGACTCGAACCCCGTTTTGTTATCCTCAATGCTCTTTCATTCCAAGGTTATGGTTTTTTTTTTTTTTTTTTTTTTTTTTTTTTTTTTTTTTTTTAAATAATAATCCGAATAAAATTTAACGTTTACTGAGACACGACCCATCAGGAAATGGAAAGGAATAAACAAACGTTCTTGTATTTACTGTGAAGAGTTGATAGTTCGATATATTCAACGTTTACTGACACACAAGCCATCAGGAAATGAAAAGGAATAACAAACGTTCTTGTATTAACTGAGAAGAGTTGATAGTATGATATATTCAACGTTAACTGAGACGAGCCATCAAGGAAATGGAAAGGAATAAACAAACGTTCGCGTATTTACTGACCACAATCTGACATGCAACATCTCCGACAGCTCATTGTGTTCCACACATTCCTCCGGATGATTTAAGTCTTCAGATGCCGTCAGTTTTAAAACCTATCAAGCAGGGCCATTCTTCTCTCGCGTATCCATTCCTGCATATTTAATGAGCATTGCCATAACTTAACCAGTTAAGATCTTGTCCGAGAGGTTAATGTTTATTCATATATTCTTTTGTAGCCCTGATGCCGGTGTGAGGCGCTGGACTTCCTCTTTACTCTTTTTTTTTTCCATTAAGACCCAGTTCCTCTTAAACCCGACTGTTCTGTTGTTTAAGAGGTAGCAGTGCTCTTTAGCGTCTTAAATGTATCAGTACTCCTTAGCGTCTTACAAGTAACTACTTCTTTGTGTCTTACAAGTAATAGTATTCCTTAGCTTCTTACAAGTAACAGTACTTCTTAGAATCTTACAAGTAACAGTGCTCCTTAGCGTCTTACAAGTAACTACTTCTTTGTGTCTTACAAGTAATAGTATTCCTTAGCTTCTTACAAGTAACAGTACTTCTTAGAATCTTCCAAGTAACAGTGCTCCTTAGCGTCTTACAAGTAACTACTTCTTTGTGTCTTACAAGTAATAGCGCTCCTTAGCGTCTTACAAATATCAGTACTCCTTAGCGTCCTACAAGTAACAGTACTTCTTAGCGTCTTACAAGTAATAGCGCTCCTTAGCGTCTTACAAATATCAGTACTCCTTAGCGTCCTACAAGTAACAGTACTTCTTAGCGTCTTACAAGTAACAGTTCTCCTTATGGTCTTACAAGTAACAGTTCTCCTTAGCGTCTTACAAGTAACAGTGCACCTTAGTGTCTTACAAGTACTGTAACAGTACTCCTTAGCGTCGTACAAGTAACAATTCTCCTTAGCCTCTTACAAGCAACAGTACTCCATTGCGTCTTACAAGTAATTATACTTCTTAGCCTCTTACAAGTAACAGGACTCCTTATCGTCTTACAAGTATTAGTACTCCTTAGCGTCTTACAAGTATTAGTACTCCTTAGCGTCTTACAATTAACAGTGCTCCTTAGCGTCTTACAATTAACAGTACTCCTTAGCGTCTTACAAGTAAAAGTGCACCTTAGCGTCTTACAAGTACTGTAACAGTACTCCTTAGCATCGTACAAGTAACAATTCTCCTTAGCGTCTTACAAGTAACAGTACTCCTTAGCGTCTTGCAAGTTACAGTACACGCTAGCATCTTAATAAAACTTAGACCAAACTGTTTTTAGAGAAGCATTTGATTATCAGTATTCTGGAGTATGAAAACGAGTGAAAAAAGTAATGTTAAACCTTCAAGAAATTCATAATGAAATGATATTTTTAGGGAAATAAAACTACGTCTTTAAATGTACTATAGAACCAGAACAATAAACATCGACTCTTCTCGAATCTTTGGCTATTACAGAGAGTCTCTTCAACAATTCTCTTGCGCAGTTAAGAAGGACGTTCAGTTTCAGCCAGAAAAGGAAAGGAAACAAGAATTTTACCTCTCCGAAGAAACATGTTTCGTGTATTTGCATCGCGATTTGCATAATTGTCAAAATTGGGCGGGGCAGGGCGTGGGATGGACTCTCGTTGTTTCGGAATTCCAAAACTCTATTGAGGCGATGCTCAGAGTTGTATTGTTTCTTAGAAATATTGGGTACGTGCTCCCAAGTGCCCCCCACTTCGATTTAAAGGTTTAAAGGCCGCTCATGAATGGCAGAGGCAAGGGACAGTGACATTGCCCTATCAGGCAGGACAACGCCCTAGAGACTGACCATATTACATATGATCAGTGCTCAAGCCTCCTCTCCACCCAAGCTAGGACCAAGGAGGGCCAGGTAAAGGCTGCAAATGACTCAGCAGGTAGACCTATAGGCTCCCTCCAAACCCCCCATCCTTAGCTCACAAGGATGGTGAGGTTGCAGCGACTAAAGGAACTAACGAGTTTGATCGGGACTCGAACCCCTGTCTGGCGATCACTAGTCAGGGACGCTACCACTCGGCCACCTCAAGAAGTATAGAATTGGACTTTGAGATATGCTTTTACCTTCAAAGGTTATGTTTTCATAGGCGTGTATTTATTTATGTTTGTATGTTTGTGATTGGCATAGCTCAAAAACTAGTTGACCGAATCTCATGAAATTTGGTGGGATGATTGTCCATGATCCAAGGACAATTTGATTAGATTGTGGAGTGATTTGATCAAAGGTCAATGTCATGAATAGGTCGAAAATTCCTATTTGCTATACCGTAGTAAGTTTTTATCAGATTTACATGAAATTAGTGCCAAAATGGGTATAATTCAATTGCCTATCTTGTGATGTGGCGTTGGTGAAGGTATGTTCTCTACCTAGTACTTGTTCTAGGTTTATATTTGTGCCATGGGGATACTTCACTGTGGTGAAAGGGCTTGTGTATCGCTATGATCGGCATACCTGTACTAGTCAAGGCCACCCATACTAGGTTGGTTTACTGTGAACGATCAGACGAAAATCTACCATCAGTAATCCGTACTAGCCAGCGTGGTGGTGAAAACAGCCGCTTGTTCCTGTAGATGTATAGTTAAAAAAAATAATAACTAATTTTTAGTTATTGGTAGTAGTTAGGTACCAAGTTTTATATAAATTTTGAGTTCTACCCACATCATGTGAGTTTCGGTACCGTCATCCACCGGTGTGTTAACGGTACCGTCATCCACCGGTGTGTTAACGGTACCGTCATCCACCGGTGTGTGTTAACGGTACCGTCATCCACCGGTGTGTTAACGGTACCGTCATCCACCGGTGTGTTAATGGTACCGTCATCCACCGGTGTGTGTTAACGGTACCGTCATCCACCGGTGTGTTAACGGTACCGTCATCCACCGGTGTGTTAACGGTACCGTCATCCACCGGTGCGTGTAAAAGATACAATGAGGAGAGTCGTTTAATTCTTATCACCTAAGCGCATACCATGAGCAGTGACGCTTGAAGGAACCGCAGTGAACAACACGTGTTTCGTACACCTTCGTACAGCAGTAATGGTATCAGTGTGAGCATGATGATAGAACAGTTTAAGAAGTATTTTTTGGATGCTGATGCAAAACAGTTCATATGTATCTCTACGATTCAATTTTATGTAGAGATCGACTGTTGATTTGCGAACTCAAGGCATAGTACTTATTATTATTATTATTATTATTATTATTATTATTATTACTATCCAAGCTACAACCCTAGTTGGAAAAGCAAGATGCTATAAGCCCAGGGGCTCCAACAGGGAAAAATAGCCCAGTGAGGAAAGGAAATAAGGAAATAAATAAATGAAGAGAACAAATTAACAATAAATCATTCTAAAAACAGTAACAACGTCAAAACAGAATGTCATATATAAACTATTAACAACATCAAAAACAAATATGTCATAAATAAACTATAAAAGACTCATGTCCGCCTGGTCAACAAAAAAGCATTTGCTCCAACTTTGAACTTTTGAAGTTCTACTGATTCAACCACCAAGAAGAAAATATTTATATACCCAAAAGACGATTAAGAGCTATCCTTGGCTGTTCGTTAATCATAGTAATAACATTTATTCTTATTTTCCTCCTCTCCGTTGTTCCTTTCCTGCATCCAAATTATTTTTTTATTTTTTTTTTTCAATTATCAATTTTTATTTACGTTTTCCCCTTAACTTGTATCTGATTTTTCTCAAATCTTTAATCATATTATCAATTTTTTATCTCTCTTTTCATCAGGGATATGTTTTCTCTCTCTCTCTCTC
>NC_090737.1:136769513-136777013 GCF_036898095.1 Palaemon carinicauda
ATAAATAAACTACAAGAGAAGTAATGAAGTTCACTTATACACGATTGATATTTCCATCTTTGATTTGAGTAGTTCACCGTGTTATTAATCCCTTTGGCACCTAATCATGCACAATTGATAATTAAATCAAATTTTAATCGTATTTATTTCATGAGACCCCGTATTCAAGTATTTTGTACACTTAGAAAAAAAACCGTATTTTTAATCGGAAATTCTCCGTAAATTTATACTATTCTCAACCGTATTTCAGTAAAATACAGGCGACCGTAATTTTACCTTACGTTGTTAGTATCTTTTACGGGTTGATAACCGTAATATCACTCCTTTACGTCAATATATCCGTTTTTAAAGCGGTAAAAATCCTGGGAAAAAATGTTGCTAGACATTTACCGTATTTTCAATGCAAATTTTTAACAGTATTATTATTATTATTATTAGTATTATTATTATTGTTGCTGTTTTTATATTATTAATATTAATATTTTTATTATTTTTAATATATTATTATCATCATTATTATTTTTATTATTATTGTTGTTATAATATTATTATTGATACTTTCATTCTTATTATTATAGTTATTATTATTATTATTATTATTATTATTATTATATTATTTTTATTATTATTTTTATTATTGATATTATTATTATTATTATTATTATTATTATTATTATTATTATTAATGTTATTATTATTATTATTATTATCATTATTATTATCATTATTGTTATTAATATTATTATTTTTATTATTATCATTAATATTATTATTATCATCATTATCATTATACTTATAATCCTTATTATTATTCAACCATATCTGATTAATGTACTTGATCCTTCCAAGTTACTAATCCTGTAATTGGCTTTGATGAATTATGGATACCAGTAAAGGCTTCAAGATTAATGGTTTTGCATGATTCAAGGACTAGAAGACTCCGGTCAAATATGTTGATTTATGATTGGTTATAATAAGTGTCCAGTCGCGAAGAGAAAAAGGTGTTTTCATTCGCTTGTTGGGATTCATTTAGTTAGAAAATAGTCATTGATATTTTTCAATTGCAAATTTTTTTTTTTTTTATTTTATGCTAACTGTATTTTGTCTAAATGGATTTTTAATGTTTTTCTATTGGAAAATAGTCGATGATATTTTTAAATTGAAAAAAAAAAAAAAATTTATTTTCAGCTCATATGCTAACTGTATTTTTTCTTAATGAATATTTAATGAGGAAAATGATCATTGATATTTTGAAACTGAAAAGAAAATTAATTTTTTTTTTTTTTCGTTTCATATGCTAACTTAGTTTGTCTTAATGAATATTTAATGTTTTCCTTTTGGAAATTAGTCACTGATATTTTAAAACTGAAAAAAAAAATATATATATATATTTTTTTTTTTCGTCTGATATGCTAATTGTACTTTGTTTTAATGAATATTTAATGTTTTCCTTTTGGAAAATAGTCATTGATATTTTTAAATTAAAGAAAAAAGTATTTTCTTTTTTTATTTTCGTCTCATATGCTAACTGTATTTTGTCTTAATGAGTATTTAATGTTTTCCTTTTGGAAAATAGTCATTGATATTTTAAAACTGAAAAAGAAAAATATATTTTTTTTATGATATTTTTAAATGGATTTTTTTTTTTCCCTTTTCGTCTCCTATGCTAACTGTATTTTGTTTTAATGAATATTTAATGTTTTCCTTTTGGAAAATAGTCATTGATATTTTTATAATTAAAATATATATATATATATATATATATATATATATATATGCATATATATATATATATATATATATATATATATGCATATATATATATATATATATATATATATATATATATATATTTTATTTTTGTCTCATATGCTAACTGTATTTTGTCTTGATGAATATTTAATGTGTTCCTTTTGGAAAATAGTCGATATTTCAAAACTGAAAAAAAAAAATAATTTTTTTTATTTTCGTCTCATATGCTAACTGTATTTTGTTTTAATGAATATTTAAAAAGGAAAATAGTCGATGACATTTTTAAAAATAAAAAAAAATATTTTTTTTTTATTTTCGTCTCATATGGTAACTGTATTTTGTCTTAATGAGTATTTAATTTTATTCTTTTGGAAAATAGTCATTGATATTTTAAAACTGAAAAAAAAAATATTTTTTTTTTAAATTTCCGTTAAAACTAGAAAGAAAATTTTTTTTCTTTTATTTTCGTCTCATATGCTAATTGTATTTTGTCTTAATGAATATTTAATGTTTTCCTTTTGGAAAATAGTCATTGATATTTTAAAAGTGAAAAAAATATATATTTATTTTTTTTTATTTTCGTCTCATATGCTAACTATTTTGTTTTAATGAATATTTAATGTTTTCCTTTTTTCTGTCTATGTTAGTTATTTGTACAATGCTAGTGTACGCAGCCCGTCAAAAATGACGGGTAAATATCTAGATATCTAGATAGATATGCACACACACACATAGATTCAACCCTTCCCCGCCCTCTCCTCTTTCCTAACTACAATAGGGCAGTTTCGGCAATATGTGGGAGATAGTAATTTCCGGGTGTACACCTCGGAGTACTCTCTCTCTCTCTCTCTCTCTCTCTCTCTCTCTCTCTCTGGACGTGGACAGACTGAGTAGTCATACGTCTGGAAATGCCGCTCATCGTGACAGGAAAGAAATATATATATATATATATATATATATACAGTATATATATATAATATACATATATACAGTATATATATAATATACATATATATATATATATATATATATATATATATATACAGTATATATATATATAATATACATATATATATATATATATATAGAGAGAGAGAGAGAGAGAGAGAGAGAGAGAGAGAGAGAGAGAGAGAGAGAGAGAGAGAGAGACACAATGCTCATTATATAAGGGGAAATTATTAAAATATAGAAAAATAGTACAGTTAGAAATACTGAAACTGTCACTACCATTACCCCTCCGATATTTAATCCTTTTCAATTAAGCCTTTTCGAGTACCTAAGTAACAAGAAGTCATTTGAATAATGTGCTTGAGAGCATGTCGTCCATTGAAGGTTGACTATAGTCAGTTTCTTTTAGCGAGGCAGATTTGCACCGACTCGCAGCGGTGCCCTTTTTGCTCGGAAAAGTTTCCTGATCGCTGATTGGTTGGACGAGATAATTCTAACCAATCAGCGATCAGGAAACTTTTCCGCGCTAAAAGGGCACCGCCGCGAGTCGGTGCAAATCTGCCTCGCTAAAAGAAATTGACTATAGTTCCTCCATTCCTTCCTCCATTACCGGGAAGGGGTACTGGTTCCCGGGGGAAGGGTGGAGGTAGAAGCCTGGATGGCCACGGCTGGAATGGACCAGACGTATTGTTACGTATCCCTGGAAACTCCCGAAGCCAAAGAATCGCCTCTATACCCATCCTCCATAAGGCTGGAAATGGAGAGCGCGTGGTTCTCGGAGTCTGGAAGACCCGTAACGACCTACGGAATCATTCCAGTCATTGGGAGTTGCCGGCCCCAACCTAATCATGTGTTTACTGATGTGTCTCTCATCGGCTGCTGGGACCCTTTTTCCCATAATAACTCGTATCGTCCAGGGCCGTTTCAACCGCTTGGGGGAGCGGAGCGGAGGTCCTGCCTGGTTCGTGGTCACATTGCTACTGGGAGGGCGATCGCTAATACGCTGCTTATGTAGTCACTAGTCTGTCGTTGACATTTCATCTTCGGAAGAAGCGAAAACGATTAATATCTTGAAGACACCGGAGAGAGAGAGAGAGAGAGAGAGAGAGAGAGAGAGAGAGAGAGAGAGAGAGAGAGAGAGAAAGAGAGAGGAGTTGTCTGTCTTATCGCTAACTGAACGAAAGAAAGTAGCGAGCGAAAGCCAGAGGGAGCAAGTCTGTCTAGCGGCCTGATTGAATTTATCGGCAGAGAAGATTAACGAAGTGTCTAACAGTTCCAATCTGTCTGTCCGTTCTTTTTTTTTTTTCCTTTTCTATTCTTCCTCTTCCTTTTAAGTTTCTTTATTTTTTATTTACAATATTCTTTCTCAGACTGAAATACCTTGCAATATATACTATAAAATTAATTTAAGATCCTGTAGAGAGGTTTGCCTGCTGTAGAGGACTAGAAAAGCATTTCCTTCTGCTTCCATGATGGCTACCTTTCATAATTTATATTTTAACCTTTTTATTTTGTGAAAAGGACGCTAATATATTAAACTAGTGTACTCGATCAGGCAAAATTGACTTAAATATTTAGATAGATATGTACACATATGCACGCCCCACTCTCGCCCTGAGTGATTATTATTATTATTATTATTATTATTATTATTATTATTATTATTATTATTATTATTATTATTATTACCCAAGCCTAGTTGGAAAAGCAAGATGCTATAAGCTCAAGGGCTCCAATAGGGAAAAATAGATGGGGAGAGTTGATCGTGACCGGAAGGAAATATAATAGTTATTTATATAGCCGTATTATTATTATTATTATTATTATTATTATTATTATTATTATTATTATTACTAGCCAAGCTACAACCCTAGTTGGAAAAGCAAGATGCTATAAGCCCAAGGGCTCCAATAGGGAAAAATAGATGGGGAGAGTTGAGCGTGACCGGAAGGAAATATGATAGTTATTTATATAGCCATGGTAGGAACTGCCATCTGGTGGGTATCTGAAGAACTAGAATCAAAACATTCTTCATCAAGGAAATGTTTTTTAGGAAATAAATATTTTTCTTCCAATTATATATATATATATATATATATATATATATATATATATATATATACACGCTTACATACTTACATATATGATGTTATTAACATCAACCGTGTCTAGTCTACTGCAGGACAAAGGCCTCAGATATGTCTTTCTATGCCAGTCTACATCCACAAATATTCTTAGCTCGTCAATCCATCGTCTTCTCCTACTTCCTTTGCTTCGTTTGCAAACTCCTCTAGGGACCCATTCTGATATATATATATATATATATATATATATATATATATATATATATATACATGCGGTTTTTTTTTCATTTAAAGTGGGTGGCTTCAGAAGAATAATGAGTAATGTTACTTGCCTCTGCTGATTTTCATTTACATGGGGTTGAAATCGTGCGTGAAATTTGTAGCCCAATCACTGGACCACGAAGTAGGATCTTGCTTCAGTGAATTCTGTCAATCCTGAGCATAAACTATTTTTTTTCTAATATTTTAGTTGTAGTTCAAGTACATAATCAATGAACCACAAGGTCCAACATTATTATTATCAATTGCTAAGCTACAACCCTAGTTGGAAAAGCAGAATGCTATAAGCCCAGGGGCTCCAACAGGGAAAATAGCCCAGTGAGGAAAAGAAACAAGGAAGAAATAAATATTTTAAGAATAATAAAATAAATATCTCCTATGTAAACTATAGAAACTTTTAACAAATCACGAGGAAGAGAAATTATATAGAATAGTGTGCCCGAGTGTACCCTCAAGCAATAGAACTCTAACCCAAGATAGGGGAAGACCATGGTACAGAGGCTATGGCACTATCCAAGACTAGAGAACAATGGTTTGATTTTGGAGTGTCCTTCTCCCAGAAGAGCTGCTCACCACCAAGTTCTCTCAGGGGTGGTAGGATCCTGCTTCAGTGAATTCTGTCAAGCCTGAGCTTGAACTATTTTTTTTTTTTTTTTTTTTTAGTATTTTAGAATAACAGAAAAACTTATCCTTCATGTTGATTATAAAGAGATATTAATAATATTTCTATGAATAGGAGAGAGGGGTAGAAGGGGAAAGATTACTATTGATGTTTGCTATTCTCCTTTTTTTTCCTTTTTGATAATTATAGATATTATTTGCCCACAAAGAAGGCTCATTCCAAGTAGAATCTGATCAAAATGGATGATTAATGTTCTCATACAGAAATTCTTCTGTCGATAAGGATAATAAGTAGCCATATGTATTTCTCATTTTTTTTTTTTGCTTACGTACAAATGTCTTTACTTTTTTTTTAGTTATTTCCAATGCTTATGAATAGTATACTTTTTATTTTAAAAAGTATTTGAATCACTGATTCATAATACAAAAAATTTTTTTTTTTTGCTTACGTACAAATGTCTATCTTTTTCTTAATTATTTTCATTTTATGACTAGTTTACTTTTTATTTTAAAAAGATTTTGAATCACGGGTTCATAATACAGAAATATTGATTTAGACTTTCCAAAACCTGTTTTTCCCAAGTAGAGACAAGTTAATTTCAATAAGTCACAGAAGGACAATTTAATTTCTAAGGGTTATTACAAAAAGTAGCCATATTTATTATTATTATTATTATTATTATTATTATTATTATTATTATTATTATTATTTAGCTTACGTACAAATGTCTTTATTTTTTTATTTTCAATATTTACTTATTTTCAATACTTTATTTTCAATTTTGAAAAGTTTTTGAATCACTGTATCATAATGCAAAAGTGTTGATTTAATCTTTCCAAAACCTGTTTTTTTTCTAGGTATCGACAGGTTTATTTCAATAAATTACAGAAATACATTTTAATTTCTACATTATCTTAGGCAACATTTAAATGTTTGTTTCCAAAGACTGATGATATTTGCATTATAATCTTCCAATTTATATTTCTTTTAATTTCTCATAATTGGCTTTTTGCCAAGTTTTCTGCTCGACCGTTTTTTTGCTGTCAGTTATCTTTATACCTTTAAGATGCAAAATTATTCTATCACTTTGGTTTTAGATACCATCTTTTCTGTAGTTTTTTTTTCTTTTTTTTGTGTGTGTGTGTGTTATCAGGTTGTCATAATTACTCTTATCTACCTTTATTCTCTTGTTATTCTCTGGTTTCTCTCTTCTGTTTAACCTCTTTTTCTCATACTACTACTACTACTACTACTACTACTACTACTACTACTACTACTACTACTACTCCTACTACTACTACTACTAATAATAATAATAATGATAATAATAATAATAATAGTAGTAGTAGTAGTAGTAGTAGTAGTAGTTTTCTCATACTACTACTACTACTACTACTACTACTAATAATAATAATAATAATAATAATAATAGTAATAAAATGATAATAATAATAATAAATATTAATAATAGTAGTAGTAATAATAATAATAATAATAGTAGTAGTAGTAGTAGTAGTAGTAGTAGTAGTAGTTTTATCATACTACTACTACTACTACTACTACTACTACTAGAAGTAGTGCAGGGATAGAAACTGGACTGGTAAATCTCCATTACTTTACTACATAATAATAGTATTAAAAATTATAATAGTAGTAGAGTAGTAGTAGTAGTAGTAGTAGTAGTAGTAGTAGTAATAACAAAAAGAACAGCTCCTTTTGGAGCCATCTCCTAAGGTATAATTAATTATTAAACCAAACATTCGTTTTCAAAGAATCTCACAAAAAAAAAAAAAAAAAACCAGTCTGGCTAAAACT
>NC_090737.1:136787013-136792013 GCF_036898095.1 Palaemon carinicauda
TGTGTGTATATACTTATATAATATATACATATATATGTGTTATATATATATATATATATATATATGTATATATATATATATATATGTGTGTGTGTGTGTGTTTTTATGTATATGTGTATATATACACGTGTCAAAAATCGAATGAAACCTATAGAGAAGTATATTGGGTAAAAAAAAAACCGAGTTGTAATATCCCTTCCATGTTGACGAGAAGGGAAGGTCAAAGGTCAGGCCTGGAAAGCAAAGAGGAAAATGAAGAGCCTGTATCTCTCACTATTTAATTACCCACTTGGTAAGAATTGGCCATCCTCACTGGATAGCTTAATTGGATAGAAGATTATTTTTCGCTCTTTCGCTCAGCGAAGAAATTCCAAGTTTTATTTGATCCTTGTTAAAGGTGAGAGTGGCTGCGGATGAATCTGCATGGATGCTGGGGATGAATCTGGATGTTGCTAAAGGTGATAGTGGCTGGGGATGAATCTGGATGGATGCTGGGGATGAATCTGGATGTTGCTAAAGGTGATAGTGGCTGGTGATAAATCTGGATGGATGCTGGGGATGAATCTGGATGTTGCTAAAGGTGATAGTGGCTGGTGATAAATCTGGATGGATGCTGGGGATGAATCTGGATGTTGCTAAAGGTGATAGTGGCTGGTGATAAATCTGGATGGATGCTGGGGATGAATCTGGGTGGATGTCGGTGATGAATCTGGATGGTTGATGGGGATGAATCTGGATGGATGCTGGAAGCTGGATGGATACTGTGGATGAGTTTAGATGAATACTAGGGATGAATCTGGATGGATGCTGGGGATGAATCTGAATGTTGCTAAAGGTGATAGTGGCTGGGGATGAATCTTAATGGATGCTGGGGATGAATCGGAATGTTGCTAAAGGTGATAGTGGCTGGGGATGAATCTGGGTGAATGTCGGGGATGAATCTGGATGTGATGCTGGGGATGAATCTGGATGTTGCTAAAGGTGATAGTGGCTGGGGATGAATCTAGATGTTGCTAAAGGCTATAGTGGCTGGGGATGAATCTGAATGGATGCTGGGGATGAATCTGGATGTGATGTCGGGGAGGAATCTGGATGGATGCTGGGGATGTATCTGGATGTGATGCTGGTGATGTATCTGGATGAAGGTTAGGGATGAATCTAGATGAAGGCGGGGGATGAATCTGGGTGGATGCTGGGGATGAATCTGGATGGATGTTGGGGATGAATCTGGATGGATGCTGGGATGAACCTGGATGAAGGCTGGGGATGAATCTAGATGAAGGCTGGGGATGAATCTGGATGGATGCTGGGATTAATCTGGATGAATGCTGGGGATGAATCTGGATGAAGGGGGATGAATTTAGATGAAGGTGGGCGATGAATCTGGATGAAGGTTGGGGATGAATATGGGTGGATGCTGGGGATGAATCTGGATGAAGGGTGATGAATTTAGGTGAAGGCGGGCGATGAATCTGGATGAAGGTTGGGGATGAATCTGGGTGGATGCTGGGGATGAATCTGGATGAAGGGTGATGAATTTAGGTGAAGGCGGGCGATGAATCTGGATGAAGGCTGGGGAAGAATCTGGATGGATGCTTTGGATGAATCTGGATGGATGCTGGGGATGAATCTGGATGGATGCTGGGGTCAATCTGGATGAATTCTGGGGATGAATCTGGATGATGGTTGGGGATGAATCTGGATGAAGTCTGGGAATGAATCTGGAAGAAGGCTCGGGATGAATCTAGATGTGTTGGATGAATCTGGATGAAGGCTTGGGATGAATCTGGATGAAGGCTTGGGATGAATCTGGATGGATGCTGGGATTTCCATAATGGAATTTTTACTTTTTAATGTAGCGTGAATACTTGGTTTGGTCACGAGAGCAGTTTGAAGATGACGTGCATTTATTATTATTATTATTATTATTATTATTATTATTATTATTATTATTATTATTATTATATACTGTATGTATAGGCTAAATGAATAAATGAATATCTCCCCTATATTTTACTTATATAATAAGGATTAAGTATGAGACTATATATATGAATATACCTTTTTCTTTCTGTCACACTCATGGTGGAGAAGGAGTAGACATACCCTGGTGAGAGGAGTACCCGGAGAGGTATACTCGAAAACCACACTCTCCCACAAATTGCCGAACCAGCTGGTTGCAGTTAGGAAAGGGGGAGGGGGTGGGAAAGGTTGAATGTGTGTTAGTGTGCGTGTGTGTATGTGTATATATATCGGGTACATTAATATATATATATATATATATATATATATATATATATATATATATATATATATATATATATATTTTCCCATAAATATTTGGTTATGTGCGAACATAGCAATGTATTCAACGTACATTAATTAAGAATTTTTTATAATGTTTAATTTCCAAATCCGTCACCAATTATGACAAACCACATATTTTACCCCTCAGTAATTTAGGAAAGTTATTTTTATCAAAGTGAATTGGAATCCTAATTTGGTTTTTATTTTTTTTTTCTTCTTTTTTTTTATTTTTTTTTTTTAAGTACCACTAACCACTTAATGCGATATTCGCTCGAATTTTAAATATCATAGAAGAGGAATAAAGCTCGTATGATTTATCAATAATTTCTTAACCTACTAAAGAAGTACAAACATATTAATGTTCTTAAAATTTCCTTTTAGTACTTCAAGTATGTCCTATATTTCTTTTAAAATATATCCTCAGAAACCGTATTAATAATCACCCTACACAGTATTACCATATTATTCATTGAGTATGGACATTAACAAGTACTTCGTTAAGTGTTAATGAAATATATTTACTGTTTGGAGTAAATACATTGAGGTATGGACATTAACAAGTACTTTGTCAATTGTTAATGAAATATATTTACTTTTTGAAGTAAATACATTGAGGTATGGACATTAACAAGTACTTTGTTAAGTGTTAATGAAATATTTTTACTTTTTGAAGTAAATACATTGAGGTATGGACATTATCAAGTACTTTGTTAAGTGTTAACGAAATATATTTACTGAAGTAAATACATTGAGGTATGGACATTAACAAGTACTTTGTTATATGTTAATGAAATATATTTACTGTTTGAAGTAAATACATTGTGATATGGACATTAACAAGTACTTTGTTAAGTGTTAGTGAAATATATTTAATGTAGTAAATACATTGAGGTATGGACATTAACAAGTACTTTGTTAAGTGTTAATGAAATATATTTACTGAAGTAAATACATTGAGGTATGGACATTAACAAGTACTTTGTTAAATGTTGACAGTAAAATACATTGAGGTATGGACATTAACAAGTACATTGTTAAGTATTAATGAAATATATTTACTGTTTGAAGTAAGTACATTAAGACAAACAGCAATATACTTCTTGGCATGAGCGAATAGATGTTAACGTTCATATCATCTTTTTAACTTTCTTCAGTAGAATTAATCCCATTTAACATCAGTTTCTTTATTTCAGGGCATTAAGGGACAGCGAGGCTACCCTGGGTTCCCGGTTGGTTGGGCCGTAGTTGTCTCTGGTGCTTTTGGGGCTATCTAACTATAGTCAATTCTTTCTAGTGAGGCAGATTTGCACCGACTCGCAGGGATGCCCTTTTTAGCTCGGAAACGTTTCCTGGTCGCTGATTGGTTGGACATGATAATTCTAACCAATCAGATAGCAGGAAACTTTCGGAAAAGTTTCCTGCTATCTGATTGGTTAGAATGATCTTGTCCAACCAATCAGCGATCAGGAAACTTTTCCGACCGAAAAGGGAAAAGTTTCCTGCTATCTGATTGGTTAGAATTATCTTCTCCAACCAATCAGCGATCAGGAAACTTTTCCGACCGAAAAGGGAAAAGTTTCCTGCTATCTGATTGGTTAGAATTATCTTGTCCAACCAATCAGCGATCAGGAAACTTTTCCGACCGAAAAGGGAAAAGTTTCCTGCTATCTGATTGGTTAGAATTATCTTCTCCAACCAATCAGCGATCAGGAAACTTTTCCGACCGAAAAGGGAAAAGTTTCCTGCTATCTGATTGGTTAGAATTATCTTCTCCAACCAATCAGCGATCAGGAAACTTTTCCGACCGAAAAGGGAAAAGTTTCCTGCTATCTGATTGGTTAGAATTATCTTGTCCAACCAATCAGCGATCAGGAAACTTTTCCGACCGAAAAGGGAAAAGTTTCCTGCTATCTGATTGGTTAGAATTATCTTGTCCAACCAATCAGCGATCAGGAAACTTTTCCGACCGAAAAGGGAAAAGTTTCCTGCTATCTGATTGGTTAGAATTATCTTGTCCAACCAATCAGCGATCAGGAAACTTTTCCGACCGAAAAGGGAAAAGTTTCCTGCTATCTGATTGGTTAGAATTATCTTCTCCAACCAATCAGCGATCAGGAAACTTTTCCGACCGAAAAGGGAAAAGTTTCCTGCTATCTGATTGGTTAGAATTATCATGTCCAACCAATCAGCGATCAGGAAGCGTTTCCGCGCTTAAAAGGCACCCCTGCGAGTCTGTGCAAATGCGCCTCGTTAAAAAAAATATTTATATAGTGCTTTTGCTTAATGGCTAATTTCGACTTACTATAATTTCCCTCACAAGTGTATTAAATTTTTTCTCGCTGACTCTCTGTCTCACAGCTTTTTTTGGTTTGGTGGTGTCTTGGTTCTAACACTTTCTGTTGAAGTAATTTTAAATAAATTAGTTTGGATATTCTTATTTTACTATTAACTTTTTTTTTTGGTTCTTGGTTCAATTTCCTTTTAAGCGCTTGATATTTCCCGAGACATATTTTTACCCATTAATATTTTGTCCCAAAATTTATATTTTTACTTTTAAAGTCTTTTGATTTTTTTTCATAATTTTGGTTCATCTTTTTCTTTAACTATTTCTAATTTCTAATCACAAATATTTATTTATTTATTTTTAATATTAATTTCTACAGATTGTTTCATATTTTAAGTGTATTTTTCCC
>NC_090737.1:136804513-136824513 GCF_036898095.1 Palaemon carinicauda
GCGTTCGCATGGCAGCAGATCGATCCCCACCCTGAACTGTTTGTTTTAAGTAAATATATTTCCTAGTATCACTGAACAATATTCCTATACCGGACCGAGAGCGAACCGGGCTAGTACAGTGGTAACGTTTTTGCCTAGCGTACGCGTGGCAGCAGACCGATCCCCACCCGGAACTGTTTGTTTAAGCTGTTTACTGGGAAGGCCACTGACGTAGTTGGGCACCACAGTGGGAGGTTGGGCTTGCCCGGCTGACTTTCTGGTGAGCATCTATCCTGGTAAAACTGGAAGTTAAATCAGGTACCTTTAACCTTTAACACCCCAGTACCTAGAACAAACCGAGGCTGTACCTGTAGCGTGAATCAACCCTAAGGGGCCTGAAGCTGTAATTTATTCGCTTAAAGCTGGGCAGTACATGACTAAAACAATTTCTTTCCAGGTGTATAATAGAAGATCGAGGATCGCATTATATTCCTGGCCTTTTTTTATATTGTTTAAAAAGTAATAAATCTATACTCAATTTTTTTTTTTTTTTTAATGTGGTGCATTTATACTGACTCGCAGGGGTACCCTTTTAGCTGGGAAAAGTTTCCTGTTAGATGATTGGTTGGACAAAATAATTCTAACCAATCAGCTAGCTGGAAACTTTAGCTCGAAAAATTTCCTGCTAGCTGATTGGTTGGACAAAATAATTCTTAACCAATCAGCTAGCAGGAAACTTTAGCTGGAAAAACTTCCCTGCTAGCTGATGGGTTTGACGAAATAATTCTAACCAATCAGCTAGCAGGAAACTTTAGCTCGAAAAATTTCCTGTTAGCTGATTGGTTGGACAAAATAATTCTAACCAATCAGCTAGCAGGAAACTTTAGCTCGAAAAATTTCCTGTTAGCTGATTGGTTGGACTAAATAATTCTAACCAATCAGCTAGCAGGAAACTTTAGCTCGAAAAACTTCCCTGTTAGCTGATTGGTTTGACGAAATAATTCTAACCAATCAGCTAGCAGGGTAATTTTAGCTCGAAAAACTTTCCTGTTAGCTGATTGGTTTGACGAAATAATTCTAACCAATCAGCTATCAGGAAACTTTCCTGAGCTAAAAGGGCACCCTTACGAGTCGGTGCAAATGCATTCTAGTCAATCAGCTCGCAGGAAACTTTCCCGAGCTAAAATGGCACCCTTTCGAGTCAGTGCAAATGTGCCTCATTGAAAAAAAGAAATCGAGTATAGAACTACCTTTCTCCGATATGGTTCTCTAGTGGCAACTGACTTACCCATCCCTGCCCCTCTCTCTTTGTCTGTTGCAGGGCATTAAAAGATCAATAACAAGCTTGGAAGGTGGAACTTTAGGGTATGCAGAGATCATCGCCATTAAGGTGAGACAGACGTCGAAAGGAGATATAAAGGAATGAGCTTCGTTTCCCATCTTTTAACATTTGTGTTCTTTTCCTTATTTTTTGGTTTTTCTGTCTCGTTAAATGCCGAGTTTGAATCGCTGGGGTTTATTTTTGGGTGTGGATATGGGCCTTGCTGCTTGGCTTGTCTCTGTGTAGTCTTAGATTTTAATAGCTTTTGATTTTTGTTTAATGTCTGGTGTACATTTACTACAAATATTTTTGTTGCTTATTTTTTCTTTATTATTTTCCTTCATTGCTGCAGTGGATTGTTGTGGGAGAAAGCCTTAATTGTAAGTCAATCAGGTGGCCTACTGTAAAAGTTTTCTGCTTCTGCTATATAAAAAAAAAAATGTCCCTTTAGGAAAAAAACTTTATTAAAATTCAATCAGGTGGCCAATTGTAAAAGTTTCTGCTTCTGCTATGTAAAAAAAAAAAAATCGTCCCTTTAAAGAATACATTTGGACTGACAGGAAAATATATAAAGCGAACAGTTCTGGACTAAAATGTGTTGCCCATGTCTTGTTCTTTTGAACGATATGAATATAATTTATTAACGAAGAGGTTTTAAACCAATTATAAACGTTTTACTTAGGGAAAGATGAAGGTGAATCGTAGAGAGAGGAGACTATTAATGTTTACCTGATTATTAACACTGAGAAGGAGTTAGTTTAGCTGATTATCATCACTGAGACAGACTTGGTTTAGCTGATTATTAACAATGCGAGACTTAGCTTAGTGGATTATCAACTCTGAGACAGACTTAGTTCAGCTGATTTTCCACAGAGACAGACTTAGTTTAGCTGATTATCAACACTGAGTCAGGCTTAGTTTAGCTGATTATTAACAGAGACAGACTTGGTTTAGCCGATTATTGACACTGACACATAGTTTACTTAATTATTAACAGCGAGACAGACTTAGCTTAGCTGATTATTAATACTGAGACAGACTTGGCTTAGCCGATTATTATCACTGAGGATTAGTTTACTTGATTATTAACAGTGAGACAGACTTAGTTTAGCTGATTTTTAACGCAAACAGACTAGGATTACCTAATTACTAGCACTGAAACAGACTTGGTTTAGCTGATTATTTACACTGAGACAGACTTAGTTTACTTGATTATCAACACTGACAGACTTAGTTTACGTGATTATTAACACTGAGACGGACTTAGTTTACATGATTATTAACACTGAGACAGTCTTAGTTTAGCTGATTATCAACACTGAGTCAGGCTTAGTTTAGCTTATTATTAACACTGAGACAGACTTAGTTTACATGATTATTAACACTGAGACAGTCTTAGTTTAGCTGATTATCAACACTGAGTCAGGCTTAGTTTAGCTTATTATTAACACTGAGACAGACTTAGTTTAGCTGATTATCAACACTGAGACTTAGTTTACTTAATTATTAACACAGAGACCGACTCAGTTTACCGGATTATTAACACTGAGACAGACAGTTTACTTGATTATCAACACTGACAGACTTAGTTTACCTGATTATTAACACTGAGACAGACCCCTGGTTATTAACACTGACACAGACTCCTGATTATTAACGCTGTCACTGAATCCTGATTATTAACCCTGAGACAGAACTATCATTTCAATTCCATCTGGTTGACTTCAAGTTCGCTTCTCGCAACAATCCTACAATCGCAGCTGCCAAATAAAAATGACCACATCTCTTCCAGCCATTGGATAAACCTCATCAACACCTCGTCTACCCTTTGAGTTTTATTGTTAAACAATGAGTTTCTGTACACCGTATTTTTCTTCCCCTTTTTATTTGTGACGTCGATATGTTAATCGCTTTTATGTATCCAGTCCTGTCTCATATTTTGTTCAATTCTTCCTCACCTGTCTCTCAAGCGTCTTTGTAATGTTATGTATTTGTACATTGTATACTAATCTATCTGTAAATACATTAATTAATATGTTTTACTGTACAGGTTTTCTTCGGTGGAGGGATGTTTTTTGTTGTAGATATTAATTCGTATTTATTTTTCACAACATTAATCCTTGTGTAACAGCACTGATCTATTTCGGTACTCTTCCAATATGTGATCTACCGATCTGTTTTCATTCCAATATGTGATCTACGGAGTCGTTTTCAATCCAATATGTGATCTGCGGATTCTCTTTCATTCCAATATACGATCTACGGAGTTGTATTCATTCCAATATGTGATCTGCGGAGTCGTTTTCATTTCAATATGTGATCTGCGGAGTCGTTTTCATTCCAATATGTGATCTGCGGAGTCGTTTTCATTTCAATATGTGATCTGCGGAGTCGTTTTCATTTCAATATGTGATCTGCAGAGTCGTTTTCATTCCAATATGTGATCTGCGGAGTCGTTTTCATTTCAATATGTGATCTGCGGAGTCGTTTTCATTCCAATATGTGATCTGCGGAGTCGTTTTCATTTCAATATGTGATCTGCGGAGTCGTTTTCATTCCAATATGTGATCTACCGAGCTATTTTCATTCCAATATGTGATCTGCGCAGTCGTTTTCATTCCAATATGTGATCTGCGGAGTCGTTTTCATTTCAATATGTGATCTGCGGAGTCGTTTTCATTTCAATATGTGATCTGCAGAGTCGTTTTCATTCCAATATGTGATCTGCGGAGTCGTTTTCATTTCAATATGTGATCTGCGGAGTCGTTTTCATTCCAATATCTGATCTGCGGAGTCGTTTTCATTTCAATATGTGATCTGCGGAGTCGTTTTCATTTCAATATGTGATCTACCGAGCTATTTTCATTCCAATATGTGATCTGCACAGTCGTTTTCATTCCAATATGTGATCCGCGGAGTCGTTTTCATTCCTATGTGTGATCTGCGGAGTCGTTTTCATTCCAATATGTGATCTGCGGAGTTATACTCATTCCAATATGCGATTTACGGAGTTATGTTCATTCCAATATGTGATCTACGAAGTCGTTTATATTCCAATATGTGATCTGCGGAGTTATGTTCATTACAATATGTGATCTACGAAGTCGTTTTTATTCCAATATGTGATCTACCGAGTCGTTTTCATTCCAATATGTAATCTGCGGAGTTATATTAATTCCAATGTGTGACCTACGGAGTTATATTCATTCCAATATGTAACCTACGGAGTTATATTCATTCCAATATGGAATCTACGGAGTCGTTTTCATTCCAATATGTGATCTACGGAGTCTTTTTCATTCCTATATATGATCTACGGAATTGTTTTCATTCCAATATGTGATCTACGGAGTTGTATTCATTCCGATATATGATCTACAGAGTCGTTTTCATTCCAGTATACGATGTACGGAGTTATATTCATTCCAATATGTGATCTACGGAGTTATATTCATTCCAATATGTGATCTACGGAGTTTTTGTCATTCCAATATGTGATCTATGGAGTCGTTTTCATTCCAATATGTGATCTATGGAGTCGTTTTCATTCCAATATACGATCTACGGAGTCGTTTTCATTCCAATATACGATCTACGGAGTCGTTTTCATTCCATTATACGATCTACGGAGTCGTTTTCATTCCAATATACGATATACGGAGTCATTTTCATTCCATTATGCGATCTACGGAGTCGTTTTCATTCCAATATACGATCTACGGAGTCGTTTTCATTCCAATATACGATCTACGGAGTCGTTTTCATTCCATTATACGATCTACGGAGTCGTTTTCATTCCAATATACGATCTACGGAGTCGTTTTCATTCCATTATACGATCTACGGAGTCGTTTTCATTCCATTATACGATCTACGGAGTCGTTTTCATTCCATTATACGATCTACGGAGTCGTTTTCATTCCATTATACGATCTACGGAGTCGTTTTCATTCCAATATACGATCTATGGAGTCGTTTTCATTCCAATATACGATCTACGGAGTCGTTTTCATTCCATTATACGATCTACGGAGATATATTCATTCCAATATGTGATCTAAAGAGTTGTTTTTATCCCAATATGAAATATTCCGAGATGTATTCATTCCTATATATGATATACCGAGCTGTTTTTTGCTCCGCCGTGGCTCGCTTTGCTCGCAAAGAACAAAACAAAGAACATAGCTGCTCCTATATACTGGCAAGCGGTACGTTTAGTGCTGCGCTCGCTCGCCCCGTTGGTCTTCATTTCGCGGATATTTTTGTAAAACTTACTATTGGATTTTACGCACGATCTACTCGTAGATTACTATTATTATCATTATTACTAGCTAAGCTACAACCCTAGTTTGAAAAGCGGGATGCTATAGGCCCGGGGGCTCCAACAGGGAAAATAGCTAAGTGAGGAAAGGAAACAAAGAAAAATAAAATATTTTAAGAAGAGCAACAAGATTGAAATAGATATCTCCTATATAAACTATAAAAAAAATTTTAACAAACCAAGAGGAAGAGAAATAAGATTGAATAGTGTGCCCAAGTGTACCCTCAAGCAAGAGAACTCACATGCCATAACTAGCAGATCACTTGTCATAGATTGGTAGATCACATTGGAAGAGCACCCATATTTCTTTCCTTCCTGTACATGAGTAGGTTTTTCAGTACCTGTCCATGTGATTATTTTCTTTATTTCTTTCACTAACCATTCAAAATGTGTTGTTCTGTTTACGTTGTTTGTGTACTTGTATACTTTGTCCAGAAACCTAATCGTCTTATGTGTGTCAACACCTTGTCCTCGTCCCTGTGTATCGTCAGCCTAAAAAGAACAGCTTTTCGTGTTAAATACCTGTCATAATTTTGTGTTATTATGTGTCTATGAGTGATTCACCAGGGAACGCATCAAGTTTTTTTTTTTTTAGCCTTTTTTTTGCAACTGCTAACCTGTGAATGATTAGAAGATAGAACTATAAATCAAGTTTTTTAAGTGTTAATTTTTTGGTTAATAACGCCTGTTTTTGTGTTTTTCGCTTTTTTTAGGATGAAATCATTAGATTATAAATCCCCAAGGAACCACAAACTTAGATATGTGGCCAATTAACTCAAGAAGGACGATAAACAATAACAATTAAATTGTTTACAAAAACAAATTTTTGTTTATTGTAGAGATGTCGACCAAATTTCCCCCGAATATCTCAAGTTTGTGCAGTTCCCTAACGACTTTTGGCTACCTTCTCCCTTTACAGTTGTTTAATTTAATTATAAATATATTTATATTTTTTTTTTAGCTTTTCCGACCAAATTTCCCCAACCATTTCTTGTGTTTGCAGTTTCTGAACTAGTTTTTCTACCTTTGAAGTTATTTATTTTAATTCTAAAGGCATTTATAATTTTTTTTAGCTTTCTGACCACATTTCCGGACCAATTTCTTGTGTGTACACTTCCTAAACTACTTTTCCTACCTTTGCAGTTATTTGATTTAATTCTAAACGCATTTATAAATTTTTTATTTTTAGCTTTTCCAACCAAATTTCCCTAACCATTTCTTGTGTTTCCAGTTCCCGAACCCCTTCTGCTTTTTCCCTTTGCAGCTATTTAATTTTATTATAAATACATTTATAATTTTTTTTTTAGCTTCTCCGCCTCTTATCCTATTTATTTATTGTTTTAATTGACCTTATTTTGTTGCTGTCCTGACTTGTGAAATTTGTCTCTACAATGCTGTTGCAGGGGACTGCGGGCGGTGCCTGGGATTACATTGACTCAGATAGAATTATTACTATTAAAGTAAGTTTATTTTTCTGTTGCAAACCGATTTTCTTTCACCAAAACCGTTGGGTCGGTGAATGCGGTGCTCTACCCGGGTCTCAATTACTTATTTGCTATTGGTGGAGACGTACCTAATTGCTATTGGTGGAAAGATACTTTATTGTTATTGGTGGAGAGATACTTAATTGTTATTGGTGGAGAGATATTTAGTTGCTATTGGTGGAGAGATACTAAATTCTTATTGAGGGAGAGATACTTAATTGCTATTGGTGGAAAGAAACTTGATTGCTATTGGAGGAAAGATACTTAATTGTTATTTGTGAAAAGATACTAAATTGTTATTGGTGGAAAGATACTAAAATGATATTGAGGGAGAGATACTTAATTGTTATTGGTGGAAAGATACTTAATTGTTATTGGTGGAGAGATACTTATTTGTTATTGAGGGAGAGATACTTAATTGCTATTGGTGGAAAGATACTTGATTGCTATTGGAGGAAAGACGTGGATATAGATTTCTTAATTTTTATTGGTAGAAAGACCGGTATAAGTTTCATAATTGTTGTTGGTGGAAGGACATAGTTATAAATTTGTTAATTTTCATTGGTGGAAGGACAGGTATAAATCTCTTAATTTTTATTGGTGGAAAGACACGAGTATAAATTGCTAAATTTCTATTGGAGGAAAGACATGGGTATAAATTGCTGAATTTTTATTGGTGGAAAGACGTAGGTATGCATTTCTTAATTGTTATTGGTGGGAGGACATTGGTATAAATTGCTGAATTTTTATTGGTGGAAAGACTTGGGTATAAATTTTTTAATTTTTATTGGTGGAAAGACTTAGGTATAAATTTCTTAATTTTTATTGGAGGAAAGACAGGTATAAATTACTCAATTTCTATTGGTGGAAAGACGTAGGTATAAATTACTCAATTTCTATTGGTAGAAAGACGTAGGTATAAATTTCTTAATTGTTATTGGTGAAAAGAAAATTTATTCATTTGTATTAGGGTAAACACTGTTGATAATGAGAAATTTTCCAGTTTTTTTTTAATTTTCTAATGTATGCTGATTAACCAGGTGTTTCTGGGCAAAGATATATAGTCAATGAATAATACAACCATTATACAGTTATACAGTAGTAGATATTTGAACCTAGTAATACAGATGATTGTAATCCAAGGCTGGTGTATAAAATATATGCTAAAATTCTCATTTATTTATCTTTTTCTATTTTAAAATTTTCCAATGGGCTATTTGGGCTTAGTTGTGATATGGCTTGATTTTTTTTATTACATTTCAGTCTAAAAAAAAAAATATAATTATTCTCTATGTAAAAAATGTGCATGCAAAACTTTTATTTAGATTTTTTTTCGTATTTTGTGAATGGTAGATACCTAGACTCTGTAGAAATTATCTTTTTAATTCATATTTAGTTAGAAAATTTAATTAATTCATTTATCATTACTCATTTTTAAATTAATTTATATCATAAGCTTACTGTAGGTTCACCGCTCATAATAATAATTTTATGCAAAGAACATATTTTAATCAGTTGGTTTTTAAAGTTTATTTAACACTAATTATAGTATTGTGACTATCATTATAAACAGGTATTTACTCAGTAGAATTAATTTCCACTTTACCTTCATTGCATCATAGCAGTAGATTACATGAAAGTTATAAAAATTTATTAGTGTTATATCAGAAGATAATATTTCCCTCACTGACCTGGGTAGTGGAAACGTGTTAATTAAAAGTTAAATATTTTATCTATTCACCTGTGTAGTCATAATTCGTAAACTTTATGCAATATTCTGTTGCAAATTCTTTGCAAAGTTTAATGCCATTTAACAAGGTATTTAATTTATGATATGCAACTCAAACAGGTTTCTTTTCAAGTATCATAATTCGTAAACTTTATGCAATATTCTGTTGCAAATTTTTAGCAAAGTTAAATGCCATTTATCAAAGTATTTAATTTGTGATACGCAACTCAAACAGGTTTTTTTCAAGTATCATAATTCGTAAACTTTATGCAATATTCTGTTGCAAATTTTTTGCAAAGTTTAATACCATTTATCAAGGTATTCTTTTAGTGATACGCAACTTTTTAGCAAAGTTTCCTGCCATTTAACAAGGTATTCAATTTGTGATATGCAATTCATACAGGATTCTTTTAAAGTACGTATTTGTTAATGATTAATAATGAGGAATTCATGAACTGTACATTGATTATATTAACCTGAGATTCAGATTTCATTTGCTACTGCACTAAAGTAGATTTTGAAAATTCCATGTAGTAAAAGAGTAATTCGAGTTAAATTATTTAATTGAAAATTAATAAATATAAATTAATATTTATATAGTACTTTATGATGGCATTTACCCTTATTAAGTTATTATTGGACCAATATCGTTTGATTATACGAAAATTAGTATATTAATACTCCATCTTTTATTAATATCATGATGAATAACAATCAAAGTTATTCAATGTAAAATTTAGGTCATTCACTTAACACGCTTTTCCACCACCTATCCGTTGCCAATTTATTTATCCAATTAGTTATTTATACAATTTAATTATCCAATTAGTTATTAATTATCCAATTTATGTATCCAATTAGTTAGTTATTTATCCAATTTATTTGTCCAATTAGTTATTTATTTACCCAATTTATTTATCCAATTTATGTATCCAATTAGTTATTTGTTTACCCAATTTATTTATCCATTTAGTTATTTATCCAATTTGTTATTTATTTATCCAATTAGTTATTTATTTATCCAATTAGTTATTTATCCAATTTATTTATCCAATTAGTTATTTATCCAATTTATTTATCCAATTAGTTATTTATCCAATTTATTTATCCAATTAGTTATTTATCCAATTAGTTATTTATCCAATTAGTTATTTATCCAATTAGTTATTTATTTATCCAATTAATTATTTATTTATCCAATTAGTCATTTATTTATCCAATTAGTCATTTATTTATCCAATTTATTTATCCAATTAAACCAGAAATATATTAAATCTCACTAAATCTCACTTTCCAAAATATGTTTCTTATTAATAACAATTTCATTAGGGAGACCCCGGGAGCCCAGGTCCCCCGGGGGCGCCCGGCCCCAGTGGAAAGGACGGATTGCCTGGAATGGATGGGAGAGACGGTTACCCTGGGGAGATCGGTCCAGCTGGCGTACAAGGCCCTCCAGGGGTTGCTGGACCGTCTGGTCCACCGGGACCCCCCGGGCCCGAAGGACCACAAGGGGAGAGAGTGAGTACTAAGTCAGAGTTTTTCATTCATAAATCTTTTCATTCAACTTTTTTATTTTAAGATTTTAGTATTTATTCAATTTTCCTGTATTGTGTATAGATTAATGTGGGCTTTTTTTTTGTTAGTTTAATTTTATTGTTATTATAATTCTGTTCTAAAGATTATGGATATTAGTTTATAACTATAGTGCATTTCTTTTAGCGATGCATATTTGCACCGACTGGCAGCGGTGCCCTTTTAGCTCGGAAAAGTTTCCGGGTCGCTGATTGGTTGGACAAGATCATTCTAACCAATCAGCGATCAGGAAACTTTTCCGAGTCGCAGCGGTGCCCTTTTAGCTCGGAAAAGTTTCCGGATCGCTGATTGGTTGGACAAGATAATTCTAACCAATCAGCGATCAGGAAACTTTTCCGAGCCAAAAGGGCACCGCCGCGAGTCGGTGCAAATATGCCTCGCTAAAAGAAATGGACTATTATTGTTAATATATTTTTTATTTATGTTTATTTACCAGAGTGGTATTAGTATCCTGCTATTGATATATCCCCCAAATTGTTGTAATAATGCACTGCTTGATAACCCCCTTTTTTGTAATTTATACTAAGCTTTTGATATTTCTCTCACACATGCATCTGTCGAAGCCTCCTCCTTCCTGTGTGGACACACAACACTGACTATCTCTCTCTCTTTATATATATTATCTTGAAGAGGAAGAGTAACTAGAACTTGGTTTGACTGTCGTACATATTTTTAGAAAGTTGACTGACCTTTTGTATTTTTTCTCCCAGAGCTCATTAATATTCCTTAAGTTACGATTACTCCATTCTTCTATAAGAACCCATTAGTACATCCTTCTCCCAGAGCCCCTCACTACACGTAGTGTCAGATGTGTTATAATGGACAATACTTAAATTTACATAGCAGAAACGAGTGATTGGAAAAAAATGGCTCCTTTCATGTTTTGAGATGTAAGTTAAGGTTAAAGGTTAAAGGTCGCTCATAGATGGCAGAGGCAAGGGACAGATACATTGCCCTGTCAAGCAGGAAAATGCCCTAGAGACATCATATTACATATAATAAGTGTTAAAGGTTGAAGGCCGCTCATAGATGGCAGAGGCAAGGGACAGTGACATAGCCCTATCAAGCAGGAAAAAGCCCTAGAGACATCATATTACATATGATCAGCACCCAAGCCCCCTCCCCACGCAAGCTAGGACTAAGGAGAGCCAGGCACTGGCTACTGATGACTCAGTAGATAGACCTATAGGCTTCCTCAAACCCCCTATCCTTAACTCACAATGATGGTGAGGTTGCAGTGACCCTGGTCCTAGCTTTGGGTGGAGAGGGGTTTGGGCGCTGATCATATTTATATATGATCCGTCTGTAAGGCATTGTCACTGCCCCTTGTTTCTGTCATTCATGATCAGCCTTTAAACCTTTAAACCCCACAAAAACTGTTATATAGGATAATACAGTCACTGTCCCTTTCCTCCGCTATTCATGAGTAGCCTTTAAACTTAACAGAAACTGCTAATACAGAAAGACGACCTCAACACGATTTGACATCCAATTTTTTATACTGTGAATTATAAAGAAAATGGAGTAGCAATTCCCTTACTTGTCCTCACAGGTTCCGATTTAGATATTACATTTCGATTTAAATTAGATTGTTACAATGAATTATAAACAAAATGAAGTAGCAATCCCCTTGCTTGTCCTCACGGGTTCTGATTTAAATTTGATTCTATTTTGATTTAAATATATTTTAATGCGTTTTATGTGAAGCCATTCAAATCCGCAATCACTCGTTTCCGTCATGCAACTCCCGACCTGCCATACAAAACAAAAGCTAATCTCCCATGTGCCTTTACATGTTTTGCTCCTGCTTTCCTGAATGTCAATATATTGGCCATCGTTATGTTGTGAATGGTGATGATGATGATGATGATGGTCCAGGGGTTTCGAGGGCTGATGGGGATCCCTGGAATGGACGGTCTTCCAGGACCGATTGGACCTGCTGGAATACCTGTGAGCAATGTTCTGTCATTCTCTTGCGGTGATTGGTTACTGTAAACAAAGACATTTTTAGCTGGAAACTGTCTGATAGGAAAATCCCTTTAGAATTTTGTATTATTACTGCAGAAATACTCTGATTAAACAAAGACATTTTTAGCTGGAAACTCTGATTAAACAAAAACATTTTTAGCTGGAAACTCTGATTAAACAAAGACATTTTTAGTTGGGACTGTCAGATAGGAAAATCTCTTCAAAGACATTTTTAGGTGGAAACTGTCAGGAAAATCTTTTCAAAGACATTTTTAGCTGGAAACTGTCAGATAGGAAAATCTCTTTAGAATTTTGTATTATCACCGCAGAAATACTCTGATGAAACAAAGACATTTTTAGCTGGAAACTCTGATTAAACAAAATAATTTTTAGCTGGAAACTCTGATTAAACAAAGACATTTTTAGTTGGGAACTGTCAGATAGGAGGCTCTTTTTAGAATTTTGTATTATCACTGCAGAAATACTCTGATTAAACAAAGACATTTTTAGCTGGAAACTGTCAGGAAAATCTTTTCAAAGACATTTTAGCTGGAAACTGTCAGATAGGAAGCTCTTTTTAGAATTTTGTATTATCACTGCAGAAATACTCTGATTAAACAAAGACATTTTTAGCTGGAAACTGTCAGGAAAATCTTTTCAAAGACATTTTAGCTGGAAACTGTCAGATAGGAAGCTCTTTTTAGAATTTTGTATTATCACTGCAGAAATACTCTGATTAAACAAAGACATTTTTAGCTGGAAACTCTGATTAAACAAAGACATTTTTAGCTGGAAACTCTGATTAAACAAAAACATTTTTAGCTGGAAACTCTGATTAAACAAAGACATTTTTAGTTGGGAACTGTCAGATAGGAGGCTCTTTTTAGAATTTTGTATTATCACTGCAGAAATACTCTGATTAAACAAAGACATTTTTAGCTGGAAACTGTCAGGAAAATCTTTTCAAAGACATTTTTAGCTGGAAACTGTCAGATAGGAAGCTCTTTTTAGAATTTTGTATTATCACTGCAGAAATACTCTGATTAAACAAAGACATTTTTAGCTGGAAACTGTCAGGAAAATCTTTTCAAAGACATTTTTAGCTGGAAACTGTCAGATAGGAAGCTCTTTTTAGAATTTTGTATTATCACTGCAGAAATACTCTGATTAAACAAAGACATTTTTAGCTGGAAACTCTGATTAAACAAAGACATTTTTAGCTGGAAACTGTCAGATAGGAAAATACCTTTAGAATTATTTAATATTATTGTAGAAATACTCTGATGAAACAAAGACATTTTTAGCTGGAAACTGTCAGATTATAAAATCTCTCAAGAATTTTGTATTATCACTGCTGAAATACTCTGAATAAACTAAGACATTTTTAGCTGGAAACTGATTAAACAAAGACATTTTTAGCTGGAAACTCTGATTAAACAAAGACATTTTTAGCTGGAAACTCTGATTAAACAAAGACATTTTTAGCAGGAAACTGATTAAGCAAAGACATTTTTATCTGGAAACTGATTAAACAAGGAAATTTTTAGCTGGAAACTGATTAAACAAAGACATTTTTAGCTGGAAACTCTGATTAAACAAAGACATTTTTAGCTGGAAACTGTCAGGTAGAAAAATCCCTTTAGAATTATGTATTATCACTACAGAAATACTCTACGAGTATATGAATATCCTTGCTGTACAGTGTATAGTGTAATATTAAATCTTATACCAAGTTATAAACCTTTTTCTTAATAGTGTGGTGTAGGTTAGGAAAGCACATCTCGCATTTCGCATAGAAATTTTGAAAAAAGAAATGTTAAATTAACTTCAGGGACTTTTATAGTTCTTTTGATAACAGTTTCTCTTTACATTCATTATTGATTATTAAAAGTGTAATTTTACCAATTAATTTGAGTTAGGATAAAGAGAATTAACCCATTTTTACTGATATGCCATCCCAACAACCACTTTGAGCAGAAAATTGGAAGGTTCTTTTAAGTAAATTAAACATGTTACGTACACATCTTTCCTGAAATCTTTTATTATTTTAACAATTTCAATAAAAAAAAAACATTTATAAAAAATCTGTAAAAAAGGATTTTTAAACATTTCAATAGAGAAAAAAAGTAATTTTTATAAATTTCAATATAGAAAATTAATTATTTCTAAATATTTCAGTACGAAAAAGGATTTTTAAACATTCCAATAGAGAGAGAAAAAAAAACATTTTCAAACATTTCATAGAGAAAAAAAAAAGCATTTTGAAAAATTTAAAATGAACATTTTTTTTAGTTGTGTAATGCTGTTGATATTGAAAAAAATTTTTCCATCCAAATATAATTATATTTTCTTTACGAAACTGCTCTAAATATGCGACATGCGAAATATGCTTAGTATAATGCTATATATTTTGAAAATATTTTCTACATCGCTTTGAGCTTTCTCAGCCTCATTTTATATATGAAAAGAAAACACTATTGTTATTAGTCGAACTGTGATGAGATTCAATACGTATTATTATTGTTATTATTATTATTGTTATTATTATTATTATTATTATTATTATTATTATTATTATTATTATTATTATTATTACTAGCCAAGCTACAACCCTAAAATAGTTTTTTTTTAATATACAAAACAGTTAAATTACTTTTGAAATCAAGATTTGACATTCATTATTATTATTATTATTATTACTATCCAAGCTACAACCCTAGTTGGAAAAGCAAGATGCTATAAGCCCAGGGGCTCCAACAGGGAAAAAATAGCCCAATGAGGAAAGGAAATAAGGAAATAAATAAATGAATAAATGACAACGTTCTGTTTTCATAGATATAAACTTATTTCAATAGTGTTTTGTTTCCAGTAGATAATTAGTATTGAACGAGCTTCCTATTAATCATAAAAGCGATAATGCTGTTCGTAAGAGATTTTGGGCTCCTGTGAGAAAGAACTTTTCAAGTTATCGTAAATAATAACAGATTTCTCTGTTGCTTAGAACTATGCTAGACAGTGAACACAATATACGAAATGTATTTACTTCCATTGCTTGCTGTCTCAAACCAAGTGATCAAAAATGTATTTATAGTTAGAAATCACCATAAAAACTATACTTTAGACACAATTACTGTCTATTATGCTTACTGTCTCAAATTATTAATAGAAAAAAACTTATCAGAAATGTATTTATTTATAGTTAGAAATCCCCTTAGGAAAACTATACTTTAGACACACTTCTTTAGACACACTTACAGTCTATTATAATGGTTAGAAAAATATATTTACCTCCATTACTTAGTCTTAAATTATTGATAGAAACCAACTTATCAGAAATGTATTTATAGTTAGAAATCACTTTAGAAAAACTATACTTTAGACACACTTCTTTAGACACACTTACAGTCTATTATTCTTACTGTCTCAAATTATTAATAGAAACAAACTTATCAGAAATGTATTTACAGTTAGAAATCACCATAAAAAACTATACTTTAGACACACAGTCTATTATAATGGTTAGAGAAATGTATTTACTTCCATTACTTAGTTTTAAATTATTGATAGAAACAAACTTATCAGAAATGTATTTACAGTTAGAAATCACCAAAGAAAAACTATAATTTAGACACACTTACAGTCTATTATAATGATTAGAGAAATGCATTTACTTCCTTTACTTACTGTCTCAAATTATGTATAGAAACCAATCATCAGAAATATATTTACAGTTAGAAATCACCAAAGAAAAACTATACTTTAGACACACTTACAGTCTATTGCAATGGTTAGAGAAATGTATTTACTTCCATTACTTAGTCTTAAATTATTGATAGAAACCAACTTATCAGAAATATATTTACAGTTAGAAATCACCTCAGAAAAAACTATACTTTTAGACACACAGTCTATTATAATGGTTAGCGAAATGTATTTACTTCCATTACTTCATCTCAAAATATTGATAGAAACAAACTTACCAGAAATGTATTTATAGTTAGAAATCCCCTTAGGAAAACTATACTTTTAGACACACAGTCTATTATAATGATTAGAGAAATGTATTTACTTCCATTACTTAGTCTTAAATTATTAACAGAAACAAACTTATCAGAAATGTTTTTATAGTTAGTAAATCACCATAAAAAACTATACTTTAGACACACTTCTTTAGACACGCTTATAGTCTATTATTCGTACTGTCTCAAGTTATTGATAAAAACCAAATTATCAGAAATGTATTTACAGTTAGAAATCACCTTAGAAAAATTATACTTTAGATACACTTCTTTAGACACACTTACAGTCTATTATTCTTACTGTCTCAAATTATTGGTAGAAACCAATTTATCAGTAATTTATTTATAGTTAGAAATCACCATAGAAAAACTATACTTTAGACACACTTACAGTCTAGTATAATGGTTAGAGAAATGTATTTACTTCCATTACTTACTGTCTCAAATTATTAATAAAAACAAACTCATCAGAAATATATTTATAGTTAGAAATCACCATAGAAAAACTATATTTTTAGACACACTGTCCATTATTCTTACTGTCTCAAATTATTAATAGAAACAAACTTATCATAAATGTATTTATAGTTAGAAATCCCCTTAGAAAAACTATACTTTAGACACACTTCTTTAGACACACTTACAGTCTATTATAATGATTAGAGAAATATATTTACTTCCATTACTTAGTCTTAAATTATTGATAGAAACCAGTCATCAGAAATATATTTACAGTTGGAAATCACCATAGAAAAACTATACTTTTAGACACACCTACAGTCTATTATAATGGTAGACATTGCCAAAACTAATACATAATCTCGTACCCCCTTGCCCTTGCCCCAGGGTGTCGCTGGAACTAAGGGCGTGGCCGGGCTCCCAGGACCGCCTGTAAGTTCGTCTTTTACATGCACCTTTCAAAACTAATACTGTACAGTAGATGTCTGTAGTTGTCTCATTAAATTTCTGTACATTTCATGCTCTGTTCGGTTGTACTAACGAGTAACCAGCGAATGGTATATCCGGTTTCATTGTATTTTCATTATGTGGATAAGTTGTAGGAAAAATGTACAGTAGGTCTCTGTAGTTGTCTCATTACATTTCTGTACATTTCATGCTCTGTTCGGTTGTACTAACGAGTAACCAGTAAATGGTATATCCGGTTTCACTGTATTTCCATTATGCGGATACGTTATAGGAAAAATGTACAGTAGGTCTCTGTAGTTGTCCCTCATTAAATATCTGTACATTTTATTGTCTTCTCTTTTCATTATGTGAATCAGTTGTAGGAAAATTTTTTAAGATTAACTTAGGTATGAGTTTTAATGTCTGTATTTTGATACTAATTGATTGGCTATAGGAATTCTCTTGTCATAACTATCTTCAGCTTAGGTTTTTACGATGATATGTAGAGACCAAAATAATATCTATCATTCAGTTGTTCACCATTTATACTGTACCAACCGTGTGTCACACGATCGTACATTGTTCATTTTGTGCTTGTATCTTCGCTCTCCCCTCCCACTTAAAAGAGCCTGAATAAACATGCCTGTTTTTCTCACCAGTAACGGTGTCGATTTTGAACAGGAAATTTCTTGTTGCTTTGAGCTTTTGTATATAAAGGAGAGTGTTCTATATTAAACTCACTCAGTTGCTTTCATCCTGTCTTAGAGTCACAACCTTCTCTCGGCTCGTCACAATACTTGGAACCCATTTAGGCATTACGTAATTGTCTCGTCACAGCTATCTTCAGCTGAGGTTTATACGATGATATATAGAGACCAAGATAGACGAATAATTGATAATCAGAGGTTTATCTTGGTCAGCCAATTTGGCGTTGGCTGGTATAACTTAAGTTTATACTATCGAAGCCAGTGGAAACACCTGAGGGGTTGGTGGAAACACCCAAGGTCCCACCGGTGATGAAGTGTGGGACAGAGGTAGATGGAGAAAGCTGACCAGAAACATCGACCCCACATAGAAGTGGGAAAAGATGTAGACAAAGAAGAAGAAAGCCAAATAGGAGTGAGCATTCGTGAAACTGTGTTCAGAAGAATTTTAATTTCTATATGCTTAAAGGTTTATGGAAGAATCAAACATTATTTTCCATATATGTGTTTTATCAGTTAGGTAGAAATGGCGTAGAATTAATTCTTTACTGTCACTTGAAAACCATATAAAAGTGAGCAATCATGAAAGTGTTGTCAGAGGAATTTTAATTTTTCGATGCTTAAAAGTTTATGGGAGAACCAAACATTATCTTCCATATAAATGAGAAAACGGATTTTGAGCGAAGCGAAAAATCTATTTTGGGTGAGATGGCCATGTCGTCCTGATGGAAGGTTCCTATAGGTAGCTTTCTAAGGGATATTTTGCGATATCCTTAAGAGAAATTGTAAGGATATTCGTGCCAGGAGTTAGAATTCTGGAGACCTAAAGGTCAATTCTCTGGGAATATTCACTGTAGCCAAATATCCCTTAGAAAGCTACCTATAGGAACCTTCCATCAGGACGACATGACTTGAGCCCAAAAATGTATTTGATTAATGTGACATGAATTCTTAGACTGGAAATCTGTATGGGACTATATTTTATCATAGGTTGGTAGACTTACTAAACATGTTTTTGTCTGGTGTTACTAATATTATGTCGGACTGTTCAGAATGTGTCATTGTTGGAGTGTTTGTAATGGTGGTGATTAGAAGTAGAAAGTAGCACTGACTGACTTTTTAATAAGGCCAAGGACACATTACTAACCGTACTACTACCCTACAGTCAATTCTTTTTAGTGAGGCAGATTTGCACCGACTCGCAGGGGTGCCCCTTTTAGCTCTGAAAAGTTTCCTGACCGCTGATTGGTTGGACAAGATAAGTCTAACCAATCAGATAGCAGGAAACTTTTCTGAGCTAAAAGGGCACCGCTGCGAGTCAGTGCAAATGTGCCTCATTAAACAAAATTGTGTATAGTTAGCTGTATTTTGCCCCATAATCTTGATGCAGTAGACACTAACTTGCTATGGTGGGTAACATTGAAAATACAGTAATGTATTTTGTAAGGTGATATTTAAATATGTTGTTTGCTAACTTTTCCTTTTGTATGAAATGTCTTGTGATTTTACCAAGTTAATTTTCCTGAATATTTTGCTTTAGTTTAAAGAGGCTGATTTATCAAATTGAGTTGTTAAAGGTTCTGTAATAAATTGAATACCTTAGAGTATCACTTAGCTGTGGAAACGTCATAGACTCGCCATTTATATGCTCCGAGTTCGAGCCACACTCAGAGCTTGGTAGTTTCTTCAATGAACACAACCTTACTATCCCTGTAAGCCAAGCCTGTAGCAGCTATTAGCAGCCATTGCCTGGCACCCTCTGGCCCTAGCTTGTGTGGAAATTTCGGGCTTTCGAATATTTTATGACAGTGTAGTGGTCTGCCTCCTTAACTCCTCCACTCACGAGGTACCTTTAAATCCAGGCTTTCAGATTGTAACATAAATGAAAACAGTTTTCATAATAATTCAATGAGTAATACTTACTCATTGTTTATTACTGTCCCATGAATTCATATGAATCAAATGGCATGCTGTGA
>NC_090737.1:136829513-136947013 GCF_036898095.1 Palaemon carinicauda
CTAATAATAATGATTTTAATAATTTCCTTTCCTCACGGGGCTATTTTTTCCTGTTGGAGCCGTTGGGCTTGTAGCATCATGGTTTTCCAATTTGGGTTGTAGCTTAGCTAGTAATAATATTGATAATAATTCACTTTCCTCACTGGGCTGTTTGTCCTAGTTTGAGCCCTTGGACTTATAACCTCCTGCTTATCCAATTTGGGTTGTAGCTTAGCTGGGAATGATAATAATAACAATAATAATTTACTTTCCTCACTGGGCTATTTATCCTTGTTGCAGCCCTTGGGCTTATAATATCATGCTTTTCCAACTTGGGTTTTACCTTAGCTAGTAATAATATTAATAATAATTTCCTTTCTTCACTGGGCTGTTTATCCTTGTTGGAGCCCTTGGTCTTATAGCATCCTGTTTTTCCAACTTGGGTGGTAGCTTAGCTAGTAATAGTATTGATAATAATTCCCTTTCCTCCCTGGGCTATTTATCCTTGTGGGAGCCCTTGGCCTTATAACCTCCTGCTTATCCAATTTGGGTTGTAGCTTAGCTGGGAATAATAATAACAATAATAGTTTCCTTTCCTCACTGGGCTATTTATCCTTGTTGCACCCCTTGGGCTTATAAGATCATGCTTTTCCAACCTGTGTTGTAGCTTAGTTAGTAATATTGATAATAATTCCCTTTCCTCACTGGGCTATTTATCCTTATTGGAGCCCTTGGGCTTATAGCATCAAGCTTTTCGAATTTGGGTTGTAGCTTAGCTAGTGATAATAATCCTCTTGTTTCCTTTCCTCACTGGGCTTTATCCTTGTTGCAGCCCTTGGGCTTATAACATCCTGCTTTTCCAACTTGGGTTTTAGCTTAGCTAGTAATAATATTAATAATAATTCTCGTAATTCTTTTCCTCGCTGGGCTATTTATCCTTGTTGGAGCCCTTGGGCTTGTAACGTCCTGCTTTTCCAACTTGGGTTGTAGCTTAGCTAGTAATATTAATAATAATTCCCTTTCCTCACTGGGCTATTTATCATTGTTGTAGCCCTTGGGCTTATAACATCAAGCTTTTTGAATTTGGGTTGTAGCTTAGCTAGTGCTAATAATCCTCTTGTTTCCTTTCCTCACTGGGCTTTATCCTTGTTGCAGCCCTTGGGCTTATAACATCCTCCTTTTCCAACTTGGGGTTTAGCTTAGCTAGTAATAATATTAATGATAATTCCCGTATTTCTTTTCCTCGCTGGGCTATTTATCCTTGTTGGAGCCCTTGGGCTTATAGCATTATGCTTTCCAACTAGGGTTATAGCTTAGGAGGAAATAATAATAACAATAATAAGAAATATAATTTTTTTTAATACAGTTACCTGATGTGTGAATTAAATTCCTTTTTGTCATTAACATAATTGTTTTGTTTATTTTATCTGTTGAATTTCACATGAAGCAATCCTTGTTACATGCCTTGTACTTAGTCCTTGTACTTATTACAAGTACTTGTACTTGAGTCCTTTTAGAAATGGAGCATTTGGTGTTTCTGTTGTCTCAAAACAAAAGAAACAATCAGTTGAATTTGTGTCATAAGTTTATTATCTCTGTATCTCTTTATATTTATCTCTTTTTGATAATATACTGAACCAATGCTCCATTTCTTAAAAGATTAATACTAAAGTATATATTTTTTAATTCACTAATATATTTAAAAGCTTAAATGCTAATTGCCTATTGTCTTAGTGCAAATGTACTTTAGACTTTAATTAAATTAAAATAATTGCAATAATGTTTTCAGTGATGTCCTAGCTTGTTAATTGTAGCACAATTTAACAATAGTGAATGAACTTGTGTTATTATAGTGACAATGTTTCCCGGGTTATATGTCAACTCGGTAATAATGAAAGACTAAAATTTGTCATATATAGTCATTAACCTTGTGAAGTATAGCTTAGGGCTAATATTCTTTAGCAACTAATATATTTTGATACTAACATGTGTATTACACTAAATATAGTATACATAATAAAAGTGTACTTAGAATAATTAAGTCAGTTTCATATGCTGTATACATACCACCAGAACCATTATGAAAGAATTTTCTGTGACTTTTATTACCCCCAAATAATATATTTTTAGATGTGTACTTTACCAAGAACAATTTTCCTCTTACATTTCCTGATTATTGTACGTACAGTTTACTGATATCTCCCTTATTCCTTACACCTTACGCACTCGTAATGTAACTCCTTTTCTATTTGATGTTGTAAAAAACACTTTCCATCCCCTCCAAATGATTTTGATTTCCAAGTGTACTGCAACTGGCTTAATTTTCCGCATATTTAGATATAGTGTCTTGCCAAGAGAAAATGCATGCTATTAGTGGCATACCACTCACTAAACAATAATTTGATTTCAGAGTCATCAGTTCTTATTTTCATGTTTGAGTTTTATTCTATGGCTTTGAATTTTGTTGCAAACTAAATCTTGTTTTTTTATAATTCTTTGTTTTGGTTTTTTCCATTTGGTTTTGTGGTGCTATAACTTTCTCTTGTGGTGTTGGCTACTAACTGGAGTTGGGTTCCTCCTATCCTTGTTAAGTCATTGGTCAACTGTGGTGTTGGTGTTTTGTCCTGTCTTCACCTCTTCCGGTTGATTGACCTCAGGTCATTCGGCCTTTTGTGTGTGACGTCACTAACCCTCCTCCCCCCTCCCCCCACTGCACCTGTTATGGTGTGACTAATTCCCCCCTGTTCATCCTATGTTCTTTGTAAGTATAACTGTGTTTGTGTAGTTGTGGGGGAAGATTGATGGGAAACAAACTCCAGTTTGAAATGTTTTATCAAGTTTTAATAGTTTTAATCTTACATTTATGATTTATAATGATTAAATCATATTTTTTTCGAATTTTTATCAAGTTTTTCCAGTTTTTATCAAGTTTTGATACTTTTAATCTTTCATTTGTGATTTATAATGATTAAATTATATTTTGTTACTTTTTTGAGCCTATAAAATCATGGTTATTCTTTCATTTATGATTTATAATGATTGAATTATAATTTTGTCCAATTTTTATCAAATTTTAATCATTTTAATCTTTCATTTAAGATTTATAATGATTAAATTATAATTTTGTCCAGTTTTTATCAAAGTTTGATACTTTTAATCTTTCATTTATGATTTATAATGATGAAATTATATCTTTTTTTACATTTTGGTGTCATTAAAAGGCTCTTTAATCTTTCATTTATGATTAATAATAAATAAATTATATATTTTTTTTTTTGTTTTTTTTTGCATTTTGGTGTCATTAAGATCATTCAAAATGTCTCATTTTACATCATTGGACATTGTTTCCCTGATTCCCCACATGATCTATGTAATATGTAACCCAAATACTGTAGCTACTAACCATGAGTACAGTTTAATTTAAAAATTAAAATTTCTAAAATGTTCTTCAGTCTTGTAAAGCTGTAAAATTTCCTTTTAAATCTTGTTGCTTCAGTAAACATATTTGTGCATAAATAGTTTTCATTAGTTTGAGTTTTTAAATGCTTTACTTATTTTGCTTTGCTCTAAATATATTTTTTGTATGTTTGCCATTTTTTTACATCTCACTTATTTTATGTTTCACTTGTAAAATATATTTTCATTGCCAGAATTCAGTAGATATGTAGTTATTTTCTTTTGAATTATTCAATAGTTTTTTTATACTTTTATTTGACAATATTATTTATGCTTTAAGAAATCAATTGTCAGATCATACTTATTTGCAATTGCTTTAAAATCATTAATTCTCGAATCATATTTATTTTCAATTGGAAATTTAATCTAAAAAGTACTTGAAAATAATTCAGAGAGCTCATACATTATACATTGAAATAAAGTAGACTTTATATAATAGAATATTTAGCACATTTAACACATATTTGACAAATTTCTTGATTTAAAAAATCAATTGTCAGATCATACTTATTTGCAATTGCTTTAAAATCTTCATCAATTGTCAAATCATATTTATTTTCAATTGGAAATTTAATCTAAAAAGTACTTGTAAAGAATTCAGATCTCTTACATTATACATGGAAATAAAGTAGAATAGAATATTTAACATATTTAACACATATGTGACACATTTCTTGATTAATGACGAAACAGGGTCGTCGAGGTATACCAGGTACAGCAGCAAATCGAGGTCTACCTGGTCCTAGGGGCCCTAAAGGAGAACCAGGTCGACTAGGAGAAAGAGGAGAAAAAGGTAGGTTTTACTTGTTTTAGGTCTCTGTAGAAAAATCTTGTTCAAGTATGTAGAATCATTGTGATTAAGAGAAGAGAACATTGAATGTCATCCTTCATAATACATACATACATATACCATGGTACTTCCCCCAATTTTGGGGGGTAGCCGACATCAACAAATGAAACAAAACAAAAAAGGGGACCTCTACTCTCTACGTTCCTCCCAGCCTTCATAATAGATACGTATAATGTTCAGAAACATGGTTTAATTTGTTCTCCAAAATTAGGTTCCTCCATGGATTCTGATAGAATCTCCAAGATTACCAAACAATTCTTCTTCTCTTAAGGAGCTAACTGCTATACTGTGATTGTTCAGTGGCTACTTTCCTCTTGGTAAGGGCAGAAGAGACTCTTTATCTATAGTAAGCAGCTCTTCTAGAAGGAAACTCCAAAATCAACCCATTTTTCTCTAGTCTTGGGTAGTGCCATAGCCTCTGTACCATAGCCCTCCACTGTCTTGGGTTAGAGTTCTCTTGCTTCAGGGTACACTTGGGCACACTATTCCATCTTGTTTCTCTTCCTCTTGTTTTGTTACAGTTATTGTAGGTTATATAGGAAATATTTATTGTAATGTTGTTACTGCTCTTAAAATATTTTATTTTTATTTTTCCTTGTTTCCTTTCCTCACTGGGCTATTTTCCCTGTTGGAGCCCCTGGGCTTATATCATGCTGCTTTACCAACTAGGGTTGCAGCTTAGCAAGTAAAAATGATAATATGGAAGCCCTCACAAGGATATTGGGAGTTAAATGGCGGGACAGGATTAGAAATGAAACTATAAAAGAGATTACTCGAGTGCCATATGTGGATGAGATCATGATGAGGGGTAGATGGAGAGGGTTTGGGTATGCTCTTAGCACTCCCTAAGAGAGATTAGTTCACTAAACGTTCAGCATATTCCGATGCTGTAAAATATGTAGGCTCTCTTTAAATTTACTATCATAATTTGGTTCCTTAAGTCTGAGAAAAATACTATGAAATATTAAAAAAAGAATGCATTTTCTTAGCTGAGAAAATCACCAATTTTTTTTAAGAATCATATTTTATCTGAAGCAAGAGATATCCCAGATATTGTGTCTATTAGTTTTATACACTGTATATTGTGTCTTAAAAAATTCTAGGGCATTATTTAAGAAATATTAAAAAGAGAATATATTTTTATAGTTTAGAATGTCACAATATTTTTGTTAAGAATCCTATTTTATGTGAAGCAAGAGATATCCCAGATATTATGTGTCAATTAATTGTATACACTTTACAATGATACCTCAGGATACGAAAGTTTCTGTATACGAAAAACTTACTTTACGAAAAGACAAACGAAGATATTTTCTCATATAAAAAACAATTCAGGATATGAAACAAAATTTGCGCAGTTAGGTTTGGTATATTGAATGATTCAAATCTATTTGACTCTTTCATTATATTTCATTATACAAAAATTCCTGTTGCGAAAGCCACTCCGGAACGAATTAATTTTGTATCCGGAGGTATTACTGTATATCGTGTTACCTATCCCAAACAAATTAAGATATATTTTTTAATTCAACAGGTGAAAAAGGTACTATGGGCATAGTAGGACCAAAGGGCGACAGTGGACCACGGGGTCCACCAGGCATTGATGGAATTCACGGCGAATCAGGTCCCCAGGGTCCTCCTGGACTTCCAGGGGCACTCGGGCCGAAAGGTGAAAAAGGCGAATATGGCGACATTGGACCTCCAGGTCTTATGGGTCCACCAGGCCTTCCAGGACCACCGGTACGTCTGGAAATTTGTCTATGATAAATATCCTGTTACTCAAAAGTTCATGTTTATAAGTTAATATTTCATGTATGTCTGGAAATTTGTCAATGATAAATGTCCTCTTACCCAAAAGTTCATGTTCGTAAGTGAATATTTCATGTATGTCTGGAAATTTGTCAATGATAAATGTCCTCTTACCCAAAAGTTCATGTTCGTAAGTGAATATTTCATGTATGTCTGGAAATTTGTCTATGATAAATATCCTCTTACCCAAAAGTCCATGTTTATAAGTTAATATTTCATGTATGTCTGGAAATTTGTCAATGATAAATGTCCTCTTACCCAAAAGTTCATGTTCGTAAGTGAATATTTCATGTATGTCTGGAAATTTGTCAATGATAAATGTCCTCTTACCCAAAAGTTCATGTTCGTAAGTGAATATTTCATGTATGTCTGGAAATTTGTCAATGATAAATGTCCTCTTACCCAAAAGTTCATGTTCGTAAGTGAATATTTCATGTATGTCTGGAAATTTGTCTATGATAAATATCCTCTTACCCAAAAGTCCATGTTTATAAGTTAATATTTCATGTATGTCTGGAAATTTGTCAATGATAAATGTCCTCTTACCCAAAAGTTCATGTTCGTAAGTGAATATTTCATGTATGTCTGGAAATTTGTCAATGATAAATGTCCTCTTACCCAAAAGTTCATGTTCGTAAGTGAATATTTCATGTATGTCTGGAAATTTGTCAATGATAAATGTCCTCTTACCCAAAAGTTCATGTTCGTAAGTGAATATTTCATGTATGTCTGGAAATTTGTCTATGATAAATATCCTCTTACCCAAAAGTCCATGTTTATAAGTTAATATTTCATGTATGTCTGGAAATTTGTCAATGATAAATGTCCTCTTACCCAAAAGTTCATGTTCGTAAGTGAATATTTCATGTATGTCTGGAAATTTGTCAATGATAAATGTCCTCTTACCCAAAAGTTCATGTTCGTAAGTGAATATTTCATGTATGTCTGGAAATTTGTCAATGATAAATGTCCTCTTACCCAAAAGTTCATGTTCGTAAGTGAATATTTCATGTATGTCTGGAAATTTGTCTATGATAAATATCCTCTTACCCAAAAGTCCATGTTTATAAGTTAATATTTCATGTATGTCTGGAAATTTGTCAATGATAAATGTCCTCTTACCCAAAAGTTCATGTTCGTAAGTTAATATTTCATGTATGTCTGGAAATTTGTCAATGATAAATGTCCTCTTACCCAAAAGTTCATGTTCGTAAGTGAATATTTCATGTATGTCTGGAAATTTGTCAATGATAAATGTCCTCTTACCCAAAAGTTCATGTTCGTAAGTGAATATTTCATGTATGTCTGGAAATTTGTCAATGATAAATGTCCTCTTACCCAAAAGTTCATGTTCGTAAGTTAATATTTCATGTATGTCTGGAAATTTGTCAATGATAAATGTCCTCTTACCCAAAAGTTCATGTTCGTAAGTGAATATTTCATGTATGTCTGGAAATTTGTCAATGATAAATGTCCTCTTACCCAAAAGTTCATGTTCGTAAGTGAATATTTCATGTATGTCTGGAAATTTGTCAATGATAAATGTCCTCTTACCCAAAAGTTCATGTTCGTAAGTGAATATTTCATGTATGTCTGGAAATTTGTCTATGATAAATATCCTCTTACCCAAAAGTTCATGTTTATAAGTTAATATTTCATGTATGTCTGGAAATTTGTCAATGATAAATGTCCTCTTACCCAAAAGTTCATGTTTATAAGTTAATATTTCATGTATGTCTGGAAATTTGTCAATGATAAATGTCCTCTTACCCAAAAGTTCATGTTCGTAAGTGAATATTTCATGTATGTCTGGAAATTTGTCAATGATAAATGTCCTCTTACCCAAAAGTTCATGTTCGTAAGTTAATATTTCATGTATGTCTGGAAATTTGTCAATGATAAATGTCCTCTTAACCAAAAGTTCATGTTCGTAAGTGAATATTTCATGTATGTCTGAAAATTTGTCTATGATAAATGTCCTCTTTCCCAGAAGTTCAGGTTCATAAGTGAATATTTCATGTATGTCTGAAAATTTGTCTATGATAAATGACCTCTTAACCAAAAGTTCAGGTTCATAAGTGAATATTTCATGTATGTCTGAAAATTTGTCTATGATAAATGTCCTCTTAACCAAAAGTTCAGGTTCATAAGTGAATATTTCATGTATGTCTGAAAATTTGTCTATGATAAATGTCCTCTTTCCCAGAAGTTCAGGTTCATAAGTGAATATTTCATGTATGTCTGAAAATTTGTCTATGATAAATGTCCTCTTTCCCAGAAGTTCAGGTTCATAAGTGAATATTTCATGTATGTCTGAAAATTTGTCTATGATAAATGTCCTCTTTCCCAGAAGTTCAGGTTCATAAGTGAATATTTCATGTATGTCTGAAAATTTGTCTATGATAAATGTCCTCTTAACCAAAAGTTCAGGTTCATAAGTGAATATTTCATGTATGTCTGGAAATTTGTCTATGATAATTGTCCTCTTAACCAAAAGTTCAGGTTCATAAGTGAATATTTCATGTATGTCTGGAAATTTGTCTATGATAATTGTCCTCTTAACCAAAAGTTCAGGTTCATAAGTGAATATTTCATGTATGTCTGGAAATTTGTCTATGATAATTGTCCTCTTAACCAAAAGTTCAGGTTCATAAGTGAATATTTCATGTATGTCTGGAAATTTGACGATGATAATTGTCCTCTTAACCAAAAGTTCAGGTTCATAAGTGAATATTTCATGTATGTCTGGAAATTTGACGATGATAATTGTCCTCTTAACCAAAAGTTCAGGTTCATAAGTGAATATTTCATGTATGTCTGGAAATTTGACGATGATTAATGTCCTCTTACCCAAAAGTTCAGGTTCATAAGTGAATATTTCATGTATGTCTGGAAATTTGACGATGATTAATGTCCTCTTACCCAAAAGTTCAGGTTCATAAGTGAATATTTCATGTATGTCTGGAAATTTGACGATGATTAATGTCCTCTTACCCAAAAGTTCAGGTTCATAAGTGAATATTTCATGTATGTCTGGAAATTTGACGATGATTAATGTCCTCTTACCCAAAAGTTCAGGTTCATAAGTGAATATTTCATGTATGTCTGGAAATTTGACGATGATTAATGTCCTCTTACCCAAAAGTTCAGGTTCATAAGTTAATATTTCATGTATGTCTGAAAATGTGTCTATGATAAATGTCCTCTTACCCAAAAGTTCAGGTTCATAAATGAATATTTCATGTATGTCTGGAAATTTGTCTATGATAGATGTCTTGTTACTCAAAAGTTCAGGTTCATAAGTGAATATTTCATATAATGATTAATGTAGCGAACATACTTACATATCCTCTTGCATTTCAGGGCTTGCCAGGTCTGAAGGGAGACAAAGGTGATAAAGGTGACTCGGTAAGTACTTCAGGCAGGTTGGATATTGGACTTGTTACTGAATGATCACCGGCTCTTGCTATATTGTACTGATATAGCTAGAGCATGTGTTTACTCTTGTGTTTTTTTACCTTGTTACCTAGACCACCCCTAATAATTGCCAAATGACTTAATTTACTATTAACTTTTGTCCAAAAGATTTCCAAAAAGACTGGATCAGCAGCTTCCTCATATGGTTAGTATGGCAATTAGACAGCTTAGTCAAAGCAAGAAAAACACATTTAGCTTGCAAAAGTGTGGCTATAATGCATAGGACTTGGTTGTTAGTCATATACCGTAACATTAGTTATGAGGATTTTAAAAATTAAAAAATTCATGACTCCAATTTAATAATACAGATTTATTCTACCAATGTCTCTGCAGTTGGTGATCTGAGTGATCAGTATGTAAAACTCTTGGTGCTTTTGTCGATGGCATTCGACTGATTAAGGGTTTGAAAGTGAATTTTTTTTATCAGTTAATCGATATATTTGCTTTTGTTCATTGTACACCAAAAGCATTACCAATATGCCTGAGTTCCTGTCAGTTGGCTTAAAATTGTAGAATAGGAGCTATGAAGGGAGGCCAAGTAAATCACTTCGGCAAGATTTCCTTCTCACTTCATCTATCATAATATTGTTCAGACAATACAGCTCTCTTGAGTGCATATGGAGTGGAACAAATTACCTTCCCAACCTCATATAAAAGAAAGGCTTTTGTGGGTAGCTCCATTTGCATTAGCTCTTCCACAGAGTGCTTGCTCTGAGGAAATTTATTGCATGTCTCGTGAGCATAGGTAAGGCTACAGTACACATTATAACTTGGGTAATGGTGGCCTTCCAGGGTAACACAAAATACAGGTTGTCGCTACATCCGACATGTTACGTGTGATGGATATTGCTTTTTACTTTAGTATCCCACCTGTTGGGTAGAGTAGGTTATCAGGACTTTCATGACCCATCTCAGTGTGATCTTATGCATATTTAGATTACAAGGGCATAGATTTTTATAATAAGGCATCTGAATTTTTTTAAACCAATTTAAATGCATTCTTATAAGTCCATATTCTGTTTGGCATCCAATTCCAGTCTTCAACAGGCAAATCTTGGCTTGCTACAATTAAGGGAAATTAAAAATGTTCATATTTAGCCATCAAACACATTTTGAACTATTTTAGAAATAGCATTTTCTCAGGGCTCAGACGATATAAAGGTCACCAAAGTTTACTGTATATGGCAGTACAGTACTTGGTAGCCTAGAACTCCTGGCTCACTTTATGCATCCTGAAAAATATATGAGATGAAAATCTCACCCAGAAAATTTATTTTCTAGGTGATCCATGTACCCCGAGTCTCAAATGACCTTCTCAAATCCTTCAGGACAAGTATGAAGGATGCTAGTGTTACCTGTGCTTTTCAAGCCAAGCATGAATGTAATGTCATGATTTAAGACCCTCCTGCACATATCGCTTAGGGAGCAGTTGCTCTTCCTATGGGATAAACTGTTAAAAATTTGCCATAAAGAAACAGTAAGATTCCTGGCATAAATGTTGCCAGCCATTTACCGTTTTAAAAACGGATATACTGACTTTAAGGAGTGATGTTACGGTCACCAACCCGTAAATGATAGTAATAAAGTAGGGTAAAAATTACGGTCGCCAGTATTTTACTGACATACACCTGAGAACAGTATATTTTTATGGAGAATTTCCAATTAAAATTACTTATTTTTAATAATGTGCTCATGTAGGTCTTATATGGACATCTTGTTTTGTATAGGAATGAGGAACTTACCAATTATCAAAGGAGTCTCAGTCACTTTAATGTCTAAGTATGAGGTTGATGAATATGTTTTTTTTCTGGCTTATATAGCTTTATAATCACAAAATTTAGAATTTCTATCTTTAGATCCTAGGGCTATAAGCCTCAATACCCGTAGGAGGAGGATTTAATTGGATGTCTCCCGTAGGGGCCACTGTCTGGCGTTTGCCTCGTGTATTCTCCCCTGTAGATGGGTAGTGCCACCAGTGCACCTCACAGGATGCAATGTAGGCATAATTTAAGAGTCACTTTAACATCCCTTTGGTCTTTAGTTGTACTCACATTTTAGCTTTCCACTGTAACTTTGTTTCTGCATCCTTTCTTCTATCTTGCTTTCCATCTTTTGCATCATATGCCAACTGCTGGTTATTTCCCAATTTGCACCTTGTTACAATGGCCTTTTTTAGAAGGATGTTTTGTCTTCTAGTCTAGACCCTTTGGGATTGTCTGGTTTATGAGGCCACACTTTCCATTTATCAGGTTAATATGCCAGTGTTCTTCAGTAGAAGATTATTGAAAATGCTTTAGCTCATGCTAATGTTATTTTTACTGGGTGCTCCTTTTCAAGGTCTGTTGCTGCTACTAAACTTTTGTCATTTCCACTCTAAGGCTGACTCCACAGCTTCCAAGGATGCAGATGTTATTTTATTGGCTCTTAACAATAGAGTTAGTAATATGATTTAGAGCTAATTTTCCTCTTTGGAAATAAGCATTGATGGTTTGTATGTAATTGTCAGTTATTCTGGTTCTGAAAACAAGAGTGCTCTTGGGTGAAAAAAGTTACATACCTAGGTATTCTGAGAAATCTAATTAATACAGTAGTTCAGTATGATTTTTCTCTTAACTTATACCTCATGCTTTATCATTCAGTTTCAGTGATTTATCTGCAAAAGGCATCACTTCTTAAAAGGTGGTCTGACTGGAACCCAACTCCTTTAGGAGTCTTGACTATATACATTAAGAAAATATGTAACCTAGGGTACAGTAATGAATAAACAAAATGATTACAATAGAAATACCACTGTAAATTGTGTAAAGTTATTCTGAAAAGGTTAACTTTCAGAATATGATGGATGTAGAATAGTTCAACGAGTTCCTTAGACAATGGGGAATCCATTAGACATTCCTGGTTAACACAGTAAAGTATGTATGTACTTTAGATTTGAAATTGTTAACATGAAAGTAATTGCTCCAAAAAAGCCCACAGAAACAAAGGATAGTTTTTTTAAATTAATCTGGTAGCTCTAGTATAATAAGGTCTTTTCCATTGAATATGTTTCAAGCCATGTTGTTAGTAATAACTCAGAATATAGCTATGTTTCTTTGATAAATAAAGGAGGTTGGAGCTACTCCATGCCTAAAGAAGGCCACAGCACCTTCAGAGCTGAGGAATTTGGCTTGTCAAAGTCGAGCTCGCTATGAAGAGCTGGGAGGATTTCGCTTTATTTTTGTAATACAGAAAACTTCAGAGCAGGATGGATTAGTCACCTTGTCAATAAAGAAACCTACATCTTTTAGCTCATATATGCTTTTCATATTTTCCTTTCTGCTACGTAGCAAAATCTGGCAACTTGAAATCCAATATTAAGTTGAGGTGTTACATTATCCATGTTTGGTTGGAATTTTAGTTAGACTATCAACTGTCTAAGCAATTTTAATTTTGATTTTCTTTGAATAACCATTTCAAAGATATTGAATGAGTCATTGTATTCTATAACTTGATTAAGAAGAAGTTATACACTTTACATGCAAAGATTATGGTTTAGATAAAAGCAAAGCAACTTTACTCTTCAGGGAATTTGCTTCGTAGTGCTGCTGCATAATATTAATTCTCTTGTTGCTGCTCTGTTTTTACTTGATGGTATATATTTTAAAGCCACATCATCCTCAGACAGCATCTTGTTTCACTGATGGTGTTAGGTTTTACTTGTGTTTATATTAAATTGCTTAGAAATCTCAAAGAAACTTACATTTTTTAATACTTGAACAAAAGTATAACTTGATTATTTATCAAATAGACATAGAAGTATTGATATAGTTTTGTGAAATTGTATATGGCTGACTTATGCCAATTATCATATAAGGTTTATTGTGTACAGTATATTAAAATCATTGAATTATAGAACTTGATTGAAATTAGTATTTATCATTACTATTTAGTTATACAATTGGTCCATCAGGATGGTCCCCAGTTGCGGTCGCCTGTTGTGAGGCCGGCTCGGGGCAGACTCGTAAGTTGGTGAGCATCAGCGAGCTGTAAGGTTATTCACGTTTAGTTAGTACGTACTGTAGCATCAAGTAAACTTCCTTCTCGGGGCATTATACAGGAACTGGTTTTCATGGTCAAATGTAGTTTTATGTCTGTGAAACAGTGCTCATAAGATTCTAAAACTGAATAACCTTCCAGTTCAGCTAGTGCAAATTTTATCCCAAAAAGGGCCTGCTTACAACCTCTGCTCCCCCCCTCCCCCCAACACTACCAAATTTTCCCATGTATTCGCACAAAAAGTTTCTGCTGTCGATTTTATAGCAATCCACTGCTTTAGGTTTTGTTCTTTAGTTATAAATAGATCAATGTGATATGACCTCACTGATTTTAGATTTAATATGTATTTTATTTGGCAATTTCAATTATATATATATAGGAAATATATTTATTTCATATAAAAGTTATACAGTAATATAGTCATACTTAACGGATTTTGAAGCAAAGCGAAAAAATCTATTTTTGGGTGAGATGGCCATGTCGTCCTGTTGGAAGCTTCGTATAGACAGCTTTCTAAGGGATATTTGGCCAAATATCCCTTAGAAAGCTGTCTATAGAAAGCTTCATCAGGACGACATGGCTTGAGCCCAAAAATATTGTTAATGAATATATGAGGTCATATATACATCTCTGTATTTTTTTATTTTGCTTATGTATTGTTTTGTGGTTAGAGCATGAGTTTTTCAAGATTATAATGAGTGTTTTTTTTCTTTTCCCTTGGCTGCAACCCAGAAACTGAAAAAGCTAAGAAGAAGACAGGTAAAAGTACAAGGATTTTTTGTCATGATTTGATAATTATTTACCATTATTAATTTATGCTCGTAAGGAATAAGCGTTTTAAACCTACCTTCATATTGAATTTGCATTTTACATAATTTGTGATGTTCTTTGAAGATCAAGTTATATTACGTAAACGTGTGCGTGATTTCCACGCACTCAGTGAATCTAAGTAATCGCTAACAGATGTGGTTGCTATATACAAAGGTGTTTTGATTAGCACCTGTCTACTACCTTAGGCCCTGTCATTGCTTTGCATTCTCGCTCTCGACAAAATACTCACGCCTTTTGCTTAAACAATTGTCATAAGTCAAGATAAGTATTGAAATTGTTGCACATGGAAGTTCTTTATCACTGCCCTCTAATCACCTCCAAAAATTTCCCTCCCTGCATTTTGTTTACACATTGTTTATCTCTGGATTCATGAAGTCCCACTTCAATTTTCAGTTCCCCATAGATGTTGATTTTTACGCTGAAAATTATTATTATGTTTCGTGCTATTTCAGGTGATATCTGAAAAAAAATTATCTCCATCTCATTTAGGTTTTGCATTAATATTAAGATACTAATGATATTCTTGATGCCATAATGAGCATGGGCATTACTTTTTTAGTGTAATACTGTACTTCTAATTTCTGTGGCTCTTTCATTTATGCTATACTTCATCGTCAATGCTATTTTAAGCTAGTCACGCCTTTAGTACTGGCTGGACTAATTTACAAGGTATTACAAACTGAGTAGATGTTAACTAATACGTATTGAATTTATTTTGATAAGTAACTTATTCATTATGTAGTATCAATTCTATTGGTTCCTGGTCATCTCTTTATTCTTAAATGCTTTTATTTGAATTGTAGGTTAATTTTCAGATATGTTTCATATTTTCCATTAGTATCTGTGACACCCTAAAAAGTTTAATTTCTTATTATTTAGCTTAATTTAAATAGTTTTCATGGAAAGTAAGTTTATTACAGTTAACTTGAGTGACCAATTATTTAAATGCACGAGCAGTATTCTAATTGTGGTATTTTTTCATTTGTGAATATTATAATTGGGGAAATTATCTTTACTGGTAAGGTCCTCTGGACTTGTTCAAATTCACAAAGATTATTTGTGTAGGATTGTTAAGATCGAATTATGTTCTCTAAACACCCATTATTATCATTCAGACATATCTTTAAAACATCTATATTTTGCAGCTTATTTAATCAAAGGCAAAGAATTTATAGAATGTTATGATAGGACTGGGGGTGAATGTAGTTCGTTGGGACAGGGTAAGATAAGAGTATGTCAGTCTAAGGATACGGCTCCTAGGTTAGGTTAGGTGGAGAACCTTAGGTTAGGTTAGATTAGGTAAGGTTAGGTTAGGTGATGTTCTTGTGTCTGTAAAATGTGGTTTTTCACTCTGTCCCAACAAACTACAAAGGCTCCTAGGACTGTTAAACAGAAACTTGATTATGATATTTTCTAATTATTGAACAAGATAACCTGTCATAATCATACAGAAATAATATTAAAAAAAAAAAAAAAGAAACAGAAATTATGTTGGACCCCAATCTATCATCATGCTTGCGGTCACATTATCATAATCAATAATTCACTTCATCAAGTTGTTTAGTCTTTCAAATGTCAAAGTAAACTCTAAATTTTTATTCAATATTTGATCATATATTCCATCAATCATGAATAAAGCAAGATTAATATTTGTCATTATTCAGTATATTTAAATATTTCATGATTAAATAAATTATCTTTTAAATTTCCTCAGGGAGACTCAAGCCATGTGTGGACAGAAGTGGAAGGTGAAGTGGTAAGTCTATTAAATGTTTTTTTTTAGTAGATATTTAGACATTTGTCTCTGTTAAGACCTTGATTATACAAAGCTAAGTTTAGGATTCTCTCATAACAATGTTTAAATTCCTTTTTGCTTTAATTCTGATTTAAAACAAGTTAATGGGTGTATGATTCTGAACTACATATTATTATTATTATTATTATTATTATTATTATTATTATTATTATTATTATTATAATGTAGGATACATGTAAATCTTCACATACATTTGAATTACAGCATGTCCTTGTGAATATTAAATGTACAGCTATTGTGAAGTAAGAGGGACAATTGAGTCAAAAGTAATTTTGATACTGTACCTAATTTTTTCATTTTCCCCTCACAGATCACAGGACCACCAGGACCCCCAGGTCCTCCTGGAGCACCAGGTCTTCAGGGTCCCCCAGGTATAAAAGGAGCAATGGGACTTGATGGAGTTAAAGGTGACTTGGTAAGTTGAAAAAAAACTTTAGTGATAGTAAATAAAATATTTAATAGCACGTGATTTAGTTTATGTTTTGCTCAGTTAGATTTGAAGTACTGTACTTTATATTTACTGCTATTCTGAATTTTTATATTTAACTTAGCTGAGAAAATTACATTGGAAAATATACTCACATTCATTGACGTTACATTGGAAAATATAAATTCACATTCATTGAAAATTACTGTTCTGTGATGAAATTAGCAAGATTGAGAAACAAAAAATCAATTCTTTAGCATTGGCAGTATTTCACTCGCTATTAGCCATTGTTGATTAATCCTGATGCTTACAATAAAATACAATTCTGATACCTAAATTATATTTTTAATACTCTTTTATTACTTTTCAAAGGGCGAAAAGGGTGAAAAAGGAGATGCTGGGCCAATGGGACTGCCAGGGCCCATGGGTCTTAGAGGAGAAGGGGGTCGGGCAGGCGAACCAGGCAAACACGGTCCCATGGTAAGGTTATGTTCATTGCTGAACATGGAGATGGTGAAGTATTCTTTCTTTACATCTTGGTAACGGAGAACCTGGTGGTTACTTTATTCCTCTTAATTGGTGCAGGACTTGTCTGTTGGTCTTTTAGTCTGCTCTTTCGTTTCAAGAGTTAGACTTCTGTTGTTGTTCTTTGAAGTCTGTATCTTTTTTTATTGTCTACAGAATCTGTTTCTATACAGAGTATGTCTTCCTCCCAAGATTTTCACGGCTTTTGGAGAGTTGACGATACATTTTTTGGCTCCATTGGTGTTGTTCCAGCAGTTTGTGCATGGCATTAGAGTAATTGTGTTCCTGTTATTTTTAGTTTTCTGATTACTCTATGAGATTTGTTCTTACACAATTTTTTTCCCTTTTCCAGGGTCCACCGGGGCTTGATGGTATTAAGGTAAGAATATACAGCACTTTATACAGTAGTGTCTGATTTGCTTACTTATTACAGGGTAGTGGTGTGAATCACAGTTACGTACCTCTTTCAGGAAAACTAAGGACATTGCGGATATTTGCATTTATTTAGAATTTATTTTGTGAAAATAATGGTATCACTCATACCTGTATTTAGATCAAATTTAAAGTAAAGTTTTGTTTAGGTGTTTAGACTTTATTTTTAATTCTGTGGTAACTGGCAGTAAATCCTAAAAAAATATTAATTACCTCGCTAGAGTTTCCTTTAACTGTATTTTTCATGTTAGTTAACTTGTATGAAACACAGTAATTGAGTTTGCATATTGATAATCTAGATGTAGTAGGGATTACTGACCAAAACTAGATGCTGCTCGCTGTGTTTAGTTTTCAAAGAGGAGCTTGTCTCGCTGAGGAGGGATCTCATAAAATCCACCTTCGATTTCAGGGTGCTCGTGGAGAGATAGGCAGGAAAGGTGAACGAGGGGACCCCGGCCTACCTGTAAGTTTGTTTCCTTGTTCAACCTTGCTTAGGCTAGATACTCTTCATAAAACGCAGTAGCAGTTTTACCCGTAAACCAGTTATTTTTTCCTATTTGCTTTCTAACACACGTAGTTCCTTTTAACCTTTCTGGAAGCACCATCAGCACATATGCTTCCCTATACTGTACATGTCTCGGATTTTTGAATTACACTTTTAGTAATATACAATATACAATATGCTAATAGCTAACTCCCTTGCAAATTATAGTTTGAAAATTATGTATATTTTTGAAGTTGGGTAATGGTAGTTTTTTTGAGTCATCTTAATTTGCTTATTTTAAAAAAAAAAAGTTCTTCAACAAATTGAAAATCAGTAAATATTTCTTTGAGTGTATTTGTTTGTATTGTTAAAGACTGTGAGCAAATGTTCAAAGTGTTTTTATCTTTGTGATCTGTGTATTTCAAATATTCATAGGCAAGCATGAAGATATGAAGTAGATACAGTAGTTTTTAAGGAGAGTAACTAATTTTGAACTGAAGAGCCAAGGTCAAAATTGTTGCGAGTGAAACCATTCATTTTATCTCAAGAAAGTCTACAATACCTGTGGTGTTTAAAGGGAAGTCATTTATCGGCTTTTCTTTCCTTCAGTGGATCTTTCGTAGTTCTTCAAATTGAGGCTTAGAGTTAGTTTATCTATGGTTAGTATATCAATCTATAATTTGAAATAGTAAAATGACTCGGGTAAATACAGCGATAACCATACTTTAGTACGCTTTATTCTTATCGGGAATAGAAGCTTGTAAGAGTTGCTAGTTTACTTTAACTGTTTTAGGCATTGAACTTGTTTACTTTGTAGTCAGGTCCTTGGTTTTCCCTTCCCATCAGGAATACTGTGATATGACTCATCATCAAATAAAATCTAATGATTTTACTAAAACAGAATTTTGAAGTACTGTACTGACAATATTATCTCATATAGCCTACATGGTACATTTGCAAAATCTACCATATACACAAAGATCATCATAAAGGATTAACTTGTTAAATTTAAAACCTTATTATAAAAGTTGGAAATTACAGTACACCTTTATTCAAATGTAAAGCCACAAACCCAAAGAATTTAAATACAAATACTGTATGTGATCTTACAATATATTTTCCTTAAGGTTACCAGTAATTAAAGCAAAAAAAAAATATTTTATATATAAAGTGGCTTAAAGAAGTTACAGTAATTTAATGGTCATGACATTGGAATATATCGGGAAACTTGAACTATTTAGAGATCTTATTCCATCAGAAAAGCATCTGTTGTGTACTGAACTGCTCTGAACTGTACTGTACTGTACTGCACTGCGTTGCATATTTTCAAAGACACAATTGCTTGACCACTAAAATATTAATTAAAATGCCAAAGAGTTACAGTTACTTTATTCTTAGATTTCTCCACCCATACAAGAGGTTACAAAGTTTTTAAGGCAAATTTTTATGCAGTACAAGTTCCCATTTTTAGGTGTATGTAGTTTTTCTTTTGAAACTTTCATTCTACTGTACTTGATATTTGTTAGTAATAGAGACCTCTTACTGGTCTTGTAAGGGTATCATGTATTAATTTACAGACCTGGTACTTACACAGTTTTTCATACAGTAGTATATATAGCTATATCTTTTGGTACAGTTTTCAGCCGCAAGGCTAAAAAATCTTATTTCAAATGAATATTCTATTTAACCTTGTGATGTTTTAATATATCATACAGGTATACATATATTAGAAATCTAGATACTGTGTTTTTAAGGGATACAGTACTGTATACTGTATATCTTTTATTATTGTGCGTTATTTAGATTATATAGTTCTTCATCCATCTGTTATCAACTTATACGTTAATCAAGAATGGATTCCTTATGGTGTCTGAGAGGTTTTAGGTGTTATAGGAATTCCTAGTACAACTCACTATTTGCTCTGAAGTGTGAAGGGAATATATTAGCTCTATATGGACTTCCTGAAGATATAAAACTTGATTGTACTCACAGAACCAAAGCTATAATACTATGGTCTTTGAAGCTTGTGTATATGTAGCCTACAGTTAAAGAACGCCAGTTATAATGTAGCTATAAACATTTTGAGGGAATGCATTTATAACTATAGTCGCCGCGAAGATTCCGGGCAGAATAAGCCCCACCCCCAGGTGACGTCATACCCAATCATGTTGTCTCCCACATTAGCAGCAGTCATGATTGGCTATGACATCATCAAGGGGAGGGGCATATTTTGCCCGGAATCTCTGCAGTGACTATATATATTATGCAGAATCCTATTTTAATGTTTTTCGTGGTTTTGCTTGTGATGTAAATTACTAACTTGGTAACTGTAAGTTCTCTTTAGATGTAGAATAGTCAGTAGAATATATGCACCAAATAAATTGCATTAGCTTTCTCAGGACACCTGTGTAATTGGTGGTGTAACTCCTTAGTTTTTCATAAACTTCTTACAGTAATTTTGTTAATTAATTGTTATTGCATGTTTCACTTGATTTATATGTTTTGTTCCGTTCGTTCAGTAATATCAAAATACAATGTCCATAATTGTAATAGTTGTAATAGCAAATCGCTCAATTTTATTTTAATACGTAATTTTTCTTGGGTGAAAATTTTGAATTTACAACTGTTAATATTATTCAGCTTTTTTTATTCCATTACATATTCTTGCCATATGAATTAAAAACCAAAAACTAAAGTAAATTGTAATAAACCTGCAAATTATCAAGATTACAAATTATACTATTTACAAGGAGTACTGTAGATACAGTTTTATGATTACAGTACTGTACTTAATAGTCTTACAGTACTGTATCCATTGTCCAAAAGGTCACATGGATTGATTTATAAGTTAGTTAATACTTTTCCAGGTGGGATATATTGAATTTTAACAGTTGGTATAAACTCTTTTAAAATTTCCTTCAACTAAACTCAATTTCACTAAAAATAGGAACAGTTCAGACATTCCAAAAGAGACGGAATCTAGAGTCTTTTAATTTACTCAAATTGTTGCTTTCAATTTTATTATTGAAGCGTTTTCATTTTGTCAAATACTTATTTTTTCAAAAAATGTATGATAGTGAAGCTTGATGACTAGCAATACAGCTTGGGTTAGAATCAGTATCTATCGGGAGCATCTCAGCCAATGAGAATTCACCGCCTCACTTTACTTTCTAACCATTGGATTTTTAAGTTCATTATTTAATATTGGAGATTGGAAAATAAATCATAGCCATTTACTTTTAAATGAAAATTAATAGGAATCTTGGACTAGTTGTCATTGTATTTCATATGGCAAGTATTGTCATTACAAGAGAAATCTAATTTAACTGTTGAACTTGCATCTATTAATACTGTATAAGCCTACTGTATAATTTTCTACTATTTTGATGTTACTGAGGAACCAGTATTTTGAGGTATTTTAGTGCTTATAGCTCAGTAAAGCAATTATAGATCTGTCCATATCAAGTGAATTAAGTACTGTCTATTCTTATATGTTATTAAGAGTTCCCTCCAAGATAAAATACCAATTTGTAAGGAACTTGATTTTTAAAGGACCACGTTTGAATTTCGTTGGTACAGCATTGCCTCAGTAAATAAAGAAGCAGCCTTATCATAGAGCAATTGAAGTGGCATAGTTATCGGTATGGAAAATTTTACATATAGGTATATTTGCTGTCTTTTGTACTGGCCTTTTTAATGAAATGAAACCCAAAACTTTTTTGTTAGGTTTAATATTTTCTGACAATTTTTTTTTTCGAGGTTTTCACTTACTACATTGGCCAGACCGGACACCCTTTTTACAGTATACAGTATCACCATGAGTCTGTACGATAGTAAGAAATCCTTTTGATATGCAAATACCTCCAAATTTTGACATTGCTCTACCTTTTATGATCGATCTCTATTGGTAGCTGTAATATTACTTTACTTAAAAGGCGGTTTTCCTGGTCGTATCACCACTGAGAACCCTGTGCTCTACAAGACCTATAAGATCTATTATCAGATACATTCTTAGGTATTTAAAGTATCACATTATCAAATTCACATTATTGAAACACTTAGAAAACATCTTCAGCCTCTAATTGAAAGCCTTAGTATCTTCAGTGGGGGGTGTTTTGGCATGCGATCTAATTTATGGCGTGACCTCAGAAATTATTCTTTCGATTTGGCATGTGATCTCAATATTTTTAATAGGTAGAAAAATAAGAATAATAGAAAATCTAATAGTTCTTGCTTTGCCGTGCGCTCGCGACAGCTCCTAGTTAAAGTACGGAAGTTTGTAAAATTGCGAGGTTTATTGTACGATGGGTACAGTATTTGAATGCATATACTGTACCTAATCTACGTACATTTTCATTCTTACAGTAGCCACTATAAGAATTTACAGATTCTTTATGCTATAATATATCAAGCAGACTAATGCTATTTACTGTATAATCATGTCGAAGACTGCCTCTTGCAATTTTTGCAGCTCATAAGTTTAAAATCAATTTTTACTCTTTTTTTTTCAAGGAATAATTATTTTTTTCATTTTCATCGCAACCCAAACTACATAAATAACAACATAAATTAACTGTTTGTCTTATTCAAGGATATTTATAAATCAAATAAAAAGTGATAAATACAGAACAGAATGATATAAAATGCTCTTCCCCACTGTAGTTTTAATTACACGACAGAGAATTTAAACAAGACTGGCATTTGCTTTTTTAAAATTTCTATTAAGAGGTAGTGAATTTAAGTAAGTAAGCCTGGCATTTGTTCATATATATATATATTATACTCTTCTTTAAGGATAGCCATACGTCATATTTCAATTGTTTATTTTTAATCCTACTTATTATTTACCAAAGTGGGTAACGGTTTAGTATGTGGCCTACCTTTTGAATATGGCCTACGAAATTTATCTGTTTTAGCATGTGGCCTAACCTAACCATACCATACCATACCATACCATACCTTACCTTACCTTACCTTACCTACCTTCCTTAACAAGCTAGGTAGGCCACATACTAAACCAGAATAGAAAAGGTAGGCCACATACTAACCTAACCTAACCTTACCTTACCTTACCTTACCTAGCCAGGTAGGCTACATACTAAACCAGAATATAAAAAAGGTAGGCCACATACTAACCTAACCTTACCTTACCTTACCTTACCTAGCCAGGTAGGCTACATACTAAACCAGAATAAAAAAGGTAGGCCACATACTAAACCGGCACCCCAAGGTGTTTATTTATGATTTTCAATGTACATTATCTCATTGATATGGACAGAATCTATATTTTTGCCCTCATGTGCTGCCGTTGTCATCTGTGTTTGTTGTCAGTACTAATCTAAAAAAACCTCTTTTAATTCTAGGGAACCGACGGGATCCCAGGGGTTGAGGTACTAAAATCCGAGTATTTTTATCATTTTGCATGAACTACTTTTGAGGAATGCTTATAAACATTGGCTTTAATTTGTATTTTCAGTGGTGTGGTTACAGAATAACTTTTGATATATATATATATATATATATATATATATATATATGTGTATATATATATATATATATATATATATATAAATATATATATATATATATATATATATATATATATATATATATATATATATATATATATATAACATATGTACTGGATCTATATATATATATATATATATATATATATATATATATATATATATATATATATATATATATATATGTATGTATATATATATATATATATATATATATATATATATATATATAAAATGCATTTGCTTAGTTTAATGATGTGTCAGTAAAGCTTCAATTTCCCCTAAGGTCAGAATCCTTAAGGGAAGGTAAATATCCAAGTGGAAATATTTTTCTTCGGAACTACAAGCAGGTTTGTTTAAAAATAATATTATTTTACATTATATTTTTTTGATGTGTACATCATTTATTTTGCCTTTTTTTACGGAAATTGGGTTTAAGATTATCAGAATGTTAGCAGCGTGAACAGAGCACTGCAATTTATAACAAATTATAAAAATTGGTTTTTAAAGTTTTGAAAATTAAATGAAATAAAACTGGATGAGGAAACTGGCATGCAATACAGGTACAAGAAGACTGTTATACAGTCTTGCTTTCTTTACAGAGTTCAGTAATAGTGTACTTAACCATCATTATTTCTTAATTTCATTTACATGTTTCTTAAAGAGTTCAAATGCAGCTTGGCCTATATAACCTTTACAACGCTCCCAGAAGGCTAAAGGGGCCCATACACGTTCAAAAAAAGCATCAAAATTTTGCATTAAAATTTTGATATTAAATTTTTTATGCAAAATTTGAGTGTGTGTAGGACGTTTTGATGTCAAAAAAAGATTTCAAGCAAAATTTTGACATCAAAACATCCTACACACACTCAAAATTTGCATCAAAATTTTGATGCAAAATTTTGAAGCTTTTTTTTTAACGTGTATGTACTGTACACCTTAAGATCACTAGCTACAGTATTATGTGTGGAACTGAGGTATGCATTTTATTTAAGTGAATTTCAAGATGGTGGACAAGGTTTTGTATTAAAATCTACTGTAGATAAGTGATTTGATCAAAGACCAAATTAGAAATGTCTTTCATGAAACCAAGCACTCAACACCAAAGTTTGTGGGGGTGTGTGTGTAATGAAACAGCACTCTGTAGTGAGGTGATAAAATTTCGTACGAGGGTCGTGGTACCCTATCAGAAACGGCCCTGCCTGGTGATGTGCTGGACTTGGGTTCGAGTCCCGCTCAATCTGGATAGAGTTTTGTAGTGTCTGCAACCTTACATGTCTGCCGATCTGCTGGACTTGGGTTCTAGACCCGCTCAAGCTCTATAATTTCCGGTAGTGTCAGTAAATTTACTATCCTTGTTGGCTAAGGATTGGGCTTTGGGGGAGTCATCAGCAGCCATTGCCTTACCATCCCTGGTCTTAGCTTAGACGGAGAGACTACTTTTGGCGCTGATCATATGCAAATATGGTCAGTCTCTAGGGCATTGAATCTATCCCATGTTTCTGCCATTCATGAGTAACCTTCAAACTACCAATGCAGGGACTCTCAAGATTTCTCATTCTAACGGAGATACTCGTTAACGGAAAATGTTTTACCCTGGGTAAAAATTATTTGCCTTTTATAATAAACATCGATTTTATACTATTAATTAAATAACCACTTACTCCGATATTGACTGACACAGTAATCCAAGGGTTTGTGCAAGGTTTTGCATTATCTTTGAATTGATAATTCAAATTGCCGTTGTTCAATTAAATCTTGCGAGAATATATTGTATATATCATTACAAACTCATTATTCATATGTGCCTACATTTGTGATCGTAAAATTGCCTAAGACATTACAAATGATAATTAGTAGCAATGGTTCTTGGACCACATTGCCTCTGGTACCACTCAGTCACGTGTCTTGTATTGTATTATATATATATATATATATATATATATATATATATATATATATATATATATATATATATATATATATATATATCTTCAGAATAACCATTTTTTCGCTGAACTCGTGAATTTTTCTGAGAATTTATAGCAATTCATTTAGTTAAACAGGTTGAAATACTGCAAGTCTCACTTCATGTTTTTACTGTTAAGATTCTTTATATATAATTTATATATTTTCTTTCCTCATTGGGCTATTTTCTTTGTTGGAGAAACCCTTGCGCTTTTAACATCTTGCTTTTCTAACTAGGGTTGTAAATTAGTGAGTAATTATAGGCCTAGTAATAATTTATTTTTTTACATTTTAACATATACTTGTTTAGTGCCAATTGTATTACTAATGCTATCTTGGTGAGTATTGAATATAATCTTTCTTAAGCACAAAATGTAAGTTTGTTTGTTACTGTATTCCAATTTATAGCTTATCGGTAATAATGAGTTAACTGCTTAAATGCTTCTACGATAGATATCTTGTTTAACCCTACTGTAAATAAATAAAAACTGGCAATCTTAATATTCTTCGTATTGTATTTTTTCCAATCCTTTATATTTTAGTAATTTAGTAGCTTACTTTCATATATTTATTCATGTGTTAACGAATCTACGATTTTTACTGTTTAGGGTAATTTATATAACTTTTTCTTTTGAATTTTAAGTTTTTTTCTTTATTATTCTCCAATTGTATACCGGCGTTTTTTATTTTTATTTTTTTTTTGTAATAATGTGTTTACAACCGTCGTTCTTTTCAATAACTTTTACCCTCGAACAACATTATATTAATTCTGGATTTTTAATTTTGCCCATTCAGAAATTAAAATAAATTTCCTTGCCATCTGCTCCGTGCGTTAGTGTTATGCGTAGAATGAGATAAAATTAAAGATTAAAGTTTTATTAAAGTTAATTATGGTACAGGAGAAAAAAACAATTAAGCAATAGGTAAGTTAATGAGATTTTCAACTATCTAATAATGATAGAGTGCCTGCAAATTTAATCTCTCTCTCTCTCTCTCTCTCTCTCTCTCTCTCTCTCTCTCTCTCTCTCTCTCTCTCTCTCTCTCTCTCTCTCTCTTCTAAGAAAGACTTTAACCTTATTTATGGTACAGGAGAAAAACCCCAATTAAGTGATAAGTATAAGTTAATGAAATGTTCAACTATCGAATAATGATAGTGCCCGCAAATTTAATCTCTCTCTCTCTCTCTCTCTCTCTCTCTCTCTCTCTCTCTCTCTCTCTCTCTCGAAAGACTTTAACCTTGTGATTTTCCAAGTGTCTCATTGCGAATTATATTTAGCATAAATTATAGGTACTCTAGCATAAATGTGCATTGACGCTCTAATAAACCTACTGTAGATATATATTCTTTTTCTAATTTCTACATTGTTTGAAATGCAATTGAAAAAGTTATTCATTTCGAAGCGAATTTATAAAGTTATTTATTTCGAAGCAAATCTATTATTTCGTTCTTTAAAATTAGCGCAAGCTCGAACGACCCTTGGCTGTTAACAAGGTAGGTAAATAACTATAGGCGGGAAAGGGGAGCAGTGTTGCCAGATACGGGAATTGATCCCTAAATTTGGAGATTTTTCCCTACATTTGATGATTTTGGGTGTCTGGTGGGGATATTCTGTACAAATTTCTATGAAGAAGAAAGAGATGAGTAAACCTTTATATTGTTGCAATTGGTTTACTTACAATTGCATGAAGTATAGTAAGTAATTTCTATATTAGTAAAGCCTACATGATCAGAAGGAAATATATTTTTGTAAATGGTGATTTTTGAGGTTGTTATGGGGAATTTTTATCGAGTTTTGGGGATTTTTAAACTACCCATCTGGCAACACTGAAGGGGAGGGAGGGTCCCGCCACCTGACTGTCAAACAACGCCACTTGTCAGTCAGTCTTCAATTGTGTCCCATAGAGCTAGGACGTGTCAAAGCAGTGTCTCCCAATTTCGCCGGTTGAACCGGCTCTTGAAGTTGGTAATTTTCATCAAACTTTCGTTTTATTCAGTTTATTATATTATTATTACTGCTATTAATTAATTGGTTTACTATTAGAATTGACAAAGATCTGTTAAGGTTTTATCCTAGAAATGATAAGCACTTGCTTTAGGGCCCATAGTAGGCATGGCCGGTTAAGAATGCTTTTTTGCCGTTAAGAGCCTTATATTGCCGGATTAGGATGCCGAATTGCGGTCAAAGGTGTTTTTATTCTATGTTTTTTATTGCTGTTGTGCAAAATTGTAAGAAAATTTCTTAGCCTAGGGTACCCTAGGCTAACTCCCAAAGTAGATATGGCCGGGTAAGAATGGCTGTTTGCGGACAAGGGTCTTATTTGGCCGGATAAGAAAGACAATTTGCGGTCAAGGTACTTAATAGAAAACGTATTTTTATTAGGTATGTATTAAAATTGTTTAGCTTTAGTGCAAAAGTTTAAGGAAATATGAGACATAAACCTAAGGTACCCCAGGCTAATGCCATACCGTGAATGGCCGGTTAAGAATGCCGATTTGCGGTAAAGGCACTGATAGAAAACTTTTTATGCTGTAAACGATAATTTTATTTTCCGCAAAATTTTGAGGAAATTTAGGATATGACATAGCCTAAGGTACCCCAGGCAACCCCATAGGGGGCATGGCCGGTTAAGAATGCCTAATTGCGGTCAATGGTTGATAAGAATGCTGGTTTGCGGTAAAGGTATTGATAGAGAACTTTTATTCTGTAATCGATAATTTTATTTACAGTGCAAAATTACGAGATGACAAAGCTTAAGGTACCCTAGTCTAACCCCACAGTGGGCATGGCTGTTTGCGGTCAATGGTCTTATATAGCCGGGTAAGAATGCCAATTTGCGGTCAAGGTACTTGATAAAATTTTTTGTGCAAAATTATAAGAATATTGCGAGATATGACATAACCTAAGGTACCCCAGGCTAACCCCATGATGAGCATGGACTTTTAAGAATGTATTTGCAGTCGAGGGACTTGGTTAGGCTGATAAAAATGCCGATTTGCGATAAAGGTACTTGATAGATAATTTTCTATTGTAATCAATAATATTTTGTGCACAATTTTAAAGAAAATTTAGGCAATATGACAGCCCAAGGTACTCTAGGCTAGCCCCATAGCGGGCATGACAGGTTAAGAATACCTATTTGCGGTCAAGTGTCTTGTACAGTATAGGCGGATGATAATGCCGATTTGCGGTACGCACTGTAAACAATAGTTATATTTTGTGCAAAATTTACGGGAAATTTAGGCAATACGACAGCCTTGGGTACCCCAGGGTAACCCCATAGTGGGCATGGCCGGTTAAGAAAGCCTATTTGCGGTCAATGGTCGATAAGAATGCTGGTTTGCGTTAAAGTTACTGATAGATAACTTTTTATTCTGTAATTGATAATTTGATTTTGTGCAAAATTTTGAGGAAATTTAGGCGATACGACATAGCCTAAGGTACCCCAGGGTAACGCCATAGGGGGCATGGCCGGTCAATAATGCCGAGATGCGGTCAATGGTCTTGTATAGCCGGATAAGATGGCCGATTTGCGGTAATTGTACTTGATAAAAAAACTTTTGTTATCGATAATTTGTTGTGCAAAATTTTAAAGGAATTTAGGCAATATGCCATAGCCTAAGGTACCCCAGGCTAGCCCCATAGGGGGCATGGCCGATTAAGAATGCCGATATGCAGTCAATGGACTTGTAGAGCCGGATGAGAGGGCCGATTTGCGGTAAAGGTACTTGATCGAAAACTTTGATTGTTATTGATAATTTTATATTGTGCAAATTTTAAGGAAATTTAGGCGATATGAAATAGCCGAAGGTACCTCAGGTAACCCCATAGGGGGCATGGACGGTTAAGAATGCCGATATGCGGTCAATGGTCTCGTATAGCCGGATGAGAGGGCCAATTTGCGGTAAATGTTCTTGATAGAAAACTTTTCTGTATCGATAATTTTTTGTCCAAAATTTTTAGAAAATTTAGGCGCTATGACATAGCCTAAGGTACCCCAGGGTAACCCCATAGGGGCATGGACAGTTAAGAATGCCAATTTGCAGTTGAGTCTTGTATAGCCGATTGCGGATTTGTGGTATAGTTACTTGATAGAAAACCTTTTAATCTGTTATAGATAATTTTATTTTGTGCAAAATTTTAAGGAAATTTAGGCGCTATGACATAGCCCAAGGTACCCCAGGCTAGGCCCATAGCGGGCATGGCCGGTTAAGAACGCCTATTTACAGTCAATGGTCTATAGCCAGATAAGAATTCCAATTTGAGGTAAAGGTACTTGATAGAAAACTTTTGTTATTGATAATTTTACTTTGTGCAAATTTTTTTGGAAATTTAGGCAATATGACATAGCCTAAGGTACCCCAGACTTACCCCATAGGGGGCATGGCCGGTTAAGAATGCCGATATGCGGTCAATGGTGTTGTATAGGCGGATAAGTGGGTCTATTTAAGGGAAATGTACTTGATAGAAAACTTTTATTCTGTTATCGACAATTTTATTTTGTGCAAAATTTTAAGGAAATTTAGGCGATATGATATAGCCTGAAGTACCCCAGGCTAGCCTCATAGCAGGCCTTGCCGGTTGAGAATGCCTATTTACAGTCAATGGTCTTGTATAGCCGGATAAGAGGCCCGATTTGTGGTTAATGTACTTGATAGAGAACTTTTAAAATCTGTTACGGATAATTTTTAGGAAATTTAGGACGGATAATTTTTAGGAAATTTAGGCAATAAGACAAAGCCTAAGGTACCCCAGATTAACCCCATAGGGGGCATGGACGGCCAAGAATGCCGATTTGCGGTCAAGGGTCTTGTATAGGCGGATAAGAATGCAGATTTGCGGTAAACGTACTTGATAGAAAACTTTTATTCGTTTATCGATAATTTTATTTTGTGCAAAATTTTAAGGAAATTTAGGCGATATGACATAGCCTAAGGTACCCAAGGTTAACCCCATAGTGGCCATGGCCAGTTAAGAATGCTGATTTGCAGTCAAGGGTCTTGTATAAGCTGATAAGAATTCAGATTTGCGGTAAACGTACTTGATAAAAAACTTTTATTCTGTTATTTATAATTTTTTGTCCAAAATTTTTAGGAAATTTGGACTATATGACATAGCCTAAGGTACCCCAGGCTAACCCCATAGCAGGCATGGCCGTATAAGAATGCCGATTTGCGGTAAAGGTACTTGATAGGAAAAATTTTATTCTGTAATCAATTTTATTTTGTGCAAAATTTAAAAGTAACTTGGATATGACAGACTAAGGTACCCCAGGCTAACCCGAAAGTGGGCTTGGCCGGTTAAGAATGGTTATTTGCATTCAAGGGTCTTGTATAGTAGGACAAGAATGCACACTTGCTGTAAAGGTGCTTTATAGAAACCTTTTTATTTTGTAATCGATAACTTTTTGTGCATAATTTTAATGAAATCAGGCAATTTGACATAGCCTAAGGTACCCCAGCCTAACCCCATAGCAGGCATGGCCAGTTAAGAATACCAATTTGCTGTCAAAGGTCTTGTATAAGCAGGTAAGAATGCAGATTTGCGGTAAAGCTACTCAATAGATAACTTTTTATTCTGTAATCGATAATTTTATTTTCTGCATAATTTAAGGAAATTTAGACTATGACAGAGCCTAAGGTACCCCAGCCCAACCACATAGCGGGTATGACCGGTTAAGAATACCTATTTGCGGTCAAGTGTCTTGTATAGTCGGATGATAATGCCGATTTGCGGTACGCACTTGTTAGAAAGTTTCATTCTGTAATCGATAATTCTATTTTGTGCAAAATTTTAGGCAATACGATATAGCCTAAGGTACCCCAGGCTAACCCCGTAACGGTCATGGACGGTAAGAATGCCGGTTTCGGTAATGGTACTTGATAGAAAACTTATTTTGTAATCGAAAATTTTATTTTGTGTAAAATTTTGAGAATTTAGGCAATACGACATAGCCTAAGGTACCCCAGGGTAACCCTATAGCGGGCATGGACAGTTAGATTGCCGATTTTTGGTAAAGGTACTTGACAGAAAATTTTTTAATGTTATTGATAATTTTATTTTGTGCAAAATTTTCAGGAAATTTTGGCGCTATATAGTTTAAGGTACCCCAGGCTAGCCCTATAGGGGGCATGGCCGGTTAAGAATGCCTATTTACGGTCAATGGTCTTGTATAGCCGGATAAGATGGCCGATTTGCGGTAAAGGTACTTGATAGAAAACTTTTTAATCTGTTATCAATAATTTTATTTTGTGAAAGAATTTTAAGGAAATTTAGGCCATGGGACATAATCCTAAGGTACCCCAGGCTAACTCCTTAGTGGGCATCGCCGGTCAAGAATGCCCATTTACGGTCAAGGGTCTTGTAGAGCCGGATAAGAGGGCTGATTTGCATTAAATGTGCTTTATAGAAAACTTTTATTGTTGATAATTTTATTTTGTGCAAAATTTCAAGGAAATTTAGGATATGACAGTGTAAGGTACCCCAGGCTAACCCCATAGGGCATTGCCGGTTAAGAATGCTGATTTGCGGTCAGGGGTCTTGTATGGCCAGATGAGAATGCCAATTTGTGGTAAAGGTACTGCACTTGATAGAAACTTTTTCTGTGATCAATATTTTATATTATGCAAAATTTTAAGGGAATTAGGCTTTATGACACAGCTTAGGTTACCCCAGGTGTAAGACTAAGATCGGTGTTCCTTATCGGGGTAGCCTTCTCTGTAAAGTTTTAAAATCTATTTTCCAGTCATCCTAGCTTAAGATTGTTGTTCGGCCATGATTATTGTTAAGGGTAAATTTACTTTTTTTATATCCCTAGGACTTCAATAGATTTCCTTCCCCTTACATCTCCCATTACTAATGGGGGTCCCAAAGTGGGACTGGGAAGGGGGGAGGGTGAATGAAAACTCCTATAATTACATCTTTTTCTTTATTAATGCAACAAATCAGTGTTCTTATAAAAATTTACCTAAATGTTTTGGTTTGCGATCTCATTTATGGCCTGTTTCAGACATTATTCTTTTGCTTTAGTATGAAATCTTGCAATTTTTAATTGGTTAAAAAACACTTAATAGAAAACGGTGCTTGCTTAAATGCGTATAGTCAAGCAAGCTTCGTATGTACTAGCAAGCAGTAATGTCGAGCTGCTCACTTTAGCATCAATGATTATTGTAGAAAATTATTCCTGGTATATATTTTTTTTAAAAGATCTAATGGTTCTTGCTTCAACTTGAAGTGAGATTGCATACCAAAACAGCACTTGAAAAAAAAATCCTGTTTTGCTCTTCTAGTCGTAGTACAGACCACTCAGTGCTCTTGTCGTATGTTATTTGTTTGAAAATTGAGTCCCAACGTTTTATTCTAAAAACCTCTGCTTCGGTTTCATCATAGAACCGTGGAATATAACTGTAGTTAGGCCATTGGAACTCTTGTAATCGAATAGATTTTTGCAAATAAAGTATTTTGAATCCCATATTACTGGAGGAAACTTAAACAAGTTAAGGTTTTTGATAAGAAAGTTTTGCTTGTCGTGGTATAGTCGACAGAATCCTTATTCCACATGGTAGTTAAGATAAACTGATACTTGGTGCTCTTGTTGTAACTTATTTATTTGAACATTAAAAGGCCGAAGGTTTTATCTAAACCTCTGCTTTTGTTTCATTATAGAACCGTGAAATATAACTAGCTAGGACACGAACTTGTGTATTTGAACAGATTTTTGCAATAATGTGAATCCCATATACAACTGGCAAAAACTGTTAAAAGTCAAGGTTTTTAATGAAAATAAATTTTTTCTTTGTGGTACAGTCAACAAAAGCTTTATTCCACATGGTAGTCCAGATAAACTGATACATGGTGCTCTCGTCGTTAGTTATTTTTAACATTAAAAGACTCAACGCTTTATCCTAAACCTCTGTGGTTTCATTATAGAACCGTGGAATATAACTAGTTAGGACGCGAACTCACTTAATTGAAAAGCTTTTTGCAAATTGTGTGAATTCCATGTACAACTGGCGGATACTGGTAAATAAGTTGAGGTTTAAAAAAAATTCTTGTATCTTACGGTACAATTTATATAAGCGTTATTCCACACGGTAGTTCAGATAAACTGATACGTGGTGCTCTTGTCGAAAGTTATTTGTTTTAACATTAAAAAGACCCGATGTTTTATTCTATACCTCTGCTTTTGTATCATAATAGAACTATGGAATATAACTGTAGTTAAGACATTGGAACTCGCGTAATTGAAAAGATTTTTGCAAATGCAGTAAAGTACAGCATTTTGAATACCATATACAACTGGCGGAAATTGTTAAATTAAGGTTTTTAATAAAAAAAATCCTGTTTATCTTTTCTTGGTAGTCAACATGAGCCTCAGTCCACACGGTAGTTCAGATAAACTGATACTTGGTTCCGTAGTCTTAAGTTATTTGTTCGAACATTAAGACCTAATGTCATTCTAAACCTCTGCTTTTGTTTTATAATGGAAACGTGGGATATAATTGTTGCTTTTGTTTTATAATAGAACCGTGGGATATAATTGTAATTAGGACATTGGAACTTGTGTAAGTGAGTAGATTACTGTATTGCAAATACAGTATTTTGAATCCCATATACAACTGGCGGATACTGTTAAACAAGTACTGTAATAGGCTTTTGATAAAAAAAATCCAATTTTTCCGCTTGTCGTTGTACAGTCTGACAGAAGCCTTATTCCATACGGTAGTTCAGATAAATTGAAACTTGTTCTTGTCGTATGTTATTTGTTTGAACATTAAAAGACCCAAGGTTTTATTCTAAACCTCTGCTTTGGTGTCATAATAGGACCGTCGAATATAACTGTAGTTAAGACATTGGAACTCATCTAATTGAATAGATTTTTATAATACAGTATTTTGAATCCCGTATACAACTGGTGGAAACTTACACATTAAGGTTTTTGATAAAAAAAAATAGTTTTATCTTGTTGTACAGTCAACATAAGCTTTATTCAACACGGTAGTTCAGATAAACTGATATATGGTGCGCTTGTCGTAAGTTGTGTTTGAACATTAGAAGGCCCAACGTTTTATTCTAAACCTCTGCTTTGGTTTCATAACAGAACCGTGAAATATGACTAGTTAGGACGTTGGAACTTGCGTAGTTGAAGAGATTTTTATAAAAGTATTTTGAATCCCATTATCAACTGGTGTAAACTGTTAAGGTTTTTAATGAATGAAAATTTTTCTGATGCTGGTCATAGTACAGTTGACTTAGCCGTATTCCACGTAGTAGTTCAGGTAAACTGATACATGTTGCTCTTGTCATAAGTTATGTTTGAACATGAGGCCCAACGTTGTATTCTAAACATCCGCTTTGATTTCATTATAGAACGGTGGAATATAACTGTAGGTATGACATTGGAACTTGTGTAAATGAATAGATTTTTTGCAAATACATTTTGAGTCCCCTATACAACTAGCTGAAACTGTTGAACAAGTCAGTCTTCAATAAAAAAAATCCTGTTTAGCTGCTTCTTGTGGTACAGTTGATAGAAGATTATTCCACAAGGTAGTTCAGATAGGCTGATACGTGGTGCTCTTGTCATAAGTTATTTGCTTGAACCAAAAAAAAAAAAAAAGCCCAACGTTTTATATTCTAAACCTCTTGGTTTCATAATAGAATCTGGCAATATTACTATAGCTAGGACATTGGAACTTGCATAATTGAATAGATCTTTGCAAATACTGTATAGTGTTTTGACTCCCATACTACTGACAGAAACTTCCATTAAAAAGTTAGTTTTTTAACAAACTCATTTTGGTTGTTGTACAGGCCACAGAAACCGCATTCCACATGGTAGTTCAGATAAGCTGATATGTGGCGCTTTTGTCTAAGATGTTTGAACAATGGAAGGCCCATTTTAAATTCTAAACCTTGGTATTGGTTTCATACAACTCTGCAATACTACTCAAGTTGAGACATTGGAACTCATAAGTGAATAGATACTTGCAATTACATTAATTTGAATCTCTTATACAATTGACGGAGTGACTGTGGTTAAAGTACCGGCTGAGCAGCGATTTGCTATCTGACCCCCCCCCCCTTTTTTTTTTTTTTTTAGGGGGGTGTTCAGTATAGAATAGGACAACATTAGGCAAGACATTGTAATTCTTATATTTGAATACAGTTGGCTGTCGTCGCTGATTCGGTTTTTCTCGGCTCCGTGATCGTAGAACACTTAGAGATTTGCATAATCCGGCTTGGCCTGATGTCTTCCCACCACCTCTACAACTTTGCACGTGGCCTTTTATGTAATGTATTTTCCTCACTACTATCATTGACTTGCGTTCTCGCAGTGTCAGTCATCACGAAAACGTTCTACAAATGTTAGTTAATTTGACATTTAATTTATTTAAATTTACAGTGCCCATTTACTAAATTTGTCCTTTGTATCTGCCACAGATACAATTTCGTAGGCCACATGCTGTAACAGCTACAAAAGTAGATAAAAGAATTTGGTTGAAACTGTAATTACCTTTAAACAAAAACTACCTGAACTGTTGCAAGATTTTCCTGCATTGCACTTTTGTAAATGTAGTGGTGTACAGTCATTTCCTAAATATTTTTTCTCATTTGTTAGGATATTCATACGTTCGTTGTAAACGCACTGCCACAGGATTTTACTCCGTAGTACTTTGTAAATGGTTAGTGACGTTTTAGTCATTTCTTAACTTTTTTCACCTAGGATATTTGTTCGTTGTATAAGCACTACTATAAACGTATGTACTGTGGCAAGTTTACAGCACTTAAGTTACTTCCCCAAACAAAGTTGGAAGGTTGTTTTTGCCCCTGTGTTTGTTAATAGCTTCCTGACCCCAATTTTGATCGTAGAGTATTGAAACTTGTAGGGATTAACTTGTATGTAAAAAACTGGACATTAGATTTTGTAAGGTCAAATGTCAAGGGCACGGCCAAGCATAATGTCCAATTTATGTCATAAGTTTGGACGTTGTTGTCACAGACTTAAAACTTGGTTCACATTTGTGCTTAAATCTACGCCAATTAATGCATGTCAAGGTCAAAGGTCGAGCGAAATGCCAAGAAATAATCTGCCACGGCAGTCGGGTGCGCTGCACTGAGTGCCCCTCTAGTTGAAATGAAACAGTACTGTACTGTGGCTGTGTTCGTGGCAATTTGTTAGGGTTGTGAGCCTACCTCACTAGTACTGCAATCACTTATTAGCAATACATTCTTAAGTAGTGATAGTACTGTACTTAAATTGCATTTATATACTGTACTGTGTTTTCTTGTTACTTTTACTGTACGTACATAGGGCTTGTGATGACTCGGGTGCTACTAGCCTAGTTGTATTACCTTGTACTGAAGCTGTTAATATTAAATTACCTCTTGAAAAGTAACATAAAGCATACAGTTCCCTGGTAGAAACTACGTGAAAACAGGGCAGTGCTATACAGTGGGTTACCTAGTGTTAATTGACTTGGTGGGTGGGGGATGTTTTTAGTTGACCCACCATAGGTCTCCGAGCATTTTCAGATTTTCCTTCTGGTAGCATCCTGTTAAATACTCAGTGTGAGAAAGTGCTGATTGTAGATCTTTGCAAATACGCCATTTTGAACTCCATACATTACTGGTGAGAACCTCTTTACTTTTACTTACTTTTACGGGTTTATTTTTCGCCCTCCATCAGACAAAGTCTGTTCAGGCAGGCCTTGGTGTGTGAAAATAATTTCTTTCCAGTTAATATTTTGCTCTGTATCTTATCAGTTATTTTGCAAGCATTTGTATTCAGGCTTAATAGTTTTCAGGTCACTTATAACACTTTCTAAAAAGATAAGTCTTCAGGGTTTTCTTGAAAGCTGCCACATTTTTGCTATTCTTGACAACAAGTGGTGTTAATAAACTTTTCTGCTCTTGTCATATTGGCACCTACCACAGTAATATGGGTCCCAAAGTTTATTGGGTTATGGGTGGGTGGGTAAAAATGGAAACTAGAATTGTGGTGAAATTAATAACAGCATAGCCCAACAGAACAGCAAGGAAGCTAATGAAATTAAGTTTTTCTGAATTAACTGAGTGAAATGCCTATGGAGTAACTGCGGTCAAGGTAGCTCTCGAGTAGTTGTTTTAATGTCTTTTTTGGCTTCATCATAGAATCTGCAATATTAGTAAGAATTTTGGAATCCTCATAATTGAATACATGCTTTCTTTGCCGATTCAGTTATTCGCAGCTCAGAAATTCATAGAAAATTTGATAAAGATTTGCGTAATCGGAACTCGGTTAATTCTGCTGTGCACTGTGCGCGCCATTTCCTTCCCTGCACCATAAGGTTTGCTTGCACAGCATTATTGCGAAAGCATATCCTGCGAGTCTTTCTCAAGCAACAAATGTGTAATTTATTTCAATGTACGGTGCACATATGCTACAGTAAATGTTAGTATACTTCTCATTCAACAAACGCCCTGTAAAACTTTCTAATTGTAGCCCAGTTCTCAATGGGTGGAACTATTACATATGTAGATGGAAATTGTCATTATGCAATGGGGGAGGAGTCGAGTAGTGTGTAAACTTAACATATGAACATAACGAGAGCTACTGGGTGTGACCAAAAAATGTTTGACTGTAATTTGTATATACAGGGGTATTTTCTTTTATCAAGCTTTTGGCCAGATAATGTAATAGTTTTTCATGTATTTTACTTGAAAAAAAAAATTATGTAGGTGGGTGGACTCTTAACCAAAAATACATAATCTCTAAATACACCATTTTGAACATGTATGAAACTGTCAGTGGCGGCTATTAATGTAGCTAAAAGATTTTGATAAAAACGAACCGGTTTTACTCCAGGTTTTGTTCAACCCGTGACAAGAAAATCTCCTGAGTAGTTCAGAGAATTCAAACAGATTAAAGTTCCAGTATTTTACATTCTTGGTTATGCTTTTTAAATATTGAAATACTGTATTCAAATTAATTACTCCTTATTTGTCTTATGAATGATCGGTTAGGTTTAAAGTGTCCACAGAAACACTGCCATATGGGAAGGCAGTGTCGCCAGAAGCGCCATCGCCGTAAACTAAATAACTTTCCCCGTAGGGATCCAAAACACTTAGCGCTAAAGTAAACTGTAAAAAGAGGTTGGTACTCAACTTAGACGACGAAGAGGAAGGCATCATATGAAGAAAAAACTTAAAAAGAAAAACTGATTAAGAGCACACAAACTTAAAAGAAAAAACTGATAGAGCGCACAAACTTAAAAGAAAAAACTGATAAAGAGCGCACAACGAAACAGTAGGTCTACTCTGCGAACAAAGGAAATAGGGCCTCAGAGACTAACGCGGGTTGCGGGCACCTTAGGGTAAGAGGATATGTAACGGCTCCTCACTTATCCTTCCCCTTAGTTGATTAGACTTGGTAAAGTCTGTTTTGGGTGCAGATATCTATGGTTATCTTCAGATACGTCCCTGATTATACACGATATCTTCAGATAGTCGTTCCGGTGGTTAGAACCTTGTGATACCCGACTGTAATTCTCTCGTAATATCACTCGCAGAAACATTATACGGATATTCGTTCTGGGGGTTAGAACCCCGTGATACCTGACTGTAATTCTCTCGTAATATCACTCAGAAACATTATACAGTAGGAAGCTTCCGAAGGGAACTTCCATCAGGACGACATGGCTCGAGCCCAAAAATATTTTTCCTGCGTCAATATCTGTTTGATATACTGTACTATACAGTATAGTTTGAGAAAGACCAAGAATGTTTGAACAGATACCAGAAGGTGATTGTCAGGCGTTTGTTCACCCCTTTTAAAGGTTTATCAATTGTTTTTATTCAGTCCAATTTTACAATTTCCTATTTTGGGGTAAGTAATTTTGTTGCTTCAGCTTTTATCGTATGTTGATCAAGAGTGAATTTAAAATTGCCAGTAACCTGTTCTAACAATAGGATTTGTTTTATATTTTTACCAGCCAAACTTATGACTATCTACTGTGCTGTAAGGTAAACGCTAAAATTATATTGGATCAGTCACTGTTATTCTGTAGGAATGTCATGCACTAAATCACAGAATTTCTCAATCCATTCAAACAGATAAGCCAGACTCCTATTTTCTAATTTGATATGATCAGTGTCTTCAGTTTCTAGTACTTATGCTGATTAGTTCTTGTCAGTACATTAAGTTTTTTCCAAATACACCAAGTTTTGTTTTACATGGGCAGTGTTTTGCCATCAATTTGATATTTACAAGGGCAGTGTTTTGCCATAAATATAATATTCATAAGGTCAGTGTTTTGCCATAAATATAATATTTATAAGGTCAGTGTTTTGCCATAAATATAATATTTATAAGGTCAGTGTTTTGCCATAAATATAATAATTAAAAGGTCAGTGTTTTGCCATCAATTTAATGATTAAAAGGTCAGTGTTTTGCCATCAATTTATTAAGAGGTCAGTGTTTTGCCATCAATTTAATATTAACGAGGTCAGTGTTTTGCCATCAATTTAAATATTAACGAGGTCAATATTTTGCCATCAATTTATTATTTACAAGGTTAGTGTTATGCTATAAATTTTCTTGAACTGCAAAATCATATCTACCCCATGGAAACTGTCTGCCTGTAGCAGACTTTCTTGGCAATGACGAATTTCATGAATCAATTGAAGGAAAATATCCTATAAGGTTTTATAGTTTTTCATGGTAGTCAAGGTAGAAATTTCATTGTAAAACTAGACCTATTTTCTTGATTAAGATTTTCCCTCTCCTATTCAGGCCAAACATTTTGAAAATATAAACTATTCAGATTTCTCACTTTTAACAAATTTGGCTTTTGTAAGGAATCTTTTCATTTTGTCAATAGGCAATATTAGATCAAGTCGATGACATAATTAAAATGCTACAATACTCGCATGTGTGACTAACGCTCATGGGACAACGGACCAGTTGCCAGACCATGGGAGCAAAGAGATGTGCAATCAAGGCGAGCCGTGGAAGAGCAGTGTACCAATTTAATGTGATTAGAATGACGTTAAAATGCTCGCACATTATATACATTTAACGTTATTCTGGCCAGAACTGAGGGACAAGGAGTTAATGTTAAATTGTTATTACTAGCCAAGCTACAATCCTAGTTGGAAAAGCAAGATGCTATAAGCCCAAGGGCTCCGAGAAAAATAGCCCAGTGAGGAAAGGAAACAAGGAAATAAATAGTAATAATGTAAAATTAAGATAAATTTAAGAAAAAATCAACATTGAAAGTTAATTCATGTATAACTATAAAAACTTATGTCACCCTGTTCAACATAACATTTGCTGCACCTTTGAACTTTTACTGCGAGCAAAACTTTCCACGACGGGGACTAATTGCTGATTAATTAGATATCTAATTGGTGTAGTTTCAGAGGTACCACATACCCATAAATAAACCTTATAATCCTAAGGTTTTGGTTTTAGTGCTACGGGCACGGCTACCAACGACTCCGTATGAAATGGGAATGAAAAATGTTTTGACATCCCTAGATTTAGACTAGCCATTGAAGTTATACCTTATAAGGATGTCTATTGAAGGACAGTGGTATGTATGTTAGCAAAGATTTCTAAAGATTTATTTGTCTTAACTGCAATAGTCCTTTGTTACTTAACCCCTCAACTGGGTTTAAGTTCTAAGTGGCTGGCTAGTTGGCCTGTCAGGTGTGGGGCTTATCCGCCACCTGCCAAAATTCACCACTACCTAGTTATCAATGTTAACTGCTGTTTCCAGCTTGGTCGAAATCATACTATAGAAAGACACTGGTTTGTAAGTACAAAAATAGAAATTACTTTTAAAGCTTGTGATTTTGTAAGGTTTGTTAATCCTGCGTGGTTGTTCCTTGTTCCTATTAGAGCATTGGGCATTGGCGTGTGGTTAGGTATTATCAATGTTTGCCCATGGTTTTATTTTCCATCTATATCCCTTGTTTCTCATGAGTGTATTTTTCCAACTTTTTTATGCAATTCCAGCATTTATTCCATTAATGTATGATGAAAGTGTACAGTTATGCTGTTTTGGACTTTTCCACCCCAATATCATTGTTTCCTACTAGCTCTCCCCATTATTGAGTAGTGTGAAATATTAAGTGTGGTCAAAAGGGAGGCAAAGATTATATGGTGAGATAATGTGTAGGATATGGAGAGAAGAGGTTTGGTGAAAGAGGATGCCTTTGATAGAAGGCATTGGAGAGGATAAGCCTGGCAACCAACTCGTTACTGTAGGGATAATGTTGGGAAAGAGGACTTGTTAGTTATTATTACAGTTTAAGCCAGGGAAGAATATTCTTTACCATCGCTTAACTAATGCAGATTGTTTTTCTTGTGTACTAAGACTTTGGTTTTACATACCTACAAATTACTGTAAGTTTATATATTGTAAAGTTTATGCGAGTGTTATAACTTGGTTCATTTACAATGTATTACTGTATATAGATAAAATGAGTTGACACAAATATTAAAAGGGCAGTAGGTTACTGGTTTTCAGGTATGGCTATTTTTGTTTGCGCTTTTTGCAAGTCGCCCATAACTACAAGTATGCGTCCATCCAACTGCAGTTTATTTTTGTCCGCTAAATTTTTGAAGTCACCCATAACTGCAAGTATGCGTCCATGCGAGTGCAGTTCTGTTTATCTTTGTCCATAATTTTTTAAGTCGCCCATAACTGCAAGTATGCGTCCATCTGACTGTCGGTTATAGTAAACACGTTGCGGTATTATCCCTGTTGCTGCTGCAATGCGTTGGCTGTATGTAATGCAGAGAAGGTAGCCAGTAGGCTTAGAAATTTCCTTATAAGGTAAGTGATAAATCTCTTAAGGGTTACCTTTTACTTAATGCAATGGAACATAAATGAACTACAATTTATCAAATTTACTATTGCTGTGGAAGGATTATTGTTGAACAATTAAGCATTAGAAATTTCAAGCTCGCTCGAAAGTTTATTTTTCAGTGATAAGAAACAAATGTACCTGGCTTCCATTTTAACTGTACTGCTTCAAGTTTATTGATAGGCCTTTTTAAAATGTATATTATACATTGTCAGTAACTGCAATATTTATTAGCAGGAAAGTTAGTTTTGATTATTCAATGTGATTAGTGATATCAGTAATAATCAAAAGGTTCTTAAACTTTGTAAAGCCATTGTTGCAATATCAATACTGTAAAATTAAAATTTTTACTTTTCCGTTACAGGCCTCTTAATTTTGCCATGGACATGACTGAAAATGGTGAAGCTCAGCATGGTCTCCCACATGCCAACTCCCAAATCATTGGATCACACCATGTCTTTGAAAATTTTACCAATGTAAGATCTGCGACAAACATTGTGGTAAGATCATCATTGTGAGACTCCCTTATAAAGGAGTTGAGGATGGCAAGCATCCTCCCGGAAGAAACTTAGACGTCTTGTGTGATGACTCGTCGACGACATAGGATTCCATTCAAGACCTCGCTGGAATATTTGCTCTCCGAGCCACTGAAATGATTCAAGAAAGAGGGTAGGCAGGTGATTTACCTAGATGATCAAGAGTAGATAAGTATTCTGCCAACCACCATAATGCTTCATAATGAAAGTCGTTACCTACGACTTGGTTGAAGGAATAATAGTGTTCCTTTTTTCACCTCAAACCCCAGTAAAAATATGGGAAGATGAATGGCCACTCGTTCCTCTGATGCCTGATAGGTTTTACCATTGTCCTGGTAATAAATAAGGTGCCGTACCATACCATGCTAAGAGGATAGTCTTTGCCCCACATCTGCCACTAACAAACAGGGCTATAAAATTGCTGCAACAGTGGTGTAGCCCATGTACCTCATGCCTCAGGCCTAAATTGGTGCCAATTTAGGCAAAACAGGCCTGGCACAATACCTGTAATATGACACACCCACTTGTGCGGATTGACTGTCATCCTTCCATCCACCCCTCCTGAACTTTCTGCTATCTAGCAGTTATAGATCCATGTGAAATGATCTGTATTCTGTAATCCTCACTACAACCTTTCACATAGAGACCTGCAGGCCAGATTAGAGGAAGCCAGGCATGGTGTTACTAGAGAGATGTGGGAAGGCATGTCATACGTTTCTAGCTTTTCTGTACAAAGACTGGACAGACTATCCATGATTGCATATATTCCATAGTTATCGGCATTGCAAGTGATGACAAAGGTTTATTTTTAGGTACACCTAATGAATGGGAGCATATTGAAAGTTTATATTGTATAATGTAAGTGTTTAAAATACAACTTAACAATTTTTTTCCCTTTTCATTTGTGCATCTGTAAAGCCTTATAACAAAATCAAAGCTCTTCAACCATGCGACTTGACAGTTTCAAGTTGTCTTCCCCCATTCTCCCAAATGAGAGGGAGGATGGACAGACCTGTATGCAAACCCATTTCTCATCAGTGAACTTAAATATTTAGACAACCTCTCATCACTGTTATACTGTAGATTCTTCATTACAGGTTCAATTGCTTCGACACCCTGGATACTGTTGGAACAAATCTCATTTTCTATTTCCCTTTAAACCGGAATCCTTTCACTTTAAACTTGGCCTCGACCACTTCTAAAGTTTCAGGTTTACGGGTTAAGTTGCTGTTAAGTGGTTTTCTAGTGGGAAGGCCTTACCTGCCTCTTTACTACCATCCCTTAATAAATTTTAACAGCAGTTTCTAACTTTGACAAAATCGTATTCCCATTAAAGGACTTTTTATAGTTAGGAAAAATTAAATTTTGGGATTTTATAAAGTTTTATTAATGTTATGGTGTTACTGGTCATATTAGAGCATCGGAGCTTGGGTGAGGGTGGGTTACTTTAAAGTTTCACTCCTTATTCCCCCTATAACTCTTCTCCCATTAGACAAGAGTTATGTATTTTGCATACTGGTTTTGGTGGTATTAATGCATTTCTGTAGTAATATATATTAGTCTAACTTTTTGAGCTTCCCCATTATTGTATATTAGAGGGACTTGGGGTAGCAGTTTGCATCTGCAAATTGGTCTGATGCACAAGATCAGAAGCCATGGGAAAAATATAAGTGACATGTATATATGGCTGGAAATCTTAGTTTGATACTGTTAGCATTTTTGGCATTAAGCCAGGTAATGTTAATTTTCTATGAAAATCTGCAATTATGCAGAATAGGGTATGGGGGGATAGGTATACTAGAATTTCTAATTCGGTTTTTACATAGATTTTCTTGAATATCTTTAGTTTGGTTTTTATTTTATGGGATAGTATGTTTTAAACCATTTTAATTTTCAGCTATAAGCGATGCAGTATCAGAATTGGAAAGGCAATTTGCAAATTTCAAATTTCCTTGACATTATCTGAACACCTGGTTGTCGGACATTTTCAAAAACCAAAAAAACAGCTATGAAAAAACGTCTGAACCTTCGCTGATGCTAAGGAGGAATGAGGGAGGAAGCGTTGGAAGGGGTAGGGGTCAGGGGAGGATAGTTGTAGTAGAAGGCAGCAGTCGGGTGTAGATCGGCACCTCGTAGTTCCGGGGGATGTTGGAGGAGAGACCTAACTGGTTAGGGACCTATGGTCGTGGTTCTAACACGCCCCAGTTACTATACCGAGACACTATTAGAGTGAGCGAGATGGGTTTATTCCTGGCATTCCATGCATCTTTTTCTATGGTATATTTAACAATTTATGCTTTAGAAATGGTGCTATAAGGAGCATTTCACTGGGCGACACAGGTCGAGCCCAGAAATAGGTTTTTCCTAAGTCAAAATCACTTATTTGCTCTTATTTTAAAGTGTCGGCCCTCCGTCTTCGAGGCTTTGTTATTCGTTCCCAATACTGTGCGGAGACCCGTATAACCATTAGAGTAAATTTAATGTGTACGTTTGCGCGCCACTTACTGCTGCGTGTTTTCAAACTGCTCACGCTACCAGACCCGGTTGCCTTCGAGCAGTTTCCCTGCATAGAACACCCCATCTGAGAGACTACTATGCAGCGTCCATTGCGAAAGCATCTCTGCTGATGTTAATCAGGCAAGAAGTGTTCTTATTGACATGACACCCAAGACAGCGGCTTCATCTTCTCAAGGTACTTCTAAGTGGCATAGGTATTACAGTAATCTTTTTATCTTTTTGATATTGAATTAATACTATGCAATATGTATATTACAATACTGTACGTATATAAATTAATACTTTGTAATATGTATATTACAATACTGTACGTACATACATATACCAAAGGCACTTCCCCCAATTTTGGGGGGTAGCCGACAACAACAAGAAACAAAACAAAAAGGGGACCTCTACTCTCTACGTTCCTCCAGCCTAACCAGGGACTCAGCCGAGTTCAGCTGGTACTGCTAGGGTGCCACAGCCCAACCTCCCACATTTCCACCACAGATGAAGCTTCATACTGCTGAGTCCCCTACTGCTGCTACCTCCGCGGTCATCTAAGGCACCGGAGGAAGCAGCAGGGCCTACCGGAACTGCGTCACAATCGCTCGCCATTCATTCCTATTTCTAGCACGCTCTCTTGCCTCTCTCACATCTATCCTCCTATCACCCAGAGCTTTCTTCACACCATCCATCCACCCAAACCTTGGCCTTCCTCTTGTACTTCTCCCATCAACTCTTGCATTCATCACCTTCTTTAGCAGACAGCTATTTTCCATTCTCTCAACATGGCCAAACCACCTCAACACATACATATCCACTCTAGCCGCTAACTCATTTCTTACACCCGTTCTCACCCTCACCACTTCGTTCCTAACCCTATCTACTCGAGATACACCAGCCATACTCCTCAGACACTTCATCTCAAACACATTCAATTTCTGTCTCTCCATCACTTTCATTCCCCACAACTCCGATCCATACATCACAGTTGGTACAATCACTTTCTCATATAGAACTCTCTTTACATTCATGCCCAATCCTCTATTTTTTACTACTCCCTTAACTGCCCCCAACACTTTGCAACCTTCATTCACTCTCTGACGTACATCTGCTTCCACTCCACCATTTGCTGCAACAACAGACCCCAAGTACTTAAACTGATCCACCTCCTCAAGTAACTCTCCATTCAACATGACATTCAACCTTGCCCCACCTTCCCTTCTCGTACATCTCATAACCTTACTCTTACCCACATTAACTCTCAGCTTCCTTCTCTCACACACCCTTCCAAATTCTGTCACTAGTCGGTCAAGCTTCTCTTCTGTGTCTGCTACCAGTACAGTATCATCCGCAAACAACAACTGATTTACCTCCCATTCATGATCATTCTCGCCTACCAGTTTTAATCCTCGTCCAAGCACTCTAGCATTCACCTCTCTCACCACTCCATCAACATACAAGTTAAACAACCACGGCGACATCACACATCCCTGTCTCAGCCCCACTCTCACCGGAAACCAATCGCTCACCTCATTTCCTATTCTAACACATGCTTTACTACCTGTGTAGAAACTTTTCACTGCTTGCAACAACCTTCCACCAACTCCATATAACCTCATCACATTCCACATTGCTTCCCTATCAACTCTATCATATGCTTTCTCCAGATCCATAAACGCAACATACACCTCCTTACCTTTTGCTAAATATTTCTCGCATATCTGCCTAACTGTAAAAATCTGATTCATACAACCCCTACCTCTTCTAAAACCACCCTGTACTTCCAAGATTGCATTCTCTGTTTTATCCTTAATCCTATTAATCAGTATTCTACCATACACTTTTCCAACTACACTCAACAAACTAATACCTCTTGAATTACAACACTCGTGCACATCTCCCTTACCCTTATATAGTGGTACAATACATGCACAGACCCAATCTACTGGTACCATTGACAACACAAAACACACATTAAACAATCTCACCAACCATTCAAGTACAGTCACACCCCCTTCCTTCAACATCTCAGCTTTCACACCATCCATACCCGATGCTTTTTCACATACTGTACGTATGTGCTATTAAAATACTCTGTTTAAAAAAGAACTTCTTTACAGCACTGATGACTTATCCATGTAGAAGTGTCATGCTGAGCAGGTGATGCCTTCATCATTCATCCATTTGTAACTGTCCAGCTTAACCTCCTCTACCTTGCAAACTGCATTACTCAGCAGAATATTATGGTACAATTCATATATTATGAGATCCATTAATATTATCTGTAATGTATTTACCTTTTTTTTCAGGTGTTTAATTTTCCACATTACTGTATAGTGTAAGGATTTTTATGTACACTACAGGTACTTCTCGTGCCATGAACACTACCAATCGACTACAGTATGCCTTAGGATTGCATCATGCACCACAAAATGTTACTGTGTAAAACTTCATACATAAACCGTTCCTGTCTGGGTGTTGTATGGCTTTTTCCCCATGTGGTAGGATATTCCTACTGATTGCAAGATTGAATTAGTACTTACCTGTATCGTAAAAATTCCATACTGTACTTGTACAATAGATACAGGCTACCTGAGGGCGAGTTTGGGAGCAGACCATACTAAAAGTGGATACTTAGACCCTAGAATAGTATCACTAGGTAAAATTTACCCTAAGGGTTTCCTATTTTTTTATTTAGCAGCCCATGCTCCCAGTGTACTGGTATTTTCAGCAGCCATAGTATTTGCTATGGTATTGTAGTGAATGGCATAAAAATGCTCTTGGTGGTGGGAGGGGGGAGTTGGGAGAAATTTACCACACAAGTGTTACCCGACAAGAACCACCAGTATTTTGTGTACTCCCTCTCAGTTCTGCAGCCAATTCAACCTCCCTGTGATGGTAAAAAGCAGTGTACCCATGGTGAGGTGTGAACTGTGCCAAAGAAGCTAAGACAAAAATGGAGCACAGAGGCCACAACTGTAGTTGCCCTGTATGTTCCTGCCACAGGATACGTATATTAATCAAAGCCTGTTTTTACATGTTTCCTTGAATTCCTTTGGTCGCCTATTTATTAGATAGTATGTTTTACACCCTTATGTAATTTTTGGCCATGAACTAAACAGTACTGTAACAGAATTTTAGGTAATTTGCAAATTTTGAATTTCAACATTTATCTGAACACCTGGTCTTGTGTAAATTTTGAAAATATTTACCCTCACAGTTTTGAAGTGTCTGCCGTCCATCTTTGAGGTTTGGTTATTCGCAATACTTTACCGAGACCTGTATGACCACATTAAATAAAATTTAGCGTTTACGCGGCTGTTACTGCTGCACGTGGCCTGGCGTTTTCAAACTTTGCGCTCTGTTATACTGTACCTGGTTGCCTTCGAGCGGTTTTCCCTGCATATAACACCCTCAGAGACTACTTTGCAGTGTCCATTGTGAAAGCATCTCCGCTGGTGTTAGTCAAGCAACAAGTGTTCTTTTATCGATACGATGTAGTCGGGCAACAAGCGTTCTTTTATCGATACGATGAAGTCGGGCAACAAGCGTTCTTTTATCGATACGATGTAGTCGGGCAACAAGCGTTCTTTTATCGATACGATGTAGTCGGGCAACAAGCGTTCTTTTATCGATACGATGTAGTCGGGCAACAAGCGTTCTTTTATCGATACGATGTAGTCGGGCAACAAGCGTTCTTTTATCGATACGAAGTAGTCGGGCAACAAGCGTTCTTTTATCGATACGATGTAGTCGGGCAACAAGCGTTCTTTTATCGATACGACGTAGTCGGGCAACAAGCGTTCTTTACCCTTTTTTTATATTTAATTAATACTTAGCAATATGTGTATTACAATACTGCACATATGGTATTAAATTACTGTTATGAAAGAATTCTTTCCAGCACTGGTTACTCGTCCAAGTGGAAGTGTCATGCTGTGCAGGAACATCCTTCATCCATTTGTAACTGTCCGGCTTATCCTCCTCCTACCTCGCAAACTGCGTCTCTAAGTAGGATATTATCTGGTAATGTAATATTTTTTTTTAAATACCTGTACAATTCATATTGTATGAGATCCATTAATAGTATCTGTAGTTTTTTCTATTTTCTTTATTACAGGTGTTGGTTAATTATCCATATTACTGTATACAGTGTAAGGATTTTTGTTTATTACAGGTACTTCTCATTCAATAAACATAACCAATCGTCTAAGTGTTCGTGAGGATTGCATCATGCACCACAATGTTATTGCGTAAAACTTCATACAGAAAGTTGCTGTAAGGGTGTTGTCTGACTTTTTTTTCCCCTGTGGTAGGATAAATATTCCTACTTAATGCAGGATGGAAAAAGTAGTACTTTCCTGTATTGTAAGCAAAATACCATACTGTACTTAAACTATAGATACAGGCTACCTGATGGCCAGTTGGGTTGTGAGCAGACCATACTAAAACTGTGAACATTTGACTGTAGCATAGCATTGTTAGGTACATTTTACCCTAGGGTGTTTTATGTTTTTTGTTTTTTTTTTCCTTTCTTCTTTAGCAGCCCATCCTTAGTGTCCTGGTATTTTCAGTAGCTTAATTTGGTATGTAATTATAGCGAATGGCGTAAAAATGCTCCTGGTGGCGAGAGATTTACCTCACAAGTGTTACCTGACAAACCACCAGTTGTGTGTTAACTCCCCTCACAGTTCTGCAGTTGAATCAAACCTCCCAGTGATGGCAAAAGGCATGGTGAGGTGTGAACTATGCCAAAGAGGCTAAGACAAAAATGAAGCGCACATGCCACAACAGTAGTTTCCCTGTCTGTTCCTGCCACATTTATTGTTTTTCTGTGGATTGTAAGGAAAGAGGGTAAGACTTCATTTATGTACTCTTAGTTTACTCTGAAAATGTATCGATTTTTACTTTCTACAATACAGAAATAGGTACACAAGATTGCTCAAAGATTTATAAGTTTTTTCTGAAGTAAAAATTACTCCGACAGAAGTTCTATGAAGAGTAAAGCCAGAAACCACTTTGTGTTAACAAAGCCAGAAAACCCTTGACCACTTGGTTGTTGACATAAGGTAAATAAGTTTAAATTAAACAGTTCTGATCTCTTTCCAGTCAGGTTTTATTTTCTCAAATAATACCTGATAACTTGTGCCTCGACCACTTAAGTTTGAGGTTTAAGTTACTGTTAAGTGGTCTGTCTAGTGGGCAGGCCTTACCTGCCACTTTACTACATCATTTCTACAAATTTAACAGCAGTTTCTGACTGCTGAAATCATACTCCCATTATTAAAGGACCTTCTATGATTAGGAAGATACAAATTAGTCTTTAAAATTTTATTTTAAAAGATTTAATTAATGCTGTGATGGTGTTACTGGTCATATTAGGGAATCAGGTTTGGGTGAGAGGTAGGTTACTTAACAATTAGTCACTTCTTATTCTTATCTCCCCCCCCCACCCATAGCTGTTGTTTCCCCTTAGACCCTAGCTATGTATATTGCATACTAGTTTTGGTGGTATTTATGCACATTTGTAACTAATGATCGATACTGATCTATCTTTTTGGGCTTCCCCATCACTGCTGTATGTATAGGGATTTGGGAAAGCAATTTGCATCTGCAAATTGGTTAGATGCACAAGATAAGCAGCAGTCGTAAAAATACAATTGGCTGGAAATTGTGATATTAGCATTTTCTGCCAAAAGCCAAGCCTGGGAATGTTAATGTTCTATGACCATCTGCTATTATGCTGAATGTGGTATGGGTGGAGAGGTATACTAAAAATTCAAAGCCTGTTTTTACATAGGTTTTCTTGAATATCTTTTGTTAACTATTTATTTGTTGGCATAGTATGATTTAGACCCTAGTGTAATTTACCATAAACTATACAGTACTGTACTGTAGCTGAATTTGAGGTGATTTGCAAATTTCCTCAACATTTATCTGAACTGGTCTTGTGTAAAGTTAGAAATGAGTTTTACACATTGTGTCAGCCCTTCGTCTTGAAGGTTTGGTTATTTGCAATACTGTACGGAGACCTGTATGACCATCAATATTTGTGTTATCGCGGCTATTACTGCTGTGCGTGGCCTGGTGTTTTCAAACCGCTTGGACCTGGTTGCCTTCGGAGTTTACCCCCATTCAATACCCAATCCCTCGCCGACTCGACTCTACAGTGTCCATTGCGAAAGCATCTCCGCTGTTTAGTCCAGCAACAAGTGTGGTTATTTTATTGACACACGACCCCAAGAGAGCGGCTTCATCTTCCAAGGTACTTCTAAGTGATTGAGGAATTCCAGTCATTTTTTTTAAATTTTAATATTGAATTGATACTTTGCATATATATTTTAAAGTACACTACATAACCTATGGTACTAACCTACTGTACTAAAAATAATTTCTTTACAGCACCGGTGACTCGTCCTCTTTAGTGTCCTGCTGTGCAGGTACATTCCTATATCATGCATCCATTTGTAACAGTCTGACTTATCCTCCTGCCGTGCAGACTGTGCCTCCCAGCCGAATATAATCGGTAATGTTTTAATATTTTTCCTTTAGTTAAATGCCTGTACAATTCATAATATATAGTATGAGTTTCATAAATAGCATTTATAACTACTGTAAAGTATTTTTTACTGTTTTTTTTACAGGTGTTGAATAATTGTACATATTACTGTCTACAATGTGAGGATTTTTATATACACTACATGTACTTCTCATTCAATTAACAGAACCATTCGGCTACAGTATGCCTTATGGATTCCACTGTGCACCACGATGTCTTGTAAAACTTTATACATAGTTATTGGTCTTGTATGGTTTTAATTTCCCCTTGTGGTAGGATAAATATTCCTACTTAAATAGGATTAAAATGGTAGTACAGGTACTGATGTGCATTGTAAACAAAATGCCCTACTGTACTTGCACTATAGATACAGGCTACGTGTTTGCAAGTAGACCTTGCTAGAAAGTGGGTCACTAAACCCTAGGATACCGTCGGTGGGTAAATTTTACCCTAATTTCCTTTTGTTTATTTAGCAATCCTTGCTCCCAGTGTGCTTTTGTTTTCAGTTGCTTATTTTGCTATGGTGTTGTGGATGGCATATAGAAAATGCTCGTGGTGTGGAGAGGTGTGGTTGGGAGAAATTCACCCTACAAGTGTTAACCCAACAAGAACCACCAGTCGTGTTTTTGTGAACTCCGCTCACACAATTCTGCAGCCGAATCAAACCTCCCAGTGTTGGCAGAAGCAATACACCAAGACAAAAATGAAGCACAGATGCTACAACTATAGTCTCCCCGTATGTCCCTGCCTCAGGTATCCAGTTTGTGTGGATTGCAAGGAAGGAGGGTAAGACATTTTATGTATCTTACTCATTAAAATTACTTTGAATATATTTATTAGATTTGACATATTACAGAAATAAATACTCAAGATGGCCCAAAATTTTTTTACTCAAAACTTGTCCTCTTTTGACTTCCTGACAGTATGTTAATGGTCTGCCGAAGTTTTCCTATGAAGATTGAAGACAGAAACCACTTGGGTGTTAACAATAAGGCAAAAAATTTTATACTTCATTTTTCTTTCAAAATCCCTAATAACTTCCTGCCTTGACGCTTCGTAGTTTTTTTAAAAAAACTATCGAGAGAAAGTTGCTTGGTACGGCTTTTGAGAATTTTTCTAAAATGAGTTAAACACCATCGAACTGCGCAACTACACGGCAAACCTGAAGTTTCTGTGGGTGATGCTTATCTATGAAATCAACCACATGTTGATGATATGCCAACATTGTTTTATTTCAGCCTAACCTGAGATGTGACCTACCTCCTCGATCTCCTACGACTCGCTCAACTGCGCTTGGAACTCCTGATGCTGCTTGCAGCTCCTAGAGTTCCTCGATGGTGAGCTCATGATGCTATTCGACGAGTTCGGTGATGTCATCTTCATCAACCCCCAGGCCCATGGTCTTGCCAAGGGATGCAATCTCTTCTACGTCTTCCTCGACGGCAAGCACAGGTTCAGGGTCGGGGCCAAAACCTTCAAAATCTCGGGGAGCAACAGCATCAGGCCAAAGCTTCTTCCAAGCTGAATTCAGTGTCCGAGTGACTCCTTCCCAAGCCTGATCTATGATCTTTAAGCAGTGCACGATATTAAAATGGCTCCTCCAAAATTCACGCAAAGTAAAGTTTGTTCTTTTGCGTGACATTAAAGCACTGCTTAAATAAGTGCTTGGTGTAGAGCTTCTTAAAATTAGAGCTGACTTGCTGGTCCATGGGCTGGAGGATAGGGGTGGTGTTCGGTGGAAGATACAAAACTGATGAATTTGTACTGGTCGATATCATCATCTTTGAGTCCTGGGGGTGAGCCAGTGCATTATCCAAATAAAGCAAGCACTTAAAAACCAAATTCCTCTCCTGAAGGTACTTCTTGACAGCATTGGCGAAAACTACGTTTACCCATTCAACAAAGATATGGCTAGTGACCCAAGCCTTAGAATTAGAACGCCACAAAACATGCAAGTCTTATATTAATTCTATGTTCTTTAAATGCCCTAGGGTTTTCGGAATGGTAAACCAATAACTGATTTATTTTGCAGTCCCCACTGGCGTTGGCACAAAGGGCAAGAGTCAACCGATCCTTCATAGGCTTATGTCCGGTCATTTTCTTCTCTTCGGCGGTAATGTATGTTCGACTAGGCATCTTTCCAAAACAGACCGGTTTCATCACTGTTGAAAACCTGCTGCTCTACGTAGCCTTCCTCCTCCACGATCTTTACAAACTTTTTAACAAAATCGTTAGCAGCCTTGGTGTTCGAACTTGATGCCTCTCCGTGGCGAACAACTGAATGAATTACGGTTCGTTTCTTAAAATTTCTCGAACCAACCTAGACACCCCTTGAATTCCTCCGTCGTAGGATCGGTTGAACTCTCCTCCGCGTCACCCCCAGAGCCCGCTGGCTTTAAGTCACAATAGATAACACTGGCCATCTCGCAAATGATCGTTTCAGTGATCGTATCGCCAGCAATCTCTGTCCTTTATCCATATTAACAAAAGGCGTTCCATCTTTTCCAGGGTAGGGCTACGACGTTTTGAAATAATGGTGATCTCCTTCGATAGTTTGACTGCTTTAATGGCTGCCTTCTGCTTGATGATCGTAGAGATCGTAGACATATTCCAGCCATATTGTTTAGCCAGATCGCTAACACGCACACCTCGCTCGTGTTTTTCTATTTAAGTTTTATTTATAATGAAAGCATTGATTTTTTTCCTTTTCTCACCACTACTACTTCCTGAACCCAAACTAAGCTTTTTAGGACCCATGATTATACGTAAAACACAAAAGCCAAACTTAAAAAAGGAAGATAAAAAGCACTGTTAATAAAGTCGTGAATAGCGAACAACCACACAATGCGCACAAGATGAGAGATCTAATTAAGGCGATGCTCGATTGGCGGTTCTCAGACGTGCTGCCATCTACTGGTGTAAACAAGAAATGACGATAGGCGCTTCTAGAAAATTCTACGCATATGATCCACGTCGGATGTTGGAGCAAGACTTCAGGTGTCAAGACGAAAAATTTGATTGAATTTTACTTCGGATGTTGGAAAATTCGTATGTAAAGACAGTCGTAAGTGAGAGGTTCCACTGTACTTTTAAAAAGTTAGGGTTTTGTTTTATTGATGCTGTTATGGTTTCGCTGGTTATATTAGAGCATCAAGAGTTTGGGTGAGAGGCATGTTACTTAGGTTTCTCCTTATTCCCCCCCTCCCCCCATAATTGGTTTCCCATTAGACACTAGCCATGTATTTGTCCTACTGGTTTTGGAGCCATTTATGCATATCTGTAATTAAGGATAACTTTTTGGGGTTCTCCATTATTGTATATAGACTTTGGAAAGCAGTTTGTATCTGCAAAACTGGTCGGATGCCCAAGATCAGATCCTGTGGGATAAATATATGGGACATGTATTTGGCTGGAAATTTAAACTGATCCTGTTAATTGGTTTGGGGGAATGTTAATTTTCTCCTTGAAATCTGCAAGTAATTAAGCAGAATAAGGTATGGGTGGATTTGTATACTAAAAATTCAAAACCTGTTTGTACATTAGCTTCATTGAATATCTTTAGGCATCTTTATTTGACGACATGGCGTGTTTTAGACCGTCGCGTAGTTTTCACCCATAAGCTATGCAGTATCAGAATTTAAGGAAACATTAATTCTAAATTTCCTAAACATTCATCTGAAAGGGTGGTCCTAGCCAAAGTTAGAAATTGAGATTTGCGCACTATTTTTAAGTGTTATTGGATATTTGCAAGACTGTACCGAGGCCTGTACAGCCGTTAGATAAAATTTCATGTATTTGCGGTTATGCGACTATTACTGCTGCTTGTGGCCTGGTGTTTTCAAACAGTTCGCGTTATGTTGCACCCGGTTGCCTTACAGCAGTTTACCGATACAACGCCCCATCTCACCGACTACTCTCCAGTATCCATTTTGAAAAAATCTCGCTGATTGTTCTTCAAGCAACAAGTGTTCTTCTTTTATTGACACGATGACCCCAAAAAGAGCGGCTTCATCTTCTCAAGGTACTAGTAGCAGAGCAATTTAAGTAAAAACCTTTTTTTAATTTTCTGATATTTGATTAATACTTAGCATATGTATTTTACAGTACAGTATATAACATACAGTACTAACTTGCTGTATTTTTTAAAAATTTCTTTACAGTTTTGATGACTCGTCCATGTAGAAGTGTCATGCTTGCAGGTACTTCCCTTCATCGTTCATCCTTTTGTAACTGTCCGGCTTAGACTCCTCTACCTCCCAAACTGTCCTTCTTGGCAGAATACAAATGTAATATTTTTCATTTAAGTAAATACCTGTATTCATATATTGATACAGGAATAGTATCCTTTTCAACTACTGTATAATGTATTTTTCTACTCTTAATAGATGTGGATTAATTATACAAATTACTCTAAAGGGTGTAAGGATTGTATATTACAGGTACTTCTCATTCAATGGACACAACCAATCGACTACAGTATGCAGTAAGGATTGCATCGAAATGCGTAAACTTAATATACAAATTATTGTTGTCGTATTTTTTTTTCCAATGTTTTAGGATAGTTGGGTTGTGATCAGGTCTCACTAAAACAGTGATCACTAAACCCTAAAATAGCATAGTTGGGCAAATTTTACCATAAGGATTAACCTTTCCTCATATAGCAGGCCATGCTTCCAGTGTGCTGGTGTTTTCAGTAGCTAATTATTTTGCTGTGGTGGTGGTGTGAATGGTATGAAAAAGCTCATGGTGGTGGAGAGGGGCCGATTGGGAGAAATTTACCCCACAAATGTTACCCAACAAGAACAATCGGTTGTTTGTGAACTCCCCTTGCAAAGTTCTGCAGCCGAATCAAACCTCCCAGTAATGGCAAAAAGTAATGCACCTATGGTGAGGTGTGAACTGTACCAAAGAGGTAAAGAAAAAAATGAAGCAGCTGCCACAACTGTAGTCACCCGTATGTCCCAGTCACAGGTATCTATTTGTGGATTGCAAGGAATGAGGGTAAGACATTTCATGTGGATTACTCATTCAATTTACTCAATGTTTATATAGATTTTACTTGTTACAATCCAAAAATAGGTACACAAGATTTTCCAAAGATTTGAAGAGCGTTTTCTAATTTGAAAATAAACCTCTTGACTCTCCCTGGCAGCTTGTAATGGTGTACAGAACTACTTCTCTGAAGTGAAGCCAGGAACTAATGTATTTTATACACGCTATTGTAGAAAAGACCTAGCTGTTGGATCCCTTGTAGTAGGTCAGATGTCTGCATTAAAGTAATTTTATTTTCCAAAATGAGGTAAATTTTACCCTATAGTTGTGATGAGTGAAATGATTGATGTTACTCTAGGATTAAGTGATGCTCTCACCTTAGCTAATTGGACTGCTGTTGACAGTACTGTACATATATTACAGTAATATACACTACAGCATCAGTCTTAAAAGAGAGTTTTGTTACTTTTGGGTGGTGTGGCGATGTCTTTTTAACATGTACTTGAAGCTGTTTTAATACTATACTAAAAACATGCAGTATACTATTACATTCAAATAGTTGCTGTATATTTTGTAGAATACTGTACTGTTGTTGAAACAACTTGCTATGCAGTACAGTTGGTTATCTAATGCTAGTCGACTGCATGTAAGCACTGGTCTGTGCTTTGTGCGTTGGAGTTGACCCATCCTAGGATAGAAAGTATTTGCGGTCTTTTGCTCTTCGTACGTCTCGTCCCTAACTACGTAAGTGGGGGCTGACTTAACTACGGGCAATCTTTACATATCCAAATTTTATATGTCAACCGTGGATAGGTGACTTGGATTGACCTCGCCCAGAGCGTACGTAAAAAAAAAAAAAAATTCCGATGAAATCGGTGGTTGTGCATATTGCAGAGGTTATAGACCCGTAGGAGGCTAGTAGTCTACACCACTATAGTCAAGGCACACTTCAATCCAGCTCTTCTGCTTCCTACTTTTGAGCCTCCCTTTGGTTGAGCTTGACCCTGCAAAACCCATATCTGGTAAGTGAACTAAAGTTTTTACATACCCTGTGGAACAGTGGTGATACTTTTATATAAAACTTTTTTCTTTTTTATTGCCATGTAGTCTTATTTTCCTTGCAATGCTGATTCTTTATTTTATGCATTTTTCAGATCATTGGCAGGCAATGATGCTAGTTGGGTTTTTATGAAATAATTTGCTCCTATTTTGTTTACATAGCTGAATGGGAAGGTGGCATATCTGTTAAGTACGGTAAATTTTTAGCTATTGAAATATTGATGTTCAACACTTCAAATTATTCTCAAGCAGAGGTAGAACTCTACCCGACAAAATCTAAAGGTTGGCAAAATAACAAAACTCTCCAATGATGAGTTTATCCATTTTATTGTTTTGAGACGATAGCCTCATGGTTCATTTACATTTCTGTATATAGATACAGATGAATGGACTGATAGCAAATTAGGGGCTGTAGTTTACTGGTTTTCAGGTAGTTTGACATCTGTTATGAACTAATGTCTGAAGTCATCCATAGCTGCAAAAATACATCCATCACACACTGTTATGGCAAACTGTTGCTTCTATTATCATTGTAGAGGTGGTAATGCAGAGAAGGTACCCAATGGTCTAAAAATTTATCTGAAAAGTAAGATTACATCAAGGGTTTCTGTGATCTAGGCATTTTAAAATTCACATCAAATTAACATAGCTTTCTGTGGAAGGATTTTGAGTATTGAACCAGTAGGCTTTAGATATTTGCATCCCTGCATAGGTTTATATTGCAGCGATATGGAAACCAAAAGAAACTGCCTTTCTCTTTAGTTTGTATTGTTTAATATTTCTGAGCTTGGTAATTGGTACTGTATTTACAAAGAGTCAATTTTTTAATGGAATTGCAAGTTACTTTAGTAGAACCATTTTCAGGAATGTTAGTTTTGCTTACATTCAATGCAGACAGTAACATTAGCAATAAACTGTACCTCACTTATGCCAATGTCATTACAGTAGAATTAGAATTTTACTTTTAAGTTTCAGGCCTTACAAAGGGATTTTGACTTAGGAAAAATCTATTTTTGGGCTTGAGCTATGTTGTCCTGATGGAAGTTCCTTCTGGCAACTTCTACAGTATAATATTTCTGCGATTGATATTACAAGAGAATTACCGTCGGGTATCACGGGGTTCCAACCCCCGGAAACGACTATCCGAAGATATCGTGTATAATCAGGGACGTATCCTAAGATAACCATAGATATCTGCACCCCAAACAGACTTTACTGTGTAATCCATTAAGGGGAAGGATAAATAAGGAGCAGTTACACATCCTATCGCCTTCGAGTGCCCCTATACGTTCCTGCTTCTCATTCCTTCAAATGCAGCTGATGGCTAGTTATGTTCATTTCATTGCAGATGGTGTATTGCAACCTGAGTACACACCCCAAAACCTCTCACATTTACCCCATATCAACAACTTGACTATTGGTATTTGTTTCAAAATCTAACCAATTTGGTGGAAAGATGATATTCAATAGTTACTCTTATGAAGGAATTGAGTATGGGGAAAATTCTAGTGGAAGAAACCTTGAATGTAGGTTTGGCAACTTTACCATGACATGCGATATGTCACAAGACCTCTGAGAAATGTTTGTGAGTAATGAATCCCTGGACATTTTGTGCCGTTGGATTGTTCCTGTCCGGGCAATGAAACTTCGCCAGGATGAGGGTAGGCAGGTGATAGACCTAGGTGAGATGTGGTTTACCACCAGGATGACATTTGGCAAGGAATGGGTAGGCTGTAGAAGGCAACCCCCAGCCATGTATACAAAGTGCGTGCCTATAGAAGAAGCAGAATGTTTAGTGGTTGCTGCTACACCAAAGGAAGGATTTTTTTTCTTCTTTCCCCTCCCCCCCTCCAAAAACCCAGTGGCAACTACCATAGGGATGAATGGTTGTCTGATGGCTGACTTCCTGATCCAGTGGTCCTAGTAAGGCTTATGTTCACGCCATTCTATGCTAAGTTTTCATTGCCCCACATCTACCTCTATACTGGGCTTGAATTTAATAGTTGGGACATCACCACTTATCAAACATAGCTCATGCCCCACACCTTGAATTACTGTGCTGATTTGCAAGAAAAACAAGCTGGACCCACTATCCTTTGTTTATAACTCTGCTTGTGAGGGTGTTGGTCTCCTTTCAGTCAGCTCTTCTGAACTAGAGGCCATCGAGCAGCCTTAGGGCCATATGAACAATCTTTTATTTGTCATGACGGTTCACTCAGGCAGACCTGCAGGCTAGATTGAAGTAAGCCAGGCTTCCTATTACCAAGGTGTGGAAAGAACCAATCTGCTGACTTCTAACTTTGAAGGACAAGCAGACTGACACATCCATGATGGCTCTATACCCATAAAGTGTTTATAGATAGTGGAGTGAATTGAAATACTGAAAAGGGTTTGTGTACAGTAATCTCTTGGCTGGTGAAGGTGTGACGTTCGAGTCAACCCACATAAGCTGAAAAGCTACAATGTAAATACAAGAAATCTTGGAAGTATTTTTTTTTCCCTTAATAATTTCTAGATTTAAGATTTTTAAGCCCAAAAAGGACTTATAATGCATATACCTTTATATAAAATTTTAAGTTCTCCTTTTAGAAACCAGCAATAAAGATTTAAATTTTAAATCCGCTGTTTACTTAAGGACCAATAGGTAAACTACAATATGGCAAGGTACTTTTTTTTAAATTTGCTGTGTACTTAAGGACCAATAGGTAAACTACAATATGGCAAGGTACTTTAATGTTTTTTGTATTTGTTAATCACTTAAAAAGGTTTACATTAGTGTAAGCATAGAACTGCAACTAGTAAAATTTTTTTATATATTGCACAACTTTTTGATTGTAATGCAATTATATAGTATTGAAAAAATATTTTATCACATTCTTTTCACTTTCATATCTGCCTCCTCTTAATGTATTCAGAGTTTAACTTAAATTAAAGTGAATTTTAGTTTGGCTTAGATTTCCCCCATACTCCCACATAAAGGGAAGATACACATGTATGCAAGCTCATTTCTCATAAAGGACTACACACACAAGCAAGCCCATTTCTCATAAAGGACTACACACACAAGCAAGCCCATTTCTCATAAAGGACTACACACACAAGCAAGCCCATTTCTCATAAAGGACTTGACATGTGTATGCAAGCCCATGTGTCATGGAGGACTATACACATGTATGCAAGTCTATTTCTCGTTGACTATACACATGTATGCAACTCTTTCTCGTCGACTATACACATGTATGCAAGCTCGTTTCTCATGAAGGACTATACACATAAAGGCAAACCCATTTCTCATGGACTACTAAAGCATATCCTAATGTATATAGGAGTTAAGTCTACTATTCACTGGGTAGGAACCTCTTACCAAGCTGGTAAGAGGCTGGGAGGTATCATTATTTTGGCTACTTTCACTGGCTCAATTCCTTTTAACATTTTTTTATTTAAACCAATCAATATGGTTGTAGGAACCTCCTCATAAGGTGGTGTGTTAAAAGATGTTTTGTATTCGGGTAGGAAGAAATCGCAAAGTAATTTTTATTTTTACCATTACTGTATACAAACCAGTGTGTTCAAGTTTCTCTGCCTCAGCCACCCTGCAATTCCTAGGTTTAAGGTCGAAGTGGCTGTGCAATGGCATGGTGGGTGGACATGACTTGCGCACCATTTCCATCTTTGATGAAATCATAGGAGTTTTATAGTTAGGAAAAATACAAATTTTTTCATTTACGTTATTATAAATTTTATTTTATATGGTAATATAAATGCTGTGATATGGTTTCATAGGTCATGATAGAACAGTGTTGGTGTTAGATAAAAATTGTTCATTGCTGCATTTGCCCCACCTTATAAACCCTGGTTTACCATGACATGCAAACCATATGTATTTTGCTTATTGTTGGTATAATTTATGCATACATGCCATTAATGCATGATGAAATAGTAGCTATTTATGGTTTCCCTATTCAAAAATGTTCTCCATGAAACTAGTCTCATTTTGTATAAAGGAGTTGAAAGTGTTTCAAAGCAAAGTCCACTAGGTAAAGTGTTTGGGACATGCATTTGGGTAGTTACCAACCCTTTTGGTATAATTTAAGGCAGGGAGTATTTCTCTGAAAGGCAAAATTTTTTTATGCAACTACTTGAGCTTAGTATGGAATTGGTATTTGTCTAAAATTTTTAAGACTATAGTCTCGTAGGTTCTCATGAATATTGTTTTATACATCAGGTTTTTCTAAATTTGGTCAATTTTTTTAGACCCTCTGTTATTTTGGGCAATAAAGTTAAGTGCTGGAGTTTAAAGCAATTTACTCCACATTCATTGCAGTTTTGAACACCTACTGTTCTAGACTAGTTTCCACCTACTGTTCTAGACTAGTTTCTCTAACTTTTCTTGTAAGAGTATAATACAATATGACTTTCTTTTGCTTTGCATACATAAATTATTTTAACCCTTTTACCCCCAGGCTCTTTGGAAATTTCCAACCCTTAACCCCCAAGGGGTTATTTTTTTCCCAGCACATTTTGCTGTATATTTTTTTAAATTGCTCTAACAGCCTTAATTTTTGTCAGAGAGGTCAGGTTGGTCTCATTCTCTTGGAAAATGCCTGAATTTTCTCAAAATTATCAAAAATATGAAAAAATTATTTTTTATAGCATTTTTTTGCAAGGACGTACCGGTACGTCCATGGGGGTAAAGGGATGGGTTTTGTGAAACTTACCTGTACGTCCTTTGGGGGTAAAAGGGTTGACTAAAAATTTTAATTCACTCTACTGAATGATTATTGTAGCCTCTTAGTTTATTTACAGTATAGATGAATGGACTTTATGAAAAACTAGAAGGGGTACAAGGTTAATGGTTTTCAGGTATGTTTTTGTTTGTGGTAAAATCTGGAGTCCGTTATGGCTAACATGTTGCGGTATTTTAATCGTAGATGCTGCAATGCATTTGCATTAGGGGTGTTAGCTACTTGTATTTAGATGTAGTAAGCATTCTTAATATTTAGCTGTATTGTACTTATTAATATTTCTATACGCCTTTTCGTGTGCATTTTTAACAAAATATATACATTGTTCACTGCTTTAGAATTGCAAGTTACAGTAATGTAACATTTACCATTAGTAGGAATATTTTTTTCTAGGGAGACACAGCCCCACTGAAACGACGTTATTTTGGCGTCATTTCAAACTACTACTTGTAACCGGTTTTCTTTGTTTAAAAAGCATTTAAATAAAATTCAAATTGTTTTTATAGAACAGATTTTTTTGGCTGTATTTTGTTTCAAACATATTGGCAATGATTGTATATTGTCACTTTTCATGTTTTAATTTTGAAAATCCCTTCTATAAATTTTCAGAACATAGAATTTCCTATCTTTTCATATATAAATGGTAAGTATTCGTTCATTAAGAACTTTTTATTTTTGTCGATTAACCTCAACACTGTGGATTATATCATAATCCTATTTACTAAGCAGTGGTGAGCCCTTTCCGTCAAATTTATAAATTTATATTGTACGCTATAAGTACCAAATGTCCCCACATAAGTTATAGCATATAAATTACTCATGTCTATTTTCTTGGCAATCTCTACGCTTTAGGCATATTTAGATACCGTCTGACAATTTTCAAGTCGTCGTATAACTATGACGTGAGAATTGTAAATATGGGGCAACATGAACAATCGGCTAGTTCTTGGTATGACCTTTTACGTGGACACTCGCAGGCCATATTAAAGGAAGCCAGGTTTGTTAGTATAGCGTTGGGGGAAGGAGTATAGCGTTGGGGGAAGGACCTGTCAGCTGTTCCCAGGGTTCGATGATGAATAACTCTGCTGGCACTCGTAATATTATAGATCTCGTATTCCCATTATCAACAATACCAGCGTTGACAGGGACAACGTTGTTATAACCGAATTGTTGATTGGAGAGGAAGATTATAAATGTTGAACCTACTACTGTCATACTAAGCTTAACCCTTTTGAGTTTTGGCAAATAAGTTTTCTAAAAATTTGTGAGTGATTATAGATGTGTAGGTCTGGTATGAGAATTTTTTAGTTTTGGTGACTATTGTAAAATTTAAAGGTTTTAAATTTATTAGCAAAATGATTGGAGCATACTATTAACTAGTATTGCACATTGGTTCCAACTTTACGTTAGTCATCCTTAATTATTAGTTTGAAAAAGTAAAAAGATGCATGTTGCGATGATTAACATGACCGTAGGTGTATTGAACAAGTACCATTTTCAAGCACAGAATGCCATGTTGACTGCTATCTAGTCATTACTGCCTTTGTGATATTTTGTCTTTGAAGTCAAACGGTCATTCTTAAAATATTACGTTTACGTGTATATAAAGTGTAGGAACATTACTTGGCAACCCTAAACAAGTTGTAAATGGAAAGTAATAGGCTGCCTGGCAACATTTTATTTTGGTGCTCAATAGCAGAGGGCTCGCATTTTTTTTATTGGTACGTTTCAAGGGGTTTTTTTGTAATTCCAGCTTTTAGCTTTTACTCTTTCACAAGTGAACTCAATAAAGAGGAGCATATTTCTCTGGGAGAAATAAGTTAGACGATCTTACAAAGTTGACAGATGCTCAATGTTAGGTGCAGATCACATTTTTAGACAATATACGGCGTGAAATTTATGGACAATGTAAAAGCCTAGATGTGAATTTTTCAAGACTGCTCTAGGCTTTTCTCTTGAATTTCTATTAAATTTTGATATTAGAAATTTATTTTTCTGATATGGTGAAATTAATACTTAGCTCTAGCAATATAGTTATATTCACAATTTTTAAACAGTTGAAGGGTATATGTAATAGTGGGTTTATTTTTTTCTTTTTATATTTTTTAAATTTCCTTGTTCAAAATTAGACTACATTTGAATATAATATTGTGCATATACATAATGTTTTAAGTAATATTGCTGTACCTGAACTGATTATCTACAATGCTTTATGCGGTAAAAGCTGTTAAATTCTTCTCTGGTTGATTCTTTAATGTGGTAAAACTTAGATAGTTGGCAAGGTAAAGTGTAAAGAATCTCCTAAGGTGTCCAAAAAAAAGAATCGGTACCTGAAACACTGCAAGCCTAGAATAAGTTCAGGAAAAAATATCGAACATGATCTATGTGGTCTGAGCATGAAAATAGCGTGTTCCACTAGCATACCACTATGCTTAGTGGTTCTGGGGTGATCTCATTCTATACACGCTTTGGGTAAATTTAATTTGTTCCGTAACTGGAATACAAACTGATATCTATTGGGAGTATTACTTTCGGCTAAGCTAAAAGTAATAGCTAAAGATTTTTAGTTATGAAAAATACAAATCATCTCCAAATTTTTCAATTGAGTGATGAGTGGTGGTCCAGCAAAGACCACCTTTTCATATTTATCAGTCTTCACACTTGCAACAAGGTTGAAAACCTTCAACTTTTCTAGGCCTTATTACTGAACTCTGTACCAACTAAATGTGACCTGTATTGATGAATCTTCAATCATTGATTTTTATTTCCTTTCAGTTCTTAAGCCAGTCATAAAAAGTTTTAATATCGTGAAATTTTTCTTGAATTGCAGTGCTCTTATAAATCAAACTAAATCAGTGAGTAACGAGTAAATCATTGGGATTTTTAAATAAGATACACATTTGGCATGATTAATCAGAATTTATCTACTAAAAACATTGTAAATGCATTTTCATCTGATATCCATTATGTCATCTTTTTCCTGTCAGGGTCCAAAAGGAGAAAAGGGAATGAAAGGAGAAAGGGTGAGTTGAACTGTTATATAATTTGCTGTTATATCTTATGTATCCGTAGTTCGCGTAGATAACCAGTGAAAGTGTGTGCTGATGTAAGTATACCTTACACTCAACAGATATATTTACTGTATTAAATTGTCATTTTCAAAGTGAAAGTAAATTACCTCGGCAAGGGATTCTACAAATGCAGTTTCAATATTAGGAACAAATGTTTAACATCCAGAAAACATGCCTTTTTGTTTTATGAATTAACTACTGTACACACTTTAGTTTAGCTTAAATTTTGTTTGAAATTGTCAATTTTTTCCTTGTTTTGAATCATTGAAAACCGGTTTTAAATTTTGCCGACTGTTCTCATTTAATATGTTGGATAAATGCAAAAATTATATTTTAAGTACTGTAATTAATTTTTGTACAGTAAGACAGAATAACAGACTTAGGGATAAATCTGGTAAGTGCGTTAATAATTAATAAGTATTGACAAGGTTGGTTTTACACTATTGAAAGTGGGTTTTTGTTTTATACAGTTTTTTTTTTAGTAATACTGTAGTACCAATACTGTTTTTTATAAAAATAAGCTGTAGGTCTCTGTTCTCTTTAGTTTTTGTAGTTCACAGTCCACTGGAATTATTTAATTTTACAACCAAAAGAAGTCTGGTATTCTGAATTCATACTGTGCGAACCCCCTTTGTGTTTTGAACAATAACTAACTACAGGGTAATCAGGGTCGACGTGGACGACGCGGTAAAAGTGGGCCCAAGGGGGAAATGGGAGTTCCCGGCCTTGATGCACCCTGCCCAACTGGACCCGATGGGCTTCCAATGCCAGGATGTGGATGGCGACCCGGGGAGGTTAGTTATTGTGATTTTAATTGCTGTGAGGAAACTATATTGCTTTTAAATGAGGTTTTATATTGTTCTTTAATAATGTACAGCTACAGTTATTAAAAATTCTAAGTACGTATTTATGTATTAGAAAAATTAAGTACATTGTATTTGTATGTAATTGTACAGTAATAGTAAAAGGATTTTTAATTTGTAAATAGGCTGTAAATTTTCTGTAAAATTAGGCTTTTTGCTTACATTGTAAATAAACCGTAAAGTTCTCCGGTGTAATCAAGAGATTGTAAAGTGATGTAGATTAACAGCATACATTTTTGTAAAGGTATAATTGCTGATTACAGTACAGTATGTGAAAAGATTATGAATGGCTTTTTCCCATGAATAATTATGCATACAGTATTAATGCTTTTTTTTCTGTATGGCACTACAACTTATCAAATCCCAATATATCCTTTAATTTGTTTTTCATTCAAGCAGCAAATTGGAGCATAACATATTGTAGTACGCCTTTAGTATGGAGCTGATCACAGCTTAACTTGAAAAAAAAAATAAAACTTCTATAAATTATACACTTCAGGTTAATATGCAGTGACATTGTATAGAAATACTAGATACTTTTAACATTTTACTGAGATTTTCACATCCTAGATACTTTTATCAATGGTTAAGTGTACTACTGTAGTCGTATAACTTTTCATGAACACTTAAATTAATTTTGTATCCTGTACCTTCGAACAAATCTTTTGAGAAATAATTTTTGCAATCTTATGTCTGGAAATTGTCAAATATCGTAATAGAGTAGCCATGTTATTACATTCCAACTAAAATTGGTAGTTATGGCCATCATTGAGCGCAAGACCCTTATACAAGCTGCTACTACAGACTCCGAGCGTAGTTGTGCCGTTTTGCTTTTTAATGCTTTGACTAAATCTTCCTCATAGTCATTTACCCCTTCCTTACTACCTTTCACGTTTTACTAGTTCCGAATTACCATATTTTACTAGATTCAATTCTACAGTCAAATTCATTGATTAAATTTCAGGTAAGGCAAAATTAGAGGGGGATATTTGCATAACTATGGCTGTGTTCTTACTGTATAATGGGTACCTGTAACCGTAGGCTTCTAGATAATAGATTTGTTCATAATTTAAATTTTCAGGAACTAATACTTTGTATATGGTAAAAATTAAAAGGTACACTTTAAAGTTGAAAGGAACCTGTTGTGATACTTGTAAATTTTTTCAGTAAATGGCCTGAGTTAATAAAAAAAAAAAAACCTAATTGTATGAATATATTTAATAGATTAAACTAAGTTTCCATCTTGCATCCCCTTCATAATCTAGGGGAGGAATATTATTCGACCTATCGTTGAGGGTTTTGGATTAGGTAATCCTATCAGCGCTTTTCCTGTGGAACCACCACCCTCAACTACTCCTAACTATGATGAATACGATGACTATGGCGATTATGAGGATGAGGAAGATGAAGACTCTCTGAAATGAGGACTTATCATTAACTTACCGTACTAATGCTTCAGCAATCCTCACTAGTGAGTTGCCATTTTAATCCTGTTAGTATTTAATGGTAAAACACATGTCTACCTTCGTTTGTTGTTGCCCAGATGTCGGATTGCATGAATCCGAATGGATAGATCCAAACACTTTCCTATTGATGATACTGTCAACTTTGTTAAAGATCCATTTTCTCTCTGCACATGTTGCACCCCCTTTTCCCCTCACTTATTGTACCCCTTTTTTCCCCCCACGTATTGCAACCCTTTTTTCGCCACATATTGCAACCCTTTTTTCGCCACATATTGCAACCCCTTTTTCCCCACTCATTGCAACCCTTTTCCCCACTCATTGCAACCCTTTTCCCCACTCATTGCAACCCTTTTCCCCACTCATTGCAACCCTTTTCCCCACTCATTGCAACCCCCTTTTTCCCCACTCATTGCAACCCCCTTTTTCTCCCCACGCATTGCAACCCCCTTTTTTTCCCCACGCATTGCAACCCCCTTTTTTTCCCCACGCATTGCAACCCCCTTTTTTTCCCCACGCATTGCAACCCCCTTTTTTTCCCCACGCATTGCAACCCCCTTTTTTTCCCCACGCATTGCAACCCCTTTTTCTTCCCCGCTTATTGCTAACCCCTTTTTCCCCGCGTATTGATAACCCCTTTTCCCCCGCGTATTGCTACCCCCTTTTCCCCGCGTATTGCTACCCCTTTTCCCCGCGTATTGCTACCCCTTTTCCCCGCGTATTGCTACCCCCTTTTTCCCCACATTGCAACCCCCTATTTTCCCCACATTGCAACCCCCTATTTTCCCCACATTGCAACCCCCTATTTTCCCCACATTGCAACCCCCTATTTTCTCCACATATTGCAACCCCCTCTTTTCCCCACGTATTGCAACCCCCTTTTTCCCCCACGTATTGCAACCCCCTTTTTCCCCCACGTATTGCAACCCCCTTTTTCCCCCACGTATTGCAACCCCTTTTCCCTCACGTGGTGCAACCCTCTTTTTCCCCCACGTGGTGCAACCCCTTTTTCCCCATGTTGTGCAACCCCTTTTTCCCCATGTGGTGCAACCCCCCCCCCCCCCCCCCCCGTTCCCACACAAGCATTCTCTCCTTTCCCCCCCCCAGGTTTGCACCTCCCCTTGCACCCCACTACTATCCCCCAAAGCCTTGCACCCCACTATTACCCCCCCCAAAGCCTTGCACCCCACTATTACCCCCCCCAAAGCCTTGCACCCCACTATTACCCCCCCCAAAGCCTTGCACCCCACTATTACCCCCCCCCAAAGCCTTGCACCCCACTATTACCCCCCCCAAAGCCTTGCACCCCACTATTACCCCCCCCCAAAGCCTTGCACCCCACTATTACCCCCCCCAAAGCCTTGCACCCCACTATTACCCCCCCCCAAAGCCTTGCACCCCACTATTACCCCCCCCAAAGCCTTGCACCCCACTATTACCCCCCCAAAGCCTTGCACCCCACTATTACACCCCCAAAGCCTTGCACCCCACTATTACCCCCCCCCAAAGCCTTGCACCCCACTATTACCCCCCCAAAGCCTTGCACCCCACTATTACCCCCCCCCAAAGCCTTGCACCCCACTATTACCCCCCCCAAAGCCTTGCACCCCACTATTACACCCCCAAAGCCTTGCACCCCACCATTACCCCCCCAAAGCCTTGCACCCCACCATTACCCCCCCAAAGCCTTGCACCCCACCATTACCCCCCCAAAGCCTTGCACCCCACTATTACCCCCCCAAAGCCTTGCACCCCACCATTACCCCCCCAAAGCCTTGCACCCCACTATTACCCCCCCAAAGCCTTGCACCCCACTATTACCCCCCCAAAGCCTTGCACCCCACTATTACCCCCCCAAAGCCTTGCACCCCACCATTACCCCCCCAAAGCCTTGCACCCCACTATTACCCCCCCAAAGCCTTGCACCCCACTATTACACCCCCAAAGCTTTGCACCCCACTATTACCCCCCCCCCCAAAGCTTTGCTCCCCACTATTACCCCCTAAGGATTGTACCTCCTTTTCCCCCAAGTTTTTCACTGCACCCCCTTGTCCCAAGCTTTGCAGGGACCCCCATTTTTCCCCCAAGCTTTGCACCTCCCTATTTCCCCCCCCCCCCCCCCCCAGTTTTGTGGCTTCCTTTTTTCCCCCCAAGCTTTGCACCTCCCTTTTTAGCCCACCGGACTAGTTTATTTTGCCTTCTAGATATTCATTAATCACAATCTGTAGGAATGTGCTTTTTATTTTGCTGATGAATGATGCATTTGAGACATTATTTTATAACTGTTCATGGCTTCAAAAACAGTACAGTAAACTTTTTTAGTTTTAATTTGGAGCTTTCCAAAAATATCCTTGTGCCAGTAGCTAGTGAATGCAGAGTATTGTATAAACCTAAACCTGCCATGCTTAGTGCACGTGCACTGCATTTCCTAATTATTAAAGATCCAGAAGGGTGATATTGCTTTATTTTAGCATTTGCATAAGTGTTGGATAGAAGAAAAAAAAAAAGATAGGAATTGGTAAGCATAGTCCTTCTGAGGAAAGCTTATGGTTTAAATTACTCAGAAGGAACCCTTATATTTGTTTCTATTATGGTTGTAGCCAAATATTTGTTTTTGTATACAGTAGTTCCATTGACATCATCACTGATTCATTTTGGATATTCCACTACAGCACTCTGGAGTGCTTTTCTGTATCCTTATTGATTTTTATTTCACTTGAGTGTATCATACTTGCCATTTCATTTCTTGTGACTTGCATTGATTCACAAGAAAAATTTTGTAACTAAGTATTTATTCTACATAAGTAGACAAATACTTTAGAATAGTTTTTAATCTCAAAATGTTAATGTCTACTTTGTGATATATATTTTTTCCTTTCTACCTTAAGTCTACCAATGTGCATATAAAATGGAGAGAGGTTACCTCTTATTTAAAATCAATAATACACAGACTATTCCTTTCAGATATTTTATATTTATGAATTAGCTCAGGCATCCTCCTTATGGCAAGATCAGTTGGTATTTAAAGTTAGTCTAGACGTATTAAGACAGTTCTCCCCCCCACACCCATATCTCCTTGAAAGTTGTGTACTGTATAGGCATCCTACCATTCAAATTAGATTTGGTTGCTTACTCTTATCATCGTCCACTCCATTACATTAAAAAAAAGTTTTGTGGAGGTGCTGTTTCCTGTGGAAGGCTAGAACTGGGAATCCAATAAAAAATAATTTCTTGAGGGCCATGAATAAACATGATACTAAAGTGAGAGAGACCCATGGATTCATTTCTGAAGCATTTCTCAGCATTTATGCTGAAATAAGTCTGATAACCAATAATAATTCACCAGAACCAGTACTGGCACTGGATCAAATATTCAGCAGTACTTTTAGGCTCTTGTATACCATTTTTCATATTAAGAATCTTATGCCTCCTTCCCAGCAGAGGAATAGAGAGGAGGGTAGGTATTGGAGACCACACAACACCTCCCGAAAAATGGGTTTATCCTTTTAAAACATATTTGTGGATTTAATGTATGGTGTGGTCTTACAGAGCTAATACCAGAGAAATATGATCGCGTACCATAACGGAAAATTGCCTCCACCTACACACCTAGTTTGTGCATACTTGGGTGAGCATGATATATCCAATGTCCAAGTGTCGAGGGTTCTGTCTGAACCCGCACAGGGAGTCTATCATCATGTTGATGTAGGAAAGGGGAAACGGAGTGAGTGTTGATTCCTCAAATAAAAAGCTTCGTAATTAGGAGAATCGCTGCATTGAGATATCTTGAGTGATCCTCCCCTCCTGAGACTACACACTGCCGTCTGATTTTGTGAAAATGTTAGTACTTGGAGCTTTTTCAGTGTTGCAAAAAACTATTAATTCCAGCACATTTGTGGTATGCTGCTAACTAGGGGGACCACTTCCTGAACACGCAGGTCTTCTGTGTCCTCCACAGCCCAATTTTGATTTTGTAAGAATGATCGTTGATACTGGGGAGGGAACCTATGGGACCAACATGAGGTGAAGTTTGGCGAGGTCATAGACCTGAGGAATCTTATAGCAACTGGCTAACTACGAAAGTTGAAGATCCCCTGAGAGCTGCTCTCCTCCACACCCAATTGAGGGCTCTAAACCTGGTCTTTACACTGAGTCGACTTGGTATTTTCTGTAGGAGGCCAAGATCATCAATGGAGTCTGGAGGAGAAAAGACTGAAGAAATATATTGATCTTGTGACTTAATCTGTTCTTAATGTCCTTGGGAAGCTTTATGCGGCTTTCGTCATGTTCCAGTGCTGGCCTAGCCACTGGAATATCCTTTCTGGAACTAGTCTGATTTTTATTAAAATTGACTGAAGTTTAGGTTGTGATAATTTGTGGGACACTGTTTGTGAAGCATTCTCTTACTGCTGCCCAGTCATGGATATCTTTCGTTTCCTCAGTCAACAAACAGCAAAACACCAATATGTTCTGTATGAAGAAAAGTAGAAAAGGATAGCAGGCAAATTTATCCCCAAGAATCTCGACAGTTGAAAGGAAATTAAAACTACATCAACAAAATTCAGTAGCTTGAAATGAATGGATTTGTTTTAGACAAAAATAGCTGTTGTCCATTAGTCTTATCTGGAGAGAACATCCAGACCCGGATACGTACATCAAAGGTCAACGGATCCAATGTGCGAGTGAAGCTAGACTTATAGGATTGATGTTTGATTGTAGGCTTACATGGCTTTCTCACTTGAAAGCTTTAAAGGTGTCTTGAGATGGTTGACAATTAAAAATTTTTGTAGTGTACATCATGGTGGAGCAGATGCAAAACTATATTAGTTATACAAGACCTTATTTTTTCAAAAAATTAGCTATTGGTGTGAAATATACTCCACAGCCACCCAAAGCTGATTAAAGATTTAATTCCATACACCATACTCGTATTAAGATTGGCCACAGTAACCTTTAGAACTGTGCCTATCCCAAGCCTCTTTGTTGACGGTGAAAAGTTACCTTTAGACGTTTACCCAAAGTCTTCTATTCGGTATTACATTAGTTTAGGTTGCAAAGACTTCCTAAATCTAGCCTATCAGACTGCAAACCTTGAAAGGTACCCAACATACTTTGAGTTGCACCTAAAATCTCCTCAACCTTATGGTTTTCAGGTAAAACATTTGTTACAGAGATGATAAAGCTAGAAGTAAGGTGCTTGAGGCAAACGAAGTTTCCATGGGAATGGCCTCAGGCCAACGAGTGGAGCGGTCGATAACAGGAAACATTTTCCCTGTGATGTGGGTAGGGGGCCTACAACGTCGACGTGAATGTGGGCGAAACCACGCTAAGGTTGAGGAAAGGTGTTCACTCCTGAATCAGTGTGTCGGTGTACTTTGGAAGTTCATTTGCTTCCTTTTAAGATATCAACCCCTCTTTGGAAATTATCAGATATTTCTGTAAATATTTTTTTGGTATTAAATAACTAAAAAGCCAGATCTCTTTATGGAACATGTTGCAGAACGAACATAGGGACTTTTATATCTTCTGGTGACTCCAAATCTGATACTGGCATTGGGTTTGGAGTATGAAGTAATGGTTTTAGTATTAAAGGTGCACTTCCTCTACCAGCGCCTGTATTTACTGTCGAACTTTATGGCCTACTAACCACTATTCGAGAAAATACTGTTAAAGGAGGTGGGAAATTTTACTTTTTTCAGTGATGCAAAGTGTGTCCTTTAAGCTCTAGAAGTTTTTAATTCCAGCAACAATTTTGTTTTAAAGGTTTTAGTGGCGTTTTATTATTGGCAGAGGTATAACGGTTCAATTTTGCTGGGTTCCGGCACACAGGCATCTGGAAATGAGAAGGTAGATTTACTGGCAAATAATGCTGCAGCAGTGTTTTCCCAGCATTAAGAATTTATAGTTATTGACAATAACATTGATATAGTTTAGAAGAAAATAGGACGAGAGAGATAAGTTATCTGCCCTTGGAGGTATAACATGATGCCCCAAAAGTGGGAGACTACTTTTTGTCATCTCTGCATTGGTCACTCTTGGTTGATACATGAATTTGTTAAAACTATCCAATGCCAGCCATATTGCAATGACTACCTGGTATTCTTAACAGTGAGGCAGGCATAAATGCCCTACTTTAGTACCAAAATAGATGAGTTTGAAGCTGGAAGTGAGGATGGCAGGTTCATCCTTGCTTGGATTCTAGAGCATAGTCTTTTATTATGCCAGCAGTATTTTTAGATACAGTATTTCTGAAGTCAGTAATCTGAACACTATTTAAATTTTATGAGGACCTCTTTGCTGTTGTGGTTTTAAATTTAATATACTTTTATTTATAAGAAACTCTCAATGACCTCTGATGTCAGGATGCCACAAAACTTCAATTATATCAATCATGGCTGGTCCAGGTTAGCATGTCATCCAGGTAGGTAATGAAATGAACTCCTCGCAATTGAAGTTTGATCATTAATTTTGCCAATTTTAAAAACTTTAACACAATTGGAGCTATATTGAGGCCAAAGGGCATCATGACTCTGAACCTGTGTGAATTAAAGTCGAAAGATTGGGCTGCTCTAGGGATGTGCCTGCAAGATTCCTCGGTCTTTAGGACAAAATCCTTAAACGTAGTAATTTTCCGGACATGAGTAACAGGCGTCATCTTTAACTAGTCTCATGTGATACGTTTAAGAGGAGAGAAGTTTAGTATCGCAATATTCCTAATTATGCTGAACAGTCTGGCCTTGAATTTTATAAATTTACCTTTCTCTATTGCTCCTTTTTCTAGCATTTTTGCTAACAAAGGAGTTAGTTGTAGGGTTTTTGCCTGAAAGAATGTCATTGAAATGTTTTGGAGGTCCATAATTACTCCAGACCTTTCAAGATTAAGCTGCCGACACAGAAAAGCCCTGATGCTCTTGAACACAGACTTGTCTTCGACCTTTAGGTCTTATTATTGAGGTCCTTTAATCATCATTTCCTACACCTATTGACGCAAAGGGCCTTGGTTAAATTTCCCAACTCTTCCCTATTTTGAGCTTTTAAAAATTCAATACTTCTCCATTCGTCATTATCTGCTTCATTCTCCATTGTTCTAAACCATGTGAGACTAGGTCTTCCAACTCTTTTTGTACCTTGTGGAGCCCAGTTAAATGTCTGAGGTAATCTCTTGTAGTGTCAAGAGCATGCTCAAACCATCTCCATCTACCCTTCGCCATGATTTCATCCACGTATGGCACTTGAGTAATCTGTTTTTCTGATCTTGTAATGCCATTTAACTCTAATTTTTCTAAGTGCTTTCCCAAATCTACTAAATCTGTTTGGTTGGAATGTTTCATTGTCATACCATGACTCTTCTCTATACAGTAACACAGACCTCTCGAAACTGATATATCCTGGTTTTTACAGTTTCAGGCGATTTTGATATCCAAATTTTACTAAACTTGACCATCGTCCAATTTTATTTTTTTTCAGTCTTTTAATTGAACTCCAATTCTAAAAACCATGTATTAGATCATAGTTCCTAAATATTTAAAAGAATCATTAATCCTTAATCCTTTCTGTGCCATGCTATAGTGAACTCTCTTGACCTGAATTAGTTTCTTGATATTAACTGGTAGCTATTGGACTGTAGTGATAGTTATAAGGTATGCAAAAGTAAAAGTATGGTTATTTAGGTATGTAGCATGCCATTCATGAATGCACCGTTACCAAGGACAACTGTGCATGGGAAATCTTATTGATATAGAGATCCTTTTAATCCTAAAATGGACTATAGTTACAGCATGCATTGTACTGTATATTGAAGAAAAAAAATCCCATAAATGTACAACCAGAGCTTTTGTAATTTAGTCTTGAACAAAACTGTAATTGCTGTAATACTGCAACTTTATAAACTAACACAACTAATTAGAATCTAAAGGTGATATTTGGATTGCCATGAATGCCATTGGGTATTACATATGAAAGTTTATTTTATTTAGGAAATTTGACGTTTCGGAAAAAATTATCCTGACAAAGTGTGTGGAAATGGATATAAATATCCCAAAGTCATGCGATATCTAACTCCCATGATACCTGGAAAACGTGGAAAAGAAACCCATCTGTGATTATGGCAAACCAAAATTGGGAAGCCATGTTTGGCCCATGTTAACTATCACTTCATTTGAGCAGTTGAAAATTCTTTGCAGTAGTCATCCTAAAATTTTATTTGGCTGGTGGAATCAATACAATTAGTTTTGATTTGTACAAGGTGTGCTGTTGACTTTGACTTAACAAAAAATCTGTTAACGTGCGTGAACATCAATTAGGGTACAGAAGTAGTGGACCCCCTGTCCCCTACTTCTGTACCTTAATTGATGTTCACATACATCCTTGATAGCATTATCTTGAATTAGTTGAAGATTTTAGTTTCTAGCTGACTGTGCATATGATTTCCAAACTTATTCAAAAAAATTTATAATTAATAGGCTCGAATACCAACATGTTAGATTGTCAAAGTTTTCATAGCTTGCTAATTGTCGTCAGTTATCATTTGGATGTTTGCGTATTTGGCAAGAAAGTTGAGCAAAATCGTGGCTCCCCTTTGGGGCATATGTTGAAAAATGATGGTTCACTTTAGAAATGGCTTTGTGCATTTCTAATTTCTAAGGATACAGTAACTTAAACATTTACCATTGTAATATCTTCTTATATACAGTATTAAGGAAAATATTTGTGAATGTTTGAGACCAGTAGCTTGAAATCATGCAAGTGGTTTACAATTTCTCTGATGGGCTCACATAGAAATGAGTGGGTTTCGTAGATATAGAAATATTTGACAGAGGCTATTTATTAAAGATACGCAATGATAAGTAAGGGTAACATTTCTGTTAGCATTATTAATTCCCGGCAAAAAAGTAATCTCAGAACTATATACTTCTTAAGGCGACCTTTGGCAACCAAACAATATTCTGGAGTTTCTAATTTTCAGTAAATTCTGAAATAAATTAGTGAAATTCTGGAGTGAACTGTACCTAATTATTCCATTTAATTTTACCTATGGTTCACAATAGTATCTTTGAAATAAGAATTGAAGTAAAACTACCTATTATACCTCAGTTCCTTTTTTTTTTTTTTTTTTTTTTTTTTTCCTTCCAACCTCTTGGCATGTTTCTTGATGCTGCAGCTGCTGGTGTACCCCCAAAGCCACTGAATAATCTCTTGTGCTTGTTTGGTTTCAAATTCCTAAATAAATTTGATTTGCCCTATTTGCTAAATATATTCTCTGAACTGTAAACATCACTTCTTAGCTATCATGAATGCCAAGCTTTCCCCCATAATGTCTTTAAAATCTTCATATAACTGGTAGCAGCACATGCCTGTTTGCTACCGTTTCATGTAAATTGGCACCCAAACCTCCTGTGATTTGTTTTGCCTTCTAGAGCTTCTTATTGCATATGTTACTAGTCAAATGGACTTGTATCAGTGACTTCGTCCCTTTATTTTAGCCAGTCTTATAGGGTAATCTATGCACTGTATAAAGTAGGTGAAAGTGCTCTCATGGAGAAGAGTTAATTTCCTTGAACTTGGAGACAAACAGATGAGCGATAGTAATTTCCACCAGGATTTAGGTTTAGTTAATATAGTCAGGTCAAAAGTGATGTGAATACGACAAGATAAACCAAAAATGTTTATTCTTTTTTACTCAGATGGTTGATAGACTGTTCAATAAAATGCGAGAGGTAACAAATGACATATCTCCTTGGAGGTATAATATGATCTCCCGAAAATGGGAGAAGTCTCTGTCGTCGTCTCCATATTGGTCACACTCTGTTGACACGAGTTTCTGCTGAAGGGCCAACACCAACCGTATTGTGACGACTGTTTAGTACCTCTAACAGTAAGGCATTTGTTGACCGAATGCCCCAATTATAACAACTTAAGGAATAGATATTTGTTTGAGGCTCGAGGTGAGGGTGGCAGGTTCATCCTTAACAAGATTCTTGGAAATGTGTCCTACCATGCAAGTGGCATTTTTAGATTTATTTCAGAAGCAGGTCTTCTGAAAAATATTTAACTTTTATGACATTCAAATTTTATGATTTTAATTGAATACTCTTTTATTTTATTTTTGTATACATAAATTAAATGTTACCGGCGTCAATGACCTTAGATGTCAGGATGCCTGAAAACTTTAAATCAATCAATCAATCTCAAAACAATATGTTGAGTCCATGGTCTAACCAGACCCTGTTAAAGTGCCTAGCCCTTTTATGAAAGATGTTCTAAGCATTGATTCACATGGTAAAAGCTAAATTGATTTCACTGAAGAAAGTGCTTAACCCTTATTTTGGTTGTTTTTGACCAGTCTCTGTATTTGAACAGAAGGGCAAGTAAAATTATCACTGAGCAAGTAATGACAACCAATATTACTATTTTCTACAATGCTCAAGGATTCATTTATGTCCTCTTATGTTTGGGGGGGGGGGGGTAAAATCTGAATTGCAACTTACAGATGCATTTCCTTTGCCCAAGTGGATGGTATTATGTAAGATATCGCAACTACAGCATCTTCAAGTTGTTTATAAAACATTGATAATAGCTACTTAAGTGTAGCCACTAATGGCGAATGTTTTACTGTTGTCATTTTACCATCAGTGACACTAACACCAATAGAGCTGAAATCAGCATTTAGTTTTTGTTTTTTTATTAATTCCTGCAAGATATTCCTGATAGTCTTGACACTGGTTTGTCCGTAAACATACTTATTTTTCACTTATGCCTACTTTTGCTGCTTATATTTTCAAAGATTTAATTATAGGTCTCTCTGGGAGTAGTTTAAGAGGTCTTGTTGCCCTATTAGAAAATTCTTTCTATCTGTAGATTGACCTTTACTAATTACAAGTTGAATAGCCAAGCAATTGTTTGCTGTACAGTTTTCTTGGTATTTTGACAGATTTTTGTAGGGTTGGAAAGTTTTAGCTCTTGCATACAAATGGGGTGTTTCTCCTAGAGCTAAACTAACTTGAAACTTTAATGTTCAGAAAAATATAGTTTGCTGGACCTTGATACTAGTGGAAATTTAGCTCCCCAGTTTTTTTTTTCTTTCTGAAAAATTTATGGCAGCTAGTGTCTAGCCGAGTGTTGCCCCTTCTTTATATAAAACTATGAGCTTTTTGATGTATGAAAACTATCATCTCTTCCTCGAGTTTGTGGTTTTGCTTTCAAGGGGGTCTTGAGTATTTCTCTTGCTGCTCTTCATTTTCATTACACGTATCCCTTTTTTCTGATGAAGTTTGCACAATTGATCTTTAACTTAGTGCTGCTTTCAACTTTTGTTGATTATAAAGCCCCGTCATAGCATAAGGGGAGGTTGTGAATCATATCTTAATATTTGTTGAATTTTCAACAAATTTCAGTTGATGATGGACCTCTAAATGACCACGGTATGTTGTCTCTGGTGATCTGGGGCTAGCACATAATCCTCTGTCTAAATCTTTTATTTGTCAGTGTTTTCTTTACATTACTGTACCACATGAAGTTTACAGTTCTAGTTGGGTGTAATTCTTTATTGAAAATTTCACTTCTGGTCTGATGCATTTTTCTGAAGTTGTACACAAGTGGTATATTAATAATGGAATATGTTTCTTCTTTATTGGCCTGAAGTGCATAGTGCTTTTGTTAGTGATAGTTTAGAATGGTGACATTAACCCTTAAAATAAAGAACTCACCAATTTTCCTTCTAATATACTACAGCCTCTAGTAAAGCTATGAGACTAGATAGCATCTGACAAAAAACATGCAGCAAGTCTTATTGCTGCAATTATTTATGATGACTTTCGAATGCAAAGACGTTCTACTCGTGGCTCCAGATGAAAGGTATTTTATACTTGGTTTGAAGATGTCGTCTCTGGATTTGTCTACCCTAAGGAAATTTGTAGATTTTTTTTCTGCCCTGTTTTACATGTACAGTTTTTCTGTCTGGTCTTTTTAAGTGCTCAATTCTTCCGTTGTTGGACTAAAACGTTCATTCTTATTTGGATATTATGTCTAGAGAACTTGTTCAATTAACTCATTTAGCATGCTGTTTCATAATTCTGAGTACAAATATATCCAATTTTAATAATCACATTGTACTGTACAATGTATGCATTTAATCCACAAGTCTTTTATTTTCTTTTGTAGGTTCAATACGATATAATGTCTTAACAATTATTTTGGTTGTGACTTCATTTTAGAATATTTCTGAATACTCCAATTTGGTCTACCCTGGAAGTGTTATTTCAGTAACTATAGGATATCTCGAAAGTTATTGTATAAGGTGCATGTCTTGTTTGCTTTATTCAGCAACTTAAGATCTCCCCTTGTAAAAGGTATGTAGGGATAACAAGTGCACTGTTCAGTATAGGTGTGATAAATGAGCTTTTGTTTATTTGATGGTAGTTTCTTCAAGCGTATAAAGACAAAAGAAGGTGCTAATGATATTAAGATTCGGTTGTACAGTTTCTTGTTGGGGGGTCTGAATTTGGTTCACTTGTCATAGGTAGGCATAGATATTAGTAACAGTGACACTCATCTTATTGAATCTGTAAATATAAATTAAATGCCAAGAGATCATATCTTCTCAACCAAATGCAGGATAAGATTTTAATATTTATAAAACCTGTTGATGTTGAATTAGGTTTTGACCAATGGTTCTTGTGATAAACGTGTTATAATGTTGCTACAAGGGAGGGAAATCCTAGCTTTTCATAAGTTTTCAGTATTTTTACTGAACAGTAGTACAACTTTTGATTAGTGCTTTTTAATACTTCAGGGACTCAGGAGACTTGTATTATCCAGGGCTTCTACCTCTAATTGTGGGGGGGGGGGGATTAGTGAAAAGTGCATTTCATAGGGTGTACTGTAGCTTTTATTTTGAGAGACTGAAGGGACTCCTAACTTCACTTTTTATCCTTCTAATTTGCTTACATATGGCTCTCCAACTTCATTTAATAATGTAACTGCATGGTTTTATCCATAGTTGCATCTGAGCATTGAGTGGACTCCCAGAGTCCAGCACTAGCTTATGCTGCCCAAATAAATCCATCTGTAAAAAAACTTTACCTCTCGCTAATTGCTCAGTTGGCAATAACTGATCTGTGGATCAAGGAATTCAACCATCAATCCAAAAAATTTTATTTACTCTACATACTCTTAAGGATGTTCATATTTAAAAGCTCACTAAATCATAAAAAAATGCGCTTCCTCTCACAGCAACAGATTATTTTACAATCTTAGTTAACTTTTAATTGCATATTCCAAATTATTTAACAGCAGCAAGTCTTGCAAGTTTGTGATCTATGCTTACGCAAGTATGTTCTATTTTAAAATTGCTATATTATGAGTAGGTCAAGAGTTACAGAAGGAAGTTGAAATGTACTGGCTTTTGTAAATAAGAGTTTACAATATTTGCTATTGGTTCTCAAGCTGGCAACTTATAGAAAACTCTGACTTCATGTTTCTGTTCATAGTTTTCCAAGGTAGAATGTTGTGTTATTTATACAAGGTTATATAAGTAGTTAATATTGTTCATGCAATGAGTATTTTAGAGCAATAATGAGAGATTTATTGTTCATAGCCTTACTGTTTCTGTTTTATCATAAACTGTAAAATGTAAAAAGCAAATGGATTCTGGTGAATTTCGTCGATTATATATTAGTCAAATTACCAAATTTTGATATGCCTGCCTTTGCTTTTAAAATGCATTTTATAGTTCTATTGCTGTTAAACTTGTAGAATTTCATGTGTGTGCTATAAAATCTTAGCTTGTATGAACTCATTTATGCTAATGGCATACTGTATTAATAAACATGCCTTTTTATATTTCAGAAATTTGAACAACTGTTTAATCGTCACTAGCCTGGAGTCAGTGATGCAATCAAGCAGTGATGGTAAGCCTGTTGGCAGACTCAGGAGTTCCGTTGTTGTGCTCTTCCAGAATGAAAACATATTCAAGATGTCATGAAATATGGTTGATGAGAAATCAGCTGTGATCGTTCATAAATCTGGTTTTCTGAAACTAATTTAAAGCTCTTCTGGATCTGCCAGTAGGTGAATTGAATGAGTGAGCACAATACAAACAGGAGTAAATGTTCATCGTTGTAAATAGTGTACAGAAGTTTATACTGTCTTAGTCCACAGTGACTGTGTATAGCGAGTATTTTTTTGTTATTTCTGCATTTCATTGCTAATCTTCTAACTAGGAGGTACATAGACCTCTCTATTTGAACAAAGCATAAGCTATACAGTAGTATGGTACTACATGGATGTCGAAGGTCAAATTTCAGATTGGGATTTGGGTTCTCCCCTGATTTGAGTTGACCTTCATCATTTTTTTTCACGACTATCATCCATTTTTTATCTACTACTGAAATGACTTTATACTAAGAATGAATGAAATACTGAAACATGAAAGTGAACATAATCTCGTATGGTTTGATTATATTGAATAATTTTTTGAGATTTCAGAAGAAAAATGGATTAAAGTGAATGGATATCTAAATACTGTACAATTAGTTACTGAACAACTGTTAAATCACCAAAATAAGGCAGTTTTTATTATAAATCTTGGTGCATTTTTTTTTATTGAAGGAACAAATTTGGTTTGTAATTTTTTTAAACTAAATCATGGTATTCTGGATGGAATACTAATCTCTTTCTGTAGTTTGACCACGATAGTGCTACTTCAGCCTAGCTAGCAATTCAATGAATAACTGCTGTAGTTTAGTAATTGTTATACAATATGTTTCCCTTTTATGTTAAAAGGTATGCAAGACTTTATTTTTCATGTCAGTTCATTTTTCTTGTCATGCAATACACCTTGAGTAACATTTCTCGTGATAAGAAAAGTATTTTAGGAATATTAAGTTTTAGGTAGATATAAAAAAAAAGTTAAAAACCAGAAAATTTAGGTGTAACAGAACAGAAGGTACTTGCAATTGAAATTTGTCAGATGACATTAGACCAAACATAATTGTTTTGGGGTTGGAATAGGTTATACATATCACACACAATTAGAAGCTATGTAACCCATGGTACTGATGGAAATATTTTACCATTGTATTATCTCAAGAAATGTTTTTTTTTATATAATTTTTGTCTAGTGCAATGTCCCATATAGCCACCACCTTAGACTTCCAGGTACTGTAATACCCTTCACTACGTCATTAACGGGGTCCAGAAGATGCGTTGCAAGTCTGAAATGCCCATATAGTGTGCTGCAAGTGTTCCATATGACAACACAATGACAAAGTACTTACAACCTGCTATCCTTTGCGTACAACACTTATTTTTCAATATAAAGACATCACACAAAAAAATTACCACAGTAATATTAATACATTGTCACGTTACTGTAAACAATGCTGTCTTTGTTGTGCTTAATGATGGAAACTGTTTTCCAATCCAGCCCCCAGAGCATTCAGTAATTATTTTCGTATGTTGATCATATCTTTCATCATTGACTTCAACTTTGATTCACTATTGATTTTAAGCCATGCATCAAATAATATAAATGTTACCAGGAGTCGATAACTTTTACTAGCACAACACGCTAGAACACTTGTAAACAATCAACTATGGATGTAGGGTTAGTAGTTATGAGTTTAAAAATCTTGTAAATAATTTGTGGTACCAGTATTCTTATTTTTAATGTTTATTTTCCACCTTTTAATAAAAAAGGTTTTGGGCTTTTAGATGTCTATATCTTGCTGTATAACAAAGGGCTTGCAGTAATGTAGAGTAAAGTCGCATTGTAGATGAAATTTCTATGTTAATGATCAAGTCAAAATTTTATTTGACGTAATGAGGGGTATTACTGTATGTAGTAATTGACTATGTAGCACTTTATTATATCAAAGCAGGGAAATGAAACATGTCTTAAGGAACTATAGATGCATATCATCGCTTATAACTAATTCTTTACCCTTGCTCCTTTTGGAGCACTAATAAGTTTTGAGTTAGATTTCACATCATAGTTTAGATAAAATGAGGAAAACTCAAATGATTTCAGCCTCTATTCTTCAGTTACAAGCACCATTATAAAATTTAAATTACTTCTATCCAATATCTTTATAATTATAGGACCTGCCTTAAATGGTAACTTGAAGATCAATTGATATTTTTATTTGCTATTTTGTATAGTATGTTAATTCATTTTTCAAATACTTTATAGCTGATATTTTAGTTTAATACATTAGGGGTTTTATCGTTGCTCACATTTCAAGAGAGCATAAACATAAAATCCCTATACTGTACACTAAAGCATAAAGTTCATTGATGAACTAGTGTCTATCGTGTGCTGCCATTTTCCAGAGTACCTTTGAAATATTTACTAAAGAGACTTTACCCTTACAGCTATTGAAATATACAGCTTCCAATAAACAAACACTTGTTCTAAAAGTTTAGTTGGTAACAGTGAAATTAGAATGAATATGAAACCAAAGTTGAACTGGAGATGGCTTCATATGATTTTTTATTAAATCATGATTTTGAAACTTTGTACTCTACTGCATTATGATTGGGTAAATGTAATTTAGTCAGTGCTGTAATATGTCAAGCTCTGAAATGTCAAAAATATTTAATTTAGTTGATGGCTTCCCTATTTCAGGAATTTGAAAACTTACAAAATGTTACAATTTTATGTATTTCATATTCCTAAGACAACTTTTATTTTCAGCTCAGGATGGATGCTTCCATAAATTCAATGTAAAAACTCTACCAAGTGCTCCTCAATATCTAAGGTAGTAATATTTTTATATGGCTGCAGAGTTGTATTGTTTAGGTGTGATAAAAGTTTGCTGCAATTTACATTAATTTAAATAGCAAGTCAATAGATTTTAAATTTAAAAATTCACCTTGTTTTATCAAGATTTAACTTTCTGAAAAATCCAAATTTGCTCAAGTGTATTGGATGCTTATTTTTAATCTTGAGTGACATTATGCTATATTAATACAGTGGATTAAGATATTAAAAGATCCATGCCAGCACGCTTCAGTACTATATAGGTATTTTTTGGTTGAGAAAATTTTGAAATAAGTTTTTGGTATACTCAAACACTGAATAGTTTACATTCTTATTTCTCATCAAATTCTAATACAGTTCCTTGCAGTCCTTAGTATTTATTTTATTTTTCTGTAATTTTGTCATGTTTTTTTTACTTGAAATACTGTAGTTATTGTTGATGCTCAACAATAAAACTGTTACTCAGGATGAACCCTGTGTAATAATAGAAATTGCATAGAGTTGACACTACTGCACAAAGTACCTTTTTTCCTATTTGCTGATGGCTTGAATATTTTAATTACAGGGGACAATTTATTCCTTAAACCTTGGATATTTCAAGGTGCACAAAATTCACCATTCTATTTTTATAATATTTTTTGAAGCGGAAAGGGCACAGAAAGGCCTTCTTAAAGTGCTTCTTGCTGCAAAAAAAAGCAAGCCCATGATGGGTTCAAGTAATTATGGTCTTCTGAGTGCCATCCTTATTTTTATGTTGCTGTATAAATGAAAATATTCTCACTTGTTTAAGGGATTAAGACTTTTGGATGTATATATTGATGCCCTCCAGAATGTTTTTGCATGTTTAGTAACATAGGTTAGGACAATAAATTACATTTGTTTATTTTTATTAAGAAGTAGAATCTCAAAATAATGTCTTATTAGATATATGTCATTATAGTTACCATATGATTTCTTTGGATCTCTAGTCAGTATGTCTATATGATAGTGCTTTACTTAACTATGAAGCATGAGGATTTGATGAAAATTTCTCAACCTGTCATACACAGGTTTATAGTTTGATCATTTTTACGACTAGTAAGTTCTTGGCTGGACATAGTTTCATCAAAACTTGTGCTTCATAAAAGTACAGAATATATAACCTAGTGTCATTATGAAAATAGAAATCACAATTTAATGTTCAGGTTACAGTGCTGAAACTCATGATATACAATTAAACTTTTAATATCAACATATTACAATTGAATGGGGTAATGTTATGAAATGTAACAATTCCTTAATGATGAAAACCAATGTAAAATCTAAACCTTGTTCAATATAATTGAGTAATTTGCATCCAAGATTTAATCAGAATTTTCAAATGCCTGTTAACTATATACGGTAATTAATTTTTCATGTGAAAACACTCGATAGAAAGATTTACAGCTTATTAAATACAAATATTGTCAAGCAGCTCCAGATTTTGAACTTTTTACAGTCCGTACAACTCCTTCCTTTAAAATTAATGCAGGAAATTTAACTAAATTTGCATATCGAAATTATTATACAGATGAAAGTTGTACACTAGAGATTGGAATATTCATAATGTACTGTTCTGTCATTTAACAAATATTGAGCTGCTGTACTCTAGAGATTGGAATATTCATAATGTACTGTTCTGTCATTTAACAAATATTGAGCTGCTGTACTATCTTTCAAGAATTCTTTAGTCACATTTAAAGAGGTGACAATCTGCACTGTTATCATTTGTAGACTACATAGTGAAGTAAAGGAAGAAAGGAATATTATGATTACTGCATCTACTTTTGACAGTTATAAAGCCAACAGTGGATGTAGTATCTACAAATATAAAATTAATCTTAGGGACCCATCATTATTATAGCATTTTTATGCCTTTGCATTTTGTATAAATGAAAATGTACTCCTAAGTAAAAAAAAATTGTTGCATTCTGTTTAGGATTAAGCTTTAAATCAAAGTTTGGCATAGATTTATACAAATATACTTAAGTGTTAGGATATTTACAAATCAGGAACTTCCATAAAAGGAAAGCATACGGTGACTATACTTTGACTATGATATGAAGACCATTTCCTAAAATTAAGTGGGTTTTATGATGAAAAGTTGAACCCTAATTTCCTTCATAACTGATGAGGTCTGAAGTATCTATTTATGATTCACTCATTTTTTTTTTATTCACTTCATAAGAGAATTGACTGATATGGATTGTGAAGGAAATTGTAGATTAATCATGGTCACAGTTAATTGCCGACAAAAGAATCCACTAAATGGGTTGGAAAACCTTTAGGGTAGTCTTCAGATTACTGAATAAGCAGTGTTGGTCAAGCCTAGTGCAGAGATTTATGCAGGTGTATATTACAAAGTATATATAATTGATTTGTAGTGCTAGACCCAGAGTATTTGGTTTAGTAAGTTTATTTCAGAAAGTGTGATCACTGTAGGCACTGCAAATGAGGATTTTATAAGAATCAAACCTATGTTCATATAAGGTTTGAATATTGTAAAGCTTGTAAGTTATGAAATAAAATCTGTGTATGATTGTGTACTGGATTTTAACTTGATTCATCATGATTTATCTTTATTTTTAAGGGACAATGTCTTCAATTAAAGGTGGTTAGTTTTATTTTTAAAGGGGATGGCAATGAGGTAATTTAACCAGGCAGCTGTTGGACTGTAAACTTCTTGGGGAAAGGATAATGCTCCTGCTAAATTATGCAATGTGACCCAAATTGTGTTGAATCTATTACAAAGTTACTACGTAATATGCACCTAAGGAGGATTTTTCAAACCAAGACTCGCAATCTAACGGACAGCAACACCACAACATACCTCCATTGAAGAGACCTTACTTGGCCTAATTTTTCGACTGAAAGTGTCTGTTTGAAGATGGCGCTAACTCTAAAGAGTTGAGACTTCCACTTGAATATTAAAAAAACAGCCTGTGCTTGTGTCCCTTCTACTAGACCCCTGTGCACTATAAACCGTGACTATCCTTAGTGAATTATTAACTATAGCTGCAGAAGGTGGAACCTCTACCTGTATTTATTCACTGCTTGTACAAGTGCAGACACGTGATATTTCGGACCTTGCCAGCTGTTGTGAAAGGAAAATGAGCAATGAAGAATAGACTACTACTACTACTACTACTACCAATATCTTGTCTTCTGGAAAAGATATATGCACTGTAGTGATAGTAACAAGGTCAATTCCGTTGTAAATGCTAGTAAGCGTAGGGAAGATGAGTTACATGCTACATTAAGTATCTTAAAGTTCCTTGTTTGTACATGGAAACAGTCCTAAAAAGGATCACATAAAAGGCTTCTTGAAAACAATGACCAAGTGGATAGAAGAACCAGAAACCAAATGATTTCGGCAATCAGGTATCACATCCTTCAAATTCAAAGAATATTCTTTGATACTGTTGCAGAGCCCAATTCCAAGAACCCAGAATGACTGCGCTGTGTTCTTCAATGCTGAACTGCTGATTGTGGACGTAATCAAGACCCGGTAGAGGATGTCATCCAGAAAGCATGTGATACGCAGAATGATGAGTGGGTACAAGAAGTACGCATCAGGGTAGATAGACCTAACAGGGACTTAAATGCAGCGTGTCACAAGCATGTAAAAAGGATGGACAAGTGTTTGTCAGGCCTAAATCTCATCTACCTCCATTTATGTTTGAGGAAAAAAGTGACGTGCACATCACAAAGACTTAAGTCAATCATGAAGAAGGTATCCAATTGGTTGACCTCCATTCATGCTACGTTCATTATCGATGGTTGAGTCGTGCTATTGGTCAAAAAGTGGCCTCAAAGGAGCAGTAGTGGACTTCAACCTTTTCATTTAAATAAGCCAAGCAGGTTCAAGATGAAGTTTTTGATACTTACCTGGTGTCCAACAGATAGAAATTGCCGGCAAGGAGGCAAGTTGCCAACACAAGCTGGACCTGCAGACACCACTTCCTGTTCAATAAGTCGTCCAGAATGTCACCGAAAAAAAAAATGCGACAATCACCTTCGATGTCAGGATGCCAGAAAACTCCAAAACCAATCAATCATTTACCAATGCATCTTCATTCTCCGGTCTATTTCGCAGTGGTATAGTTGTAATCATAAGAAGGCATCTTACAAGAAGTTCCATTGGAATGACCTAAGTCACCATGTACTCTTCCAATAGTGGATTGATGTTGATATCTGACTGATACCTTAATGATTAATTATATCCTGCTAGAGTTGGTTGCAATTGCACCATAGGCCAGACGACGGGTAAAGCTTTATACTTTCCCTGATTGGTTTAGGCAGAGAGGAGTTTGTGGTTGCTGCTGTCCTTGTACAGATAAGTGAGGGTACGGAATAAGGACTTAAGTTTTTTTTCTCAAGTGTGAAGAAGTAAACGCGTCCGACATACCCTGGTTACTCATGGAGGTCTTTCTCTGTGACCCCATTTGAGTTCCGTGTTAAAAAATTGAAGTTGAAACTCATTGGGCAGGATTATTGCATTATAATTAGCCCGATAAGATGCTGCTGATTTGTCTACACCGAACTAGCCATCCCAACCAGAAACAATCGCCTGCACCATACATCATGACTATGGAAACAAATCTATGCATGGCTAATTCCAACTTAAAGGTATCAAAGTACCAAACCGAAACATACACAGTAGGATGGGCACATAATGGTAACTGTCCTGGTTGACTGGCAAGTGCCGTGGGACATATCCCATTAACGCCTGCAAGCTAAATATGATTTGTACCTGCCTCAAATGCCAAACCAACTGTTTGCAGGAACTTGCTACTGGTGGTCAATACCTTGAGAAACTCCAATTAGTCCTTTCTCAAACATCTGTGGTTGGACTATGTTATACCGGCAAGGTTCAAGTACGTAGGTGGGGGTCACGCACTAACCTCAAGGAAGCAATGGAAGGTCATTAATATTCCTGCCACACATTTTGGCAGAAATATTAAACTGCAACAACTTTCCCCCCTTGATTCTTGCAGTAAACTTTAAACACTAATCTACTTTAGAGTATAAAATAGTGAAGCTGGAACAGCTGGTTAAACCTTAAACTGGGTAGTTATTGTTGGGCGGTATGCCTAGTAGTCACTAAGTCTTTAAAACATGACAAAGGGTGGTGGGGAGGGGGTTGATTGAGCCAGGATGCCATAGATTAAATAAGACTACTAAATAGTTCCTACATGAATGCAAACCATCGTCCTTTAAGAAACTCCCCCTTAGTTACTAAACATGGGAAATACCGTTACCGATCCCATATTCCACCAGGATCGTAGGGGCGTTGCCTGGTGGAACACCGCAATAGGGGCTTCCACTAGTCCATTCAGCAATTTTGTCGGTCCACCTCTTTCTCTGCCGCCCTCTTCTCCTCTTTCCCTGAACTGTTCCCTGGAGAATTGTCTTGGACAGGCCCCTTGATCTTGTGTGGCCATACCATTTTAGTTTTCTCCTCTTCACTGTGGACAGCAATCTTCATAGCATCATCCTAAGTGTTGTCTCACGCTTCTGTTGACTTCTTCATTTGTGACATGCTCAATGTACGAGATGCCAAGCACTCGTCTGAAGCATCTCGTTTCTGCAGCTTGGATCTTTCTCTGTAGCTCTGCCGTCAGTGTCCAGGATTCACGAGCATACAGAAGGATGGAAATGATTAGGGCATGCAATGGTCTCAATTTGGATTTGACAGCGATGTTTTTGTCTTTCCAGATTGGATTCAGTTTTGTTAGCGCCGCTATTGTTTGCGCGATTCTTGCATGGACTTCTGGTTTGGATTCTTCTTGGCTGATGATTGCACCAAGGTACTTGAATTGTTGGACTGTTTCAAGTTGTTGACCACCAACCACGATTTTTGCTTTGATTGGTTCGTCGCTGTTTCTCATTAGCTTTGTTTTTTCAGCACTGACTTCCATTCCATATCTGGTTGATGTTTCGTCCAGACGTTTCACGAGGTTGACCAGCCCATCTTCGTTCCCTGCCAGGCCGTCAATATCATCAGCAAACCGAAGGTTGCTGATTGTTCGTCCTCCGATGCTAACTGTGCTCACATGATCTTCGAGAGCATCTGTCATAATTTGTTCAAGGAAGATGTTGAACAGGGTTGGTGACAGAAGGCAGCCTTGGCAGACACCTATTGAAGTTTGGAACCATTCGCCTATTTTGCCTTGGGCAAAGACCGCACTGGTTGCTTATTGTACAGCTGTTGAATCGTCTGTATCAGTTTTTGTCCCATGTTGTACCTGTTCATTGTGGCCAAGAGGGCACGATGAACACGTGGAAGATATCTTGCTGATGTTGGCTGTACTTCTCACACAGAACTTGAAGATTGAAAATCTGTTCCGTTGTGCTCCTTCCTCTTCTAAACCCAGCTTGTTCTTCGGCAATGATCTCTCCTGCCTGGGGTCTCGGTCGGTTCAGAATGACACTCAACATCACTTTACTTGCGTGGCTGATAAGGCTAATTGTTCTATAGTTTTGGCAATGCTGTAAGTTGCCTTTCTTGGGAAGCGTGATGATGAGGGACTGTGTCCAGGGTGTGGGCCATTCACCTGTCTGCCAGATCTTGTTGCAGATGCTAGTGAGGATGTCAGTCACTGTCTCCGCCATGCTTAATAAGTTCTGCAGGGATGTTGTCTACTCCTGCAGCTTTTCCATGTTTTAGCGATCTGATCGCTTCCTCCACTTCTTCTCTTAGTACTGGGAATTCGTCGTTGTTAGATGATTTGTGGCACGATGTTACATTGGGATCTTCATTGGTCTGGTAGTTGTAAAGGTCGGAACAGTACTCTGTCCACCTCTTGAGTATGTCGTCGTCTTCCGTGAGGCAGTTCCCTGCTTTGTCTTGGATGGGACTGACTCGTGCTTCCTTTGGTTTTGTTAGATCTTTCACGATTTGGAACACTCGCCTACTGTTGTTCTTCTCCAGCTTTTCCTCAATTTCTGTACACTGTTTCCCAATCCAATCTTCTTTGGCTTGGTTCATGCTTTTTCTTATCTTGCGGTTGATTTCTCTGTACTCTGTTGCTCCGGTGGGTGTGGTCTTGTTGTTTTTCAGTTCTCTTCTTTTGTCACACATATCCATGATTTCATCTGTGACCCATCGCTGTGTTTTCCTACGAACGTTTCCAAGCGTTTCGTTTACAGACTCTATCATGACTTTGTTGAATTGAGCTGTCAACGTTTCCGCGCTGTGGTCTTCCTCTAGCGTTAACAGTGGGGCAAACTTCCCTCCAACTGTTGCCATAAAGGACTCTGCGATGTTGGGGTCCCTCAACCTGTCCAGGTTGAATTTCATCCTGGTGTTCTTGGGCTTCTTGACTGTCTAAAGCCGAGTTTGAAGTTCACAAACACCAGATCATGGTCGCTACCGACATCTGCACCAGGAAAAATTCTTGTCGTAGCTCTTTTGATCCCCGATCTGAACCCATTTTGTACAAGAAAGTAGTCGATCTGGTTGTGGTGGATTCCATTAGGTGCATGCCATGTCCAGCGTCGTGATGCCTTGTGCTCACCGAGTGTATTTGCAAGCACCGCATTGTTGTAGCTGGCAAACTCTAGTAGTCGTAGTTCTCTCTCATTGGACACGTCATTGCACGAGGGGCCGCAGAATTCCTTCCAGTCCTTCAGTGCGTCTTTGCCCACTTTCGCATTCCAATCTCCCTGGATGATGAGTAAGTCCTTTTTGTCCACTTTGTCGATGGTTTCTTGGAGTTGACTGTAGAATGCCTCCACCGCATCATCGTCGTGGTCTGTTGTTGGTGCATAGGCCTGTACTATTGTGATGTTAAATGGTGCTGCTCTTAGGCGGATGGAAATGGCCCTGCTGGAAACTGGGCGGCAACCTAGTACAGAGTTCTTGATGTTCTTGTTGACATGGGAAATAAATGCCCTTAATGTGGATGATATGATGTATGTCGAGCTAAGTTCCCCTACTAGCAGGCTGGTAGAGGTGGGCAAAATATCCTACTGTATAATGCCATTAGGCTGGCTGAATGGATGGTCAATATGAAAATTGGACTTATTTCTTGCATCTTGCCTCCTCCGAAAGGATGGGGGAAATGGTAGAATATAAAATTAACACTGTCTTGGATTGATGTCGCAACGGTTACCTTGGACAACAAGATGCTTCTTGTCCCTGGGTAAGCCATTACGTGATTACTATGGATGAAGGTTTGGAGTTGTGAACGGCTAGTATCTTGGCCTTGGACAACTTTAATGGATCAAAGGAGAAAGAGTTCCCTCCATTTGTGAGATTACTATCTGATATATGTCATCAGGCTAACGTAGGGTCCACTTTGAAGGCCTGAGAGAGAGCCAAAGAGGGGCTAACATTCCTGGAGCGGAAAGAGTATTTGAAGCTCTTCTTGAGCCGATGAGCCTCTTAGCTCAAAAATTTTATCAAGCGTGTGACGTCATTCTTTTACCATGGATACTGAGAAAAAAAAAGAAAAAAGCTTTCACCTCGAAAGTAAATAAGAACCTCAATTCGTTGAAGACTTGCTTTTGAATCTTCATCCCTTCTACACTGCCAATAGCAGAAAATACAGTTCTCCAATAGGCACATCAAAGATCGAAATATGTATCTCCGAATGACAGCTCGTATGTGCCATCAGGACTATCTTGAGGACCAATGTCGTCAACAGTCTTTTATAAGGTTGATGCGTCCAGATGAAATCAGGGATGTTGTAAGGTATCACAAATGCTGTCGACACCCTGCGAGCAACGTACTAGAATAGAATATGTTCTGGAGCTGGAGAGCAGTATACTGGAAGTTGTAGATGAACCAGGATGCAAAGTGAGGTGTTCTCCAAAGAGCAAATAGCATTTCTGCCACTCCCCTGATGGCAATATCTTATTTGGAATGAAACTTGCTGAAATCTCGACCAGAGTGTCAACTGCCAAAGTGTGCGCGCCTCCTTTGCCAACTCAAGTGGTCTTTGAAAATGTTTGTTGATGCAAGTAAACAACAGGAGTTTTTCTTTAATGCAACCCAAATGTCGACGGGAGAGTTAGTGTTGTTCAATGCTACCCAGAGCTACCAAGTGTCGACGGTTGGAGTTCGTGTTGTGCAATGCTACCCAGTGTCAAGTAATGGAGTCATTGTTCTTCAATGCTACCCAACGTTCATGATGGTGTCGCAGTTCTTCAGTGCTACTAAGTGTCAAAGGTGCAGTCATCGTTCAATGCTACCAGGCGTCGATAATGGAGTTATTCTTCAAGGCTCCCAATTTTGTCAACTGGATGAAGTTATTCTTCAATGCTACCAGGCATTAATGATGATCCTTCAATGCTACCAAGTGTCAACGGAGTCATCATTCTAAATTGCTACCAAGCGTCGTCAATGATAAAGTTGTCATTCTTCAATACTACCAGATGACGACGGTGGAGTTATTTGTTCTGCAATGCTATAAAGTGTCCTACAAACTGTTTGAAAGCTTGCAAGGCTAGGAGTTACGCCAGCTCTTTGGATACATCTGTTTAGAGAAATATCACTGATGGAAAGGCATTCATTGGAACTTCCTTGGCAAACTTCCGTTCATAAGACACTATGCCCAATCATTCCATATTTCCTGTTCTACGTAAAGAAGGTAGGGGAAGAACTCACTGTTGAACAATGATGCTTTCAACAAAATGGAGCAATTGTTGGTGTAGGAACCCTTACAGGACAAGTTCTCCAATGACAAAAAAAATCCCAGAAGACTTTGTCACATCTAGCCATTAGTTTTTGTTATGTAGTAAAGGATGCACTATCTCCCTACGTTAGCTGATACAACTGACTGACGTGTTTATCAGTCTATCTGCGTGGCCATAAGAATAGGCTTAATGACTGGAAAAATACTCTTGGATTATGGCAAACGAAAGCACTTCTCTCTGTCTTTGAACACTTGCTTCCTGAAGGGATGCAGGATAAGTAGCTTATCGAAAATTCTGAGAGGCAAATCTCGGTCAAGTTGGCACCAGAAGGAGCTTGAACACTTGGAGCCCGTAGACAGTCCGTAGCTCTGCACTTCGATCAGGAAACTATTGCCCTGAGGAAAGAGAAGGATGGGACTCATATCCGAAATATCGTTAAGAAGCCCCAAATACACGAAACTAGTCAAATCTTGTTCGAGTAGACAACTACCAATGCTACAAGCTTTTCAGACTGTAATCTGTTACCCTAAGGACAAGAGGAAGAAACTCCCTAAGACTAAACAATGGATATTCATAAATACACATTCTTCGTGTACGATACTTGCAGTATCCTTCGAAATTCAGTGCCCCAAAGGAATCCCAGGTTGTGGTGCACCTAACCATGTCAAATCAATTATCTGTTTAGAAGCTGGCGTGACGGCAGGTTCAATGGTAGCAGACTAACGGACCGAGAATGATGTGCTTTCATGCTTGGGTCTTCCACCAAGCACAGCTGAATTGATGGATGGATAAAAAGGGGTATCTGGCATGCAGAACCTCTGTTATCAAGAGTGCAGGGCAAGATCTTGCTAGATTTGCTGGAATGTAAGGAGTTTCTCAGGTTAGAGATATAGGATTTGATCTTTCTATAATTTTACAAGAAAGAACAATAATACCATAAGGGCATGTTAAACCTTTGAGGAGTCATCCACATTCACCCATCATTAGGTGTAATGCTTTCCTAAATAAGTGTCGGTTATCTATGAATGTCATTGAACTCGCGAATAAATATACACAGACCTTGGCCATTGTATATGAAAATTTTCTACCTACGTAGATACCGAACCAACATCAGGTGCTGTAGGGTCGATGATTCTCTAGACTTGCTTTGAAGAACTCTTCGCAGAACAGAACAGGCCAAAACCCTGTAGGGAGAGAAGGAATGATAGAGCTGACTAGGATCCCCTAAGGATTCTTAATTCTGTCCCTTGCTTGGGCCCAATATAGCATCTCGGTACTTGTACGAGCAATCTGACCTGAGAAGTCACCTGTGCCAATTTCCTATCGCACAAATGAATTGGAAGGTCTTGGCATCTGGAAAAATATAGGCGTATGGAATATCTTACCATAAAACAATATCAGCACGTAGCAATAAATTACAATGCATTGAAGATTTCTGGCATGTTGGATGACCCCTGGAGACAATGAACTAGTTCCCTGGCAACTCAAAAAGCAATGATGACCTGATGAACACCCGCAAGTTTCTAATTGTGTGGTTCTTGATTGCATTGTTTCCAATCCCATCGTCATCAGTAGTGCGAGCGCTAATCACACACTATAAACACCTAGCGACCAATTTCATGGTGAGACCAAGTGTGAGGAGATATGTCTCGCAGGGGCAGATCCCAATAAGAACAATTACATGAAAATGTAAGGAAGGAAAGAAAGCGTGAAGCCTCAAACAAACACAGAAAGTGAGGAGACTGATCTCGTAGATATCAGATGTAAAGGGACCTGACAATTATGACTATCAACATCATAAATTAGCTCCTGCTATACTGTATTTCCTAAAACTTGCAGACAAGTTATCAAGTCCTCTACGACTAACTGCGAGTGTGTTCAGTCTCTAAAGATCAAGGACACTGGTAGCAGACAACATAACGCCTCTATACCAGGTACAGATAAGTCTTCTCAGGTCTGCGAACAAGGCGAGAACATACTAGGATCACTTCAAGTGGCTACGTTCTTTGAGCAATACCATTTCTCTTTTGCATATGCTGGGAAAGATTGGTTTTACTCATTATAACTTCAGTTAAATGGTCTTCTTGAACCTAGACTTCTTCAGGCCAAAGTAGCAGCATCTGTAGGTACAGTAAAGGGTACTGCACTTGATGCAAAGGACATGCCACCGAGAGAGATTGGTCGATCTCGTCCAGGAATTGGAAGACATGTGGCACCTTTCTACACCAACCGTGAGCATGATCAAAACTAGCAGGAAGTATCAATATTCCTTCCCGGAGGGATATTTTCCAGCACAAAATTGTCAAAGTACAAGACCTTTTGTAGTACTGCGTGACAATACTACTACCCAGCAAGGCTTAGTTTGACAAGCACCATTTCTCATTCTGCAGAAGGAAGGGGAGAGAAAGAGATTCTCCAGTTATGGGAACATTAGGGTAGAGAACCCTTAATCCCTGATCAGTATTGCATATGCTCTGCAATACACGAGTTGCCCGTAGCAATGTTTCTTCCTGCTGCAAGACAACTCTCAGCAACCGCTCTTAGTACAGCATCGTTCCTCCCTACGAGGAGAGAAACAAGAGGACTACTACTATGACACCTACTCATCCTTCCCTCTGGAAGTAAAAGCAAAGATTCTGATGAAGATAAGGCAAAAGAGGAGGAGGAACTTGTAAGTTTGTCTCCAAAAGGATCATGCAGGCCGATGAAAATGCTCTCGCAAAAAGAGACCATAGGGACTCTACCAAGATATAGTAAAACCAGGTGACATTTCCTTGGTGTCTTTCCAGGATCGGGAAGACACTGAAGGGAAGAATAGTGGCACCCCTCCTTTTCACATACGGCAGTAGCCGAACTCCCTCCAACAGAGCACCTTCAATGCCTAAGGAAAAACTTCATCAGGTTCACATAATCATCATCATTAATAGGCCACACTGGCAATGGTTAAAATAGCAACAGATAGGCTGCCAAACAGGAACAAGAAAGTTGGCGAACAGCAGGTGGAATAGAAAACTCTCACATTTACAGTTATCAGGGACCATTGCATATCCTTGGCTTGTTCCATCAATACATGATCTGCCATCATATTTATTCCATCTAAAAGAAAAGGCAAAAGATTAAAACTGCTAGATTATGACGCAGCAAAAGTCAACTTATAGATTGCTCTACACGGGGAGTGTGTGCAAAGTAAACTTATAGGTTGCTCTACACGGGGAGTGTGTGCCCTTCACCAACTATAACTACCTCATTAAAAGTTTAAAGGCTTTTCCAGATTGGCTGAAGTAGAACTCTTATCAAAAGACGATAATTTGTATTTGTGCAAGAACAAATGTTCTTTTTACTGACTTGTACAACCATAAAACCTCTTCCATGGCTGATTATAAATAAATATCAATGATGTAAATCGGTGGTCATTCATAGAAATGATTTGACCGGTTTGATGGAGTTCCTAACTTCTAGGAAATATTTACCTTTAAGCTAGTAATGTCTGGAGGAAGATTCCACACATTAAACCCAGAGCCAACTTGTTCTGAGCCTTCGTTATGTTGCATGCAGCCTCCGAAATGGATCAGCTGGATTTCCTTTCACCTTTCCAAAGGGAGATGTTGAGGCAGTGATGCGAGTAAATAGGTGCCAGAACTCCAAAGCCACCTTGTTGTCTCTAATGGCCCCTAAGCCTATAAAGGAAATTATGGCCAACCATTCTGAGAAAGGTTGGAGAAAGCCATGCCTCCTCAAAACCCTAGCAAGGAATTTCAGTGGCAAGAATTTTCGGAAATGTTGGACCTTGTCCAGACCTCTGCACCTACTTCCAGGCTCAGTATAAGAAGGGTGGCAGGGGGAAGAAAAGGAGAGGGACACTGAAGTAGGTAATTCCCATCTCTTGCTGCACCACATTTACTTGGTGGAACAATCTGTAAATATCATACTGGGAGTCGTGTATAACCTTTCTCCAGGGTGCTTTATTTTCCAACTCTAACTGGTGGTAAAATTGGGAGTTTGACAATGGGCTAGAGGAAGATTATTTAAACTATCACTGTTACACGAATAGGAAAACCATATCTCTATTCCACAAGAAAGGACCCAGCTAGTTTTTGGTTATTTGCATCACAATTACTATACTGTTTGCATCATTTATAAGAAAAAACGGTGCTTTGATAAAAATCCTTTCCTTTACGAAAGCTTCACCGCTTGGCTTTTCCCACTCCGTGCTTTCATTGTGGGGTTCACCTCGGGTCCAGATTGCACCAGAAGATTTTCTCTGGAAGCTTACATGGTGTGACCAAAGTTGGCGTTTTTGAGAAAACCAATCGGATTGTAGGCTATAAGACTTCTGGATATCTTGATTAGCTCCACCCAAGCACGGGTATATAAGCAGAGAGGAACGAGATGGAAAGGAAAGAATTAAGAAAACCAGAGGTCAAACAGTTTCCGACATAAAGTTTCCCCTTCAGACATCATAATTTCGTCATATCAGCCAGAAAGCGAAGCATCTATCCCTTCTGCGACATTCTCAAGCCTAGAGACACCATGTTAGCAGTTTCTTAACTGTAGATAACTCGCCAACTCTCCATTTAAGTATTATATAGCTCGTTCCATCTAACGATATCTTAAAAATTAATTTTAGACATTGAAAGGGAAGGAGCTGCTAAATTGATTTTCACTGATTTTTTTTTTTTTGTATTTCCCATACTTCAATCGCTGTGTTTTGAAGAATGAAAGAACCTGTAACGATTCCAAGATTGTAACAGTGGGAAAGTTGTGAAGATGGTGATGTGGTTGTGGAGATTGAAGATTTTTATTCAACACATCAAATCTTTACTTTTTTCAAACTTCATTCAAAAGGGAGACTATTCCTTATTCTTCCCCTCAAGAAGACTTCATGCATTCAGCTTACCGATGTATACATCTCCATAATTAGTCCAACAATCCTCCCTGAAATGACTCCACTTTGTTCAAGTTTCCCCCTTTAGGGTTTAGCGCAGTTAGTGTACTTGCTTAATATCCTTTATCTCCTTTCTTGTTTCCATTCCATCTTATTGTCTAATCGTTTTGAATTTCATCTCATTGTACATCTAGGTCAAGGATTTTACCTTAGATGTTCTTTGGTGCTGAATAACCTCACAGGTGCCACCTTCTACCCACTTTGCAAAATAGGTTTGTCGAAGTACCTTAATTAATGGCTGAACCTGGCTTCCTTAGACCCTCTTTCTTTCGGTGCCACCTTGATTTTGTTGTGACCTTTGGATGACGTTAACGAGGTAAATTCTTGATATCTCACCCTATTAAAAGATAAAAGTACCTGGGCATGCGATGTAACGGAAACTTTTTCCTTTAAAACACTCACCTAGGTAAGGTCAAAGAAGTAGCTTTCCTGTTTCGATTCAGGAACTGCTTGGCATAAAGTTCTTCAACATCTGTCATTCCTGGAGTAGCTTGTCTTACAGGTTTCTCCAGCAAACATCAATTCACTGATGACGAGTTAAGCAGCACTAGTTGATTCCCGCATATTCCCCTTTCCTTCCTGTTCCAATGGTCTTGGTGTTAGATGAACTTTTCTGGTGTGTAGATGACAATAACCAACCGGAGAAGTTTCCACATCCATGAAACTTCCCTTCTTGGGAGCTGCTTCTCTTGTTGAATGCATCAAATGAGTGGCAGTCCACCACACCTATGGAGGAACCAATCTCTTCGACGTTGTGGATTAAGGTAGAATGACAGCTCCACATCGTTCTGGAAACATTCGCAGCATTTAATCCAACAACTACTGATGGGTTACTTGTGCATTGTGTTAATAATATAATTGTAACATCCAACATTAACAAGTAAGGTGACTCTACCCTAGTAGATTCATAAAACAAAAGTGTATCTGGTTGTTAAACAGCAAGCAGCACTCTAGGTAGCAGTTACCAAGGTAAAGTTCCCTACAAACTTCCTCAGCAGATTTTACTTTTTCTTCCATTGGGCAAGATTTTTTTAGGGATTAATACTTTATTTCATTAGGTATAAAAACCTAGTGACCCCAACCTGGATTAATCCTGCCCTGCTAACTAGAGGGGTAGGTCCAGAGGAAAATACAGCATGACCCATGCTCTTTACTCTCAGCAATTTTTCCACAAGTATTAACTATCAATCACATTGTGATGCTTTGTGAGTGGAGCTGAACATTTTCTGAGTGAAAGGCTCTCCTTTGGCTATTAAGATAGACATTTGGATATCTGTACACTTCTTAACTTGTCTACCAGAAAAGTGGACCCTCTATTATTATTATTAGCTGGGCTACAATCCTAGTTGGAAAAGCCAGATCGTATAAGCCCAAGTGTTCCAACGGAAAAAAAATAGCCCATTGAGGAAGGGAAATAAGGAAGTAAATAAACTACCAGAGAACTTTTTATAAAGATATTAGAAAGTCTCTAAATACCAAGCTAGGTGATCTACAGCCCATGCTTTGAAAGCTTAAATTGGAAAACAAAAATTCTCATTTTCCAATTCAGATGTGTAACATATCTGTTTGACTTCCCCAGTAATTTACACACCAGACATTTGAAAGTCCATTCCATAGGATTTCATAGTAAGGATCTGCAACCTGACTTCATGATCAACCAAAACAATTTATTTTCTTGGACCATGCAAAGGCAATAAAGGCGATTTTCCTTGATTCTGTCCGAAGAAGATGGTCCAGGGGTAACAGATACAACCTTTCCAACCACATCTTTCATAGTTTCTTAAATGTCCATGCAAGTGCAACAATCTTTCCTATTAATAAATTTTTGACTAATTCCATTCTTTGAAAGCAACCAGCAAGTTTGAGGCAACTGATGAGAAGGGATAATTTTTCCTAAAATGCATAGCCTCCAGAGATACAGAACTTTTATGCTAATCACACCAATGTCTATCAAATAGTAGATAGCGACATATGATATGGGATCTTTTAGAGATAGAGTGACTGTAGCAGACAAACAAATAAAAAATAAAGTTGAGTTTGCTGAAGTGAACAAGAACCTTGCCTAAAAGTTTTATCCTCTATACTGAAACACTTCTGTAAAGGGCAATCACAGCTAAATTTATCAAGGAGAGGTTCCTCCAAAATATAATCAGAAGTCCTTGCATTATGAAAGGATCAGTGTGAGGATACAATTTTCAATCAAAACAAGAAATCATTATGGCAGAACAAGACAACATGTGATGCTGTCCAGACTCCATGATAAACCACCGTTAGAAACTGATGCAGCTGTCATGACATAAAATCCATTGCCACCACAGAGCCTCCACTGACTCCAAGACGGTTTAGTTGAAGGCCTCGTCTGCATCGCGCCTGAAATGGTATGGCAGTCTGCACTCAGTTTGGTTTCAGTTCGAGGTCCACTACAAGGTCCAGAAGAAACTCCATTTTGTAGTAAGAATCCTCTAATGACAGATTCACTGGGGCAAGATATAGACATACACCCCATGTGGCTCCCTACACATTGTGTTGGTGGATCACCAGCTTGGAATGAATATCCGTTAGGGGCATTCTTACAAAGGAGCCAGAATTTACCGTTATCCTCATATATGCCAACAGCACCTACATTGCCACCACATGGCTGTGTTGTTGAAAGGTCGCTATAGGCATACACCTGGGTAACATCAACAGGTGTTATGGCAGCAGATGCTGTAGTAGTACTAGTAGCAGTAGTAGTAGTAGCAGCAGCAGTAGTAGTAGCAGCAGCAGTAGTAGTAGCAGCAGCAGTAGTAGCAGCAGCAGTAGTAGTAGTAGTGAATGTGACTGGAGCAGTAGTTGGGAATGCCTGAAAATAAGCATAGTATGTAAAGCAGGTCCGATGAACAAGTATTGTCAAATAGAAATATAATTAGGATATTCAATAAAGTTCTTTCTATCACTCATGCATAAAAACCAAAAGGGAAATTATAAAACAATAAAATGAAGGTCATAAGTATTGAAGCCAAGCCAAATAAATGTTTGTATCTTATATAAAACAAGAAATTACTGTGTATACAAAAGTTGTGATATTTACCAACTACAATAAACAATATTAAATTTTTATTACATATGCAGTATAAAAGGTTTGTCATATATTATGTTATATTTTTGCCAATTCTACCAAGCTTTAAATTTAGTGGTAAAGGATTTGCATTGGCCCTACTTATCTTTAGTACCTACTGACCACAATAATCCTGTAAAATGCAATTTTTCCAGTGCACCAATGAACTACCACTTAGGGAAGGATATTTTAATTTCATAAGTTGCATAATCAAATGCAACCATATCAGTTCCCCTGAACAACCAAAGTACATTTCATTCTGTTGTCTGGTTAATCATCATTAACATGACAACATTCACAATACTCTTTAAACCTATTATGAAATTTTTGTTAATAGCATTTTCAAAGACCTTCAATTTTAGAGGGCAACATAACTGAACAATTAAAAAACTAAAAGGTAACACGACACTCTGATAAGTTAATAAGTACGAATTAAATGAATTACTTACGCTGGTGACGGTGGATGGTGCAGTAGACATTCCCTGCCAATCACCTGGTAAACAATCACAATCAATATAAAATCCCTGAATTTCTTAATTAATAAATTAATCTGTCTTCCAGCAAGAGCATTACAGTATTTACTTTTCCCCATGTAGTACAGTAGACATTTTAGACAGGAAACACCTGCGATATTCAGTACTGTACCTAAGTTGGTTGGAAGTGAACCCTAAAAACAAAGTGGAGGGACAATGAAGGACCGCAAGGAGTCGTTTATTCCCAATAGGGAATTAACTCATGGCACCAGCCGTGTAAATGCTAATAAATTTCCTTTCTGGCATACTTTTGGCACACACCACAAGTTCATTGCTCTCCGTCAAACTTATTTAACTTTACCTCACATTAATATCCCTTCTCATATAGGAACAGGTCATTTGCCAAACCTTGTAAGAGTAGAAACAAAATTCTCTATGGTCTCGTAAAAATAATTTACAAAATTAATGACTTTGTTGGTGCTATTGCTAAAAATTGTAATCAAGGTCAACTACAGCTATATATAAAGCATACAAGGACTGAGATAGAATAATCATTCAATTTCCAATAAATTATTTTACCTGAAACGAAGCATGCAATATTTCCTTGGCCATCTGGAGTGTATGCATCACGGTGTAAATCACAAGTGCCTAAATCATTGAGAGATGGAGCTTCAAAACTGAAAGTGTTGCATCCAGATTCTGAAAATATAAATATATCTGTAATACACTTATGAATAGAAAAAATTTTCCCAAAAACAACTTGTACTAAATTTCATCAGGGTTTTTTTTTTGTGAATTTAACCATAAAAAAATATTCCTAGCTAAACGTAATATCCATATAAAAGCCATTTCCCATTTGATTGTTCAATATCTTTAATATAAATAAATATTCCTGCATACAGTAAAATCTCTAGAATCATATTCTTGTGATATTAACTTACTTTACTAACCTGGAAACCTAATCATGCTTTACTTTTGTTAATACAATACAGCAATTAACACTGAACAGGCAGTCCCAAATCTCTCATATCCTTGTAGGATATATTCAAAATTTCAAGGAGATTAGAATCACATTTTGAGTGATCTGCATTTGAATTAGTCACAGTTGTATAAAGTATATAAACATTGTGTATGATGCCCCATATAGTAATGAATTACATCCAACTAGAAGCATTTTGAATCTTTACTACCCATCAAACCAAAACTAGAGTACTGTACTCTGAATAAGTTAAATCGAGATACAGCCCACAGTCAACATGAAACTTAGAGAATTATTAGTGGTAAGATTATCAACGTACTGTAAAGAGATTTTATGCATAATGAACAACACACTGCTACCTTCCACAAGGGCCCACATATAAATGATAAAACAAAACCTGGTATAATACTGTATAACAAATTTGTAAGTACATACACATACATATACCAAGGCACTTCCCCCAATTTTGGGGGGTAGCCAACATCAACAATGAAACAAAAACAACAAAAAGGGAATGTCTCCTCTCTACGTTCCTCCCAGCCTGACAAGGGACTCAACCGAGTTCAGCTGGTACTGCTAGGGTGCCACAGCACCCTAATTTGTATTTGTATTTTTCCTAGTATACAAACCTGAGCTATTTATAGGGGTATTCTTTCAACTACGCCGAAAGTATACCCCTATAAATAGCAGAGGGTTTGTATCTACGGTGGAACAAATGCTGTAATGGTACACAAACTGAAACAAACATGAATTAATCAATTTTCATTTGAATGAAAGGCCCTTACTGACACTTCTAAAACCCGTATTTCCTTATATTACTGAACATAATTGTAACTTATCCTTGAGAGAATCGACAAAATTAACAATAAAGTATATGCGTTGTACAATAAACTTGTATAACATCAAATACAAAATAGTCCTTGATACACAAGGGCTTGAAAACTCAACTCTTATTAGTCTCAATCACAACTTCCTCTCTAGTTATATACTGTAATTGAATACATAAGAAGTGCAGTTTTTGGTTCTATATGACTAAATGTTTTTATGTATTGTTAGTCAAAGTGCATTCACAATCGACTTGACTGCATATAATCTTCATATTTGAATAGCTGACTATCCAAGGAATTTACCTTTCGTCTATTAAAAAAGACCATATATTCACGATCAATAAACAGTACAGTACTTTTGTAGGAAAATCCTCTGTAACAAGTACATTTAAAAATGCCTATGACTTTGCTTGCAATGCTGTTTTATCTTTTGTACTTTGTTCATAAGAATACTACAAATTACTAAAATAATTTGTATTTTTCCTAGCTATATAAAACCGAGCCATTTAAATGGGGTTACTTCGGGCAAAGCTCGTTACAGCCAGTTGATGAATTATCAAGGGTCTGGCAGCCTTTATTGACTGCATCACCATCCCTGGTATCACATAGATTTATATGATATTGCTCCTGGCTGATATCTCTCTCTGATTCCGGTCAGGACTTGCGGGGTGGATGCGCCGGGAAGTAAACTTTAAATGAATCTGGTTTGTATACCTAGGAAAAATAAATTTGTGGGGAGTCTTCCTTAGGTGGGAGGAAGTCCCCTGAAGAGAAAGGGCGTCTTGCTGGCCCACAACCCGGAATGTCCGTGTCCGGCCTTGATAAAGGAATAAAGACACCATATTCTTCCAAGACATGACCCATGGACATGCAGATGGGTCAAGGCCAATGAAAAGGTTTAATCATAAAGACCAGCCATACGTAATTACGACAAATTCGGAGATAATTTTGATTTTTCCTAACAATACAAACCTTTACCTATTTATAGGGGTATTACTTTCGGCGAAGCTGAAAGGACGACCCATTAAAAATTAGCGAGGGTTAACTACCCATCCTGCTAGTTAGCGGGGAGGAGGGCGGGGTAGCTAGCTATCACCTTCACTCACAGACCAGTGACTGTGCTCCACTTTTCTTGGATGTAGGACTTCAAGGGGGACAAGGTCGGCAGGTAAATTTGTATAAATAGCTAAAGGTTTGTATCGTTACAAAAAATACAGATTATCTCTGAATTTGTCGTTTGTTCTGTAACTGGAATACAAACCTCTGCTATTTATAAGAGGTGACTCACCCATTAGGAGGGTGAATGTCTGCCAATCTGGCTTTAAAGCTTTACCCGGGGTCTCCTTTTTATGAGTAGGTTAGTACCAAAAAATAAGGTGACCCTAACACCTCACTAAACCTTGCTATACAAGGTCTGCGGCCTACGCAAGATGTGTTGAAATACTAGCAGTGTGACTGTCCAGGTAAAAGGTATTGCAAGTCTGTAAGAAATAAAGTTGACCAAGACTTTCCCAATACCACCTCGCTAGGGTATGGGGACGTAACGGTATTGACACAATACTAGGTACACAGGGGAGCATGGTTTACCTGCAGTGGTTAAGGGCAGCTTGTGCACAGAACCCAGGATGTTGCTTTCCCAAACAGAGAGGAGGATGAAGAAAAGGCCCAGTCATTCTTTTTCACTCACGCAGACTAAAAACGGTAACAGTGCCCTCAACCTTCTACTACTTGTCCAATAAGGAGCTTGAGGTATTAAACCAGCTGTTGTGCAGCAACCACAGGACCAATAGATATTGTATAGTTTCTCCTGTAGGTCACATCTTGCAGGTAATGGGCTGTGAAAGTCGTCTGGTGCTTCCAGACCCCTGCTTGTAGAACCTGTGTCACAGAGCAATTACTTTTGAAGTCCTAGGATGTAGCTATGCCCGACATCATTAGCTCTGGGTTGGCGTGTTGGAGGAGGATCTGGATTCAGAGCATAATCGATGACTGCCAATCCATGCAGAGATGGTGTTTTAGGTGATCCTCCTCTTGATTATCCAGGTGCTGATAAAAATGGAGTTTTTATGATAAAACAGAAGTTTTATGAATACTTACCTGGCAGTTATATATACATAGCTAATTATCTCTATTTCGGCAGAATTTTTCTAAAACTAGGCAACCGCCTTGTGGTGGTTGGGTGGTAACACCCGTTAAAGGGTGGTAGGAGGAATCATTCCCGTTTCCTGTTCTTCAGTTCATCTATGCCCGACCTGTCTCCTGAGGGGAGGTGGGTGGGCCTTCGAATGTATATATAACTGCCAGGTAAGTATTCATAAAACTTTGTTTTATCATAAAAACTCCATTTTTACGAATAGAACTTACCTGGCAGTTATATATACATAGCTGATTAACACACTTGGAGGAGGGTGATAGACAGTAACATCGTTGGGGAAACAACCAAAAAAGTTGTAGGATAAATAAACACCTTGATTCCTTACCTGCTAAGGTAGCTGACTTCAAAGGTTCCTGCCTCTTGAGTCGCTTTCCCTTAGGAGTGTCAGCCAGGATGTGACCTGCAGTGCTGAAAACACTCAATCGAGTCTGTCAACGGGGTGAGACCAACAATCTGACTAGACTTCAGGACTACCTATTGCCCAAAATAAAAAACCGCAACTTTACCAAACCAACCACCTAACATTTGCAAAGTAGATAAAAAATTATCTAACTAGACTGAGGTGACTGTACACAAGTCGAAGTCCTCAGACAACCAATAAAAAAATACACCAACCTATGTACAAGTAAACAAAACTAAGGTTGAGTGGAGGTAGTAACTCCTTTGCCTAATACAGAAGCCGTAGCTACGTATGGTCCCAAGGTATAACATTTCTCATAATCCACCCTCACCTCTCTGAGGTAATGAGAGGCGAACACAGAGTTGCTCCTCCAGAATGTCGCATCCATAATTTGACGGAGCGACATGTTCTTGCGGTAAGCAAGCGAGGTCGCAATGGCCCTCACTTCGTGAGCTTGCACTTTTAAACGTCCGAAGTGTTCCTCCTCACACAAGAGATGCGCTTCTCTTATCACTTCCCTCAGGAAAAAGGACAAAGCGTTCTTGGAAAGGGGCTTTTGTGGATCTTTCACAGAACACCACAGGGAGCTAGAAGAGCCTCTCACACTTTTCGTGCGAGACAAGTAGGTCTTGAGGGCTCGTACTGGACAGAGCAGCCTCTCTTGCTCTTGACCCACTAGGTTGGTCAAGTTAGGAACCTCAAAGGTCCTCGGCCAGGGCCTAGAAGGGTTCTCGTTCTTAGCGAGAAAGTCTAATCTCAAGGCACAAACTGCCCCATTCAGATTGAAGCCTACCTGTTTTTCAATTGCATGGACTTCACTAACTCTTTTAGCTGTTGCTAAGGCCAAAAGAAAGAGGGTCTTCTTGGTAACCTCCCTAAGGGGAGCCTGTGAGATGGGCTCAAATCTCTTGGTGCACAGAAATTTAAGAACCACATCAAGGTTCCAAGAAGGGGGCTTAAACTGGGTCTGCTTGGTCGTCTCAAAAGACTTCAAGAGGTCATGTAAGTCCTTATCGCGAGACAAGTCCAAGCCTCTATGCCGACAGACGGAAGAGAGCATACTTTTGTACCCTTTGATAGTGGACACAGCTAGCTTAGCGTCCTGTCTGAGGTACAACAAGAAATCCGCAATCTGGCTCACAGAGGTAGTGGATGAGGAAATCTTGTGCTTCCTACACCAAGCCCTAAAAGTCCCCCACTTGGACTAGTAGACCCTCTGCGAAGAGACCCTCCTCGTTCTGGCGATAGCTTTCGCAGCTTGCGCTGAAAAGCCTCTCGATCTGACGAGCTTCTCGATAGTCTGAAGGCAGTCAGATTGAGAGCGAGGGGGTTTTGATGATATCTCTCGAAGTGGGGTTGTCTGAGCAGATTTGGACTTGCAGGGAGGCTTCTTGGAAAGTCCATCAACAAGTCCACCACCTCCGTGAACCATTCCTTCATCGGCCAGAACGGAGCTATCAGGATCATCCGTCCCGAATCGAGGAGGGCGAATTTCCTGACTACCAGATTGATGATCTTGAACGGGGGAAAAGCATAAGTGTCCATCCCCGTCCAATCCATCAAAAAGGCGTCTACTGCTATTGCCTCTCTGTCCGGAACTAGGGAGCAATAGATGGGGATCCTCTTGGATAAGTTGGAGGCGAAAAGATCGATGAGAGGTCTCCCCCACAGCCTCCAGAGACTCTGACAGACCTGTTGGTTGAGGGTCCATTCTGTGGGAAGGACCTGCCCTTTCCTGCTGAGCATGTCCGCCCTCACATTCTTCTGTCCCTGAACAAACCTCGTCAGCAGGTTTATCCTGTTCTCCTTCGCCCAAAGAAGGAGCTCTCTTGCTGTCTTGAACAGAGACAGAGAGTGAGTCCCTCCTTGCTTCCTGATGTAAGCAAGAGCTGTGGTGTTGTCTGAGTTGACCTCCACAATCTTCCCAGACACCAAGTCCTTGAAGGCCTTTAGCCCCAGAAAAATGGCCATCAGCTCCTTGTTGTTGATGTGCCATCCCAGCTGAATTCCTTCCCAATAGCCTGAGACCTCCTTGCTTCCTAGTGTTGCCCCCCAGCCTGACTCTGATGCGTCTGAAAACAACACTAGGTCTGGGTTCTTCTTGTGTAAGGAGATCCCTTTCCCTAACAAGGTTGGGTCCAGCCACCACTTCAGAAGAGTCTTGACTTCTATTGGAATGGGGAAGGAAAAGGAGTCTTCCTGCATCTTTCTGTTCCACATCTTCGAAAGAAAGTGCTGAAGAGGCCTTAGGTGGAGTCTCCCCAGAGAGACAAACTGTTCGAGGGAGGATAGAGTCCCCAGCAAACTCATCCACTCCTTCGCTGTGCATCTCTTCTTGTCCAGGAAAGTTCTGACTTTTACGAGACACTTGGTCTGTCTTTCCTGAGAGGGAGAAGCCCGAAAAAGAACTGAATTCAGAACTATCCCCAAATAGAGAATAGTCTGATTCGGTCTGATCTGAGACTTCTCCCTGTTGATGACCAGGCCTAGATCTTGAGCCATCATAAAAGTCTTCCGTAAATCCTCCAGACATTTCTCCCTCGATCATGAACGAATCAGCCAATCGTCCAGATAGAAGGATATCCTTATCCCCTCCTGATGCAGCCAACCTGACACATTCGCCATTACCCTGGTGAAGACTTGAGGAGCCGTGCTGAGACCGAAGCAAAGAGCTCTGAATTGGAAGCACTTGCCCTCCATTACAAATCTCAGGTACTTCCTCGAAGTCGGATGGATGGGGACATGGAAATATGCGTCCTGCAAGTCGAGGGACACCATCCAGTCCCCTGGACGTACTGACGCCAGCACCGACTGAGTCGTCTCCGTGGAGAACTTTGTCTTCTCCACAAATACGTTGAGAGCGCTGACATCCAGGACGGGTCTCCATCCGCCCGAGTTCTTGGGGACCAGAAACAGGCGATTGTAAAAGCCTGGGGAGGATAGATCCCGAACCGGTTCTATCGCCCCCTTGTCTAGCATTTGGTTGACAAGGTCTACTAGGGCCTTCTGTTTCCCCGGATCTGAGTACCGGGCTACTAAAGCCAGCGGAGCATCTGCGAGAGGAGGTTTTTTCAGAAAGGGGATCTTGTATCCTTCCTTGATGACTGAGAGGGACCAGGTGTCCGCCCCTCTCCTCTTCCAAGACTGCCAAAAACCTGACAGTCTTGCGCCTACTGTCTGGAGGAGACGAACTTCATTTTCTGGAGCGAGGTCTGAAAGAACCCCTGGTAGATCTTGGTCCTGATTCTTGCCTTCTCCCTCTAAAATCTGGTCTTGAAGTAGTCCTGCCCCGAAAGGGCTGCTGGAATCTCCTTTCCTCTCGTTTCAAAGAAGAAGGAGGGGCTGCCAAGGGCTTACGAGCAGAACGAGATAAAAGGTCTTGGGTGGCTTTTTGGGCCAGAGAACGCGTAATGTCATTAACCAGGGACTCGGGAAAAAGATGTTGAGAGAGGGGGGCGTAAAGAAGCTCAGACTTTTGTGCATTGGTAACAGACCTAGAAGCAAAAGAGCAAAGCAGAGCTCTCTTCTTTAGGACCCCAGCTGAGAACAGAGCAGCCAACTCATTCGCCCCATCTCTGAGGGCCTTATCCATACAGGACATAATACTGGTAAGGTCCCTAGATCCTTCCATCTGTTCAGTTTTCCTTGCGAGAGTCCCAAGCGACCAGTCTAGGAAACTAAAAACCTCAAAGGCTCTAAAAATACCTTTGACGAGATGATCCAGCTCCGACATCGACCACATGACCTTGGCTGAGTTGAGAGCATGCCTTCTAGCAGAGTCCACTAAACCAGAGAAGTCACCCTTGGAGGAGGAAGGCACTCCCAGACCCAAAGGTTCTCCAGTTGCATACCACATACCCGCTCTTGAAGCAAGACGAGCTGGTGGAAACGAGAAGGAAGTCTTAACTGTTTGTCTCCGCTCCATCATCCAGTCATCAATCTTCGTGAGAGCCTTCTTTGCGGAGATAGACAGCTTCATCTTGATGAAGGCCGACTGTTTCTTGGCCTTCTTTCTGTTAAATTGGGACTGAGGAGATTGAGGGGCAGCAGGTTGGAATTCCTCTCCAAAAAGTTCAAGAAGGGAGCGAGAGAGAACTTTGTAATCTCCCACAGCGTCGGCAGGATTATCATCGTCATCAGAAACATCCTCGAGGTCCTGATCCACATCTGCAATATCCTTCGAAAGAGAAGAAGGATCCTTAGAACCCGACAAGGGCAAATCAAAGGTATCATCCTGCAAAAGACGGGTTGCATCCTGGAGTCCCGTGCTAGAAGAATCCTTGGGACGAGAGGCAGTATCGTCCCGAAGAGGCAGGGTGGTATCGCCCTGGGACCGAGAACGAGAGGCAGAGTCGTTCTGTCGTCGAGAGCGAGAGGCGGTATCGTTGTGGCGGCGAGAATGAGAGGCGGTATCGTCGTGGCGTCGTGAACGAGAGGCGGTATCGTCGTGGCGTCGAGAACTAGGGTCGGTATCGTCGTGGCGTCGTGAACGAGAGGAGGTATCGTCGTGGCGAAGCGAACGAGAGGAGGTATCGTCGTGGCGAAGCGAACGAGAGGAGGTATCGTGCTGGTAACGTGAACGGGAGGCGGTATCGTCTTGGCATCGAGAACGAGAAGCAGCATCGTTCGATAAGGTATCGTCCCGGTATCGAGAACGAGAAAACGTATCGCCCTGGTATCGCGAAGAAGTATCGCCTGGCGAAAGCACACATTCCTCATCCTGGCGTAGAGAGGGAGAAGTTTTCTTTAAAGAAGAAGAATGTTCTCTCTTAGAAGCAGACTTCTTAATCGGCAACGAGTCGTCTTTACGTCTGTCAGACTGGGCGTGAGGGCGGCTAAAGGCTTGTACTAAAGTCAAAAGTTGTTCCTGCATGACAGACATAAAGGATTTAGCAACATCAGCTGGGTCTTGCGGACCCGAAGGGGGGGGCTGACGAATAACACTCGTAGAAGGGGGAGGATCTTCGGCAGCAGGCTTCGCCCTTTTCACAGGCACGGAGTCGAAATCATCCTCCGACGGACAAGGTTCATAACTGCTAGAACCGGGAGAGAAAGAACGAGACCGTTCGTCGCGGTTCCATCTCCTCTTAGTAGGTCTTGAAGCTTCATACTTCCATTTACGTCTGGACGAATTCGGTGAAGAAAACAACACATCCGACACGTCTTTCCCGTGACGGTCAAGAGCAGCCTGGGAATCGACAACAGGACTGTCTGAGGCGACGGCTGACCGAGGGTACGTACCTCTCACCCCCTTTCGGTCATCGACGTACCTTCTCCCTTGGTCCTGGGAGCTTGGTAGAGGTCTAGGCCTAGGGGTATGACAGATTCGGTCAGTCGCCACCTCCACTGCACTAACACAAGCACTTTCACTTTCCTTACCTTTAAAGGCCTCCAGTTGTTCTTTAATGGCCTTCAACTCGGCCGCCAGGCTAGCGTACCGAGGGTCATCCGTAGATACGGAACCTGTAGGAGGTGCAGGAGTTACTACCTCAAGGGAAGGATCAACTTCCAAAGAGGAATCAATAATAGGATCAATAGATAAATCTACGCTAAGTTCGTCTTCCTTACCACTAACAGACTTAGACTTAGACCTAGAAGCTCTCCTAACTCTATCGAGCTCTAGCTTACGCACATAGCGCTTCATAATTAACCAATCTTTCTCATCCAAAACCTTACATTCCCCGCACCTATTATCAAGGTCACAAACAAAACCCCTACAATTAGAACAAACAGTGTGAGGGTCTACCGCCATTTTCGGTAGTCTCACCTTACATTCCTCATTCGCACAGATACGGTAATGACTCTTTTCACTCAATGAAAAACAGCAAAAAAAAGCTAAGAGAAAACAAAATACAACGATCGCCAAAACCCCAAATCAGAGTACTTCACCAAAAAAGCAGACTGGTACACCGAGCAGGGAAAGCGAAGAAAAACTCTTAATGACGGACCAACGTGTTGTCGATCCGGCCGGCAGAGATGAACTGAAGAACAGAAAACGGGAATGATTCCTCCTACCACCCTTTAACGGGTGTTACCACCCAACCACCACAAGGCGGTTGCCTAGTTTTAGAAAAATTCTGCCGAAATAGAGATAATTAGCTATGTATATATAACTGCCAGGTAAGTTCTATTCGTAAAAAGCGAAGGCACATGGGGGTGGGTTGATGCTGCTCTCTTGAGGTAGAGTTTCAAATTCCTCACTGGGCACAGTAACAGATGATCTGAATCGTCAGTTACGGGGCAGCGATTCATTATCCAGAAGGAGTCAAATCTAGGATCCGACACCCCTGAATTCCGAGTCTTGGCAACAAACTCAGGGACAAAGCGATGTCGCATGAGAGACCGTTAAGTTCACTGACCCGTTTGGCCGAGGTCAAAGCAAGTAGGAACACCATCTTCCAAGTCAGGTGGCAATCTCTTGCCTGGCGTAGTGGTTCGTTGGGAGGCCTCTTTAGAGACCGGAGAACTCGAACCACATTCCAAGGAGGAGGTCTCACTTCCGACTGAGAACAGGTAAGTTCTAAAGTCCATGTGAGTAGGAAAGTTCTAGCGATAAGGAGATGTCCATTCCTTTCAGTTTGAAGGCAAGGCTCAAGGCTGAGCGATAGCCTTTCACTGCCGAAACTGAAGGGCGTCTTTCCTCCCGCAAATACCCGAGGAATTCCGCTATTGCTGGAATAATGGCATCGAATGGAGATACCCCTTTCATGACACCAACCAGAGAAGATGTTCCACTATACCTGGTAGACTACTGCTGAGGATTTCCACAGATATCCCGACATCCTTTTTGCAACTTGTTTCGAAAATCCTCTCTGAGTGAGGTGGTGTTGGGTAGTCTCCAGGTGTACAGTCATAGCAAAGCTACGGCTTTGTGGTAGATGTTGACGTGTGGTTGTCTTGAGTAGATCTTTTGGAGGCTCCATCAGGAGCTGCAGAAGGTCCGGAAATCATTTCGCATGATGCCATAGCGGAGCTATGAGTGTCATTGAGAGGTTGACCGATGTTCTGGCCTTGTTAGAGTACTGTACCCTTCTTATCAGACAGAGTGAGGGAAAGACGTGAACGCTGATGTTATCCCACCGTTGTTGGAATGCATCTTACCAGAGAAGCCTTGGGGTCTGGGACTGGGGAGCAGCGGGAGCCTGAAAATCAGGGCCGTTATGAACAAATCCACGGTCAGAGAACCCCACCAAGTCAGGATTTTGTTTGGCTACTAGATGATCCAAAGACTATTCTGTACCCGTTATTTGAGATGCTCTGCTCAGATTATCGGCGAGCACATTTCTCTTGCCTGGAATGAAGGGGGCTGATAGCGGTACCAAGCGGACTTTGGAACATCTTAGTATTTCTACTGGTAGATGGGATAGGGGCTGAAAAAAAGTACCTCCTTGTTTGTCGATGTGAGCCACTACTATGGTGTTGTCGCTCATCACCACTACTGAGTGGCCCGCCAGGAACTGATGCGACTGTTGAAGGGCCAAAAAGATGGCCTTCATCTTTAAGAGATTTATGTGAAGGTACTTTTCGGACTCTGGTCAGTGGCCTGAGGTCGTGTGGTGCAGCACGTTATTCCCCCACCCTTCTTTTGACGAGTCGAAAAACAGCATCAAGTCCGGGGGGAGGATGAGAAGATCTACACCCTCCGCAGATTCTTGTCTGCCACCCACCATTCGAAGTCCATCCGTTCCTCTGGTCCCATGGGGATCAGAATGTCCGGGGAATCAAAGGCCTGATTCCAATTAGACTCAAACCGCATCTGGAGAGATCGAATCTTGAGGTGGCCCTTGGGAACTAGATAAGCCAGGGATGATAGGTGTCCAAGGAGACAGCTACTTCTGGGCTGGGAGTTCTTCTCGTCTAGAGAAAAGGTCTTGCGACCTTTCTCAGCCTCATTATCCTATTGTCTGATGGGAATTTTTTGTGGAGATTGGTGTCTAAAATCATTCCTAGGTATACCAGTCTCTGAGTGGGAAGTAGGGAAGACTTCTCGAGGTTTACCATGATCCTCAGATCTTGGCAAAACCTCAGAAGGTTGTCTCAGTACTGAAGAAGGGCTGCCACCAAGTTTGCTAGGACCACCCAGTCGTCCAGATAACGGAGGAGATGGATGCCGATCCTGTAAGCCCAGGATGATACTAGGGCAAACACTCTGGTGAAAACTTGGGGTACTGTGGAAAAACCGAAGCAAAGCACCCTGAACTGGTATTTCCTGTTGTCTAGACTGAATTTTAGATACTTCCTTGAAGATGGATGGTTTGGGATCTGGAAGTATGCGTCCTTTAGGTCCAGCATGCATATGAAGACCTGTGGTCTTACCGCATGTCTAACCTTCTCCAACATGGTGTGGACTTCGGCCCAAAAGTGCCAGTTCCTTTTGCGGATCCCTTCCCATAGGAGCTCGTTGACTTTGGGATCCTGACCCATGGAAGGAGATGAGTGAAAGGTGATACCCAGCGAAAGGACTCTTCCCTGCGAGAGAACTCAGCCTTAACTTATGAAGAAGTGGCTAAGGCAGCACTTGATCTTACCTTGGATGCCCTCACGTGGGTGATGCTGTTTCTTACAACAGCGTTGTTCTGGCGAACATTGACGATGGTCAAGGGCCAGTTATTGTGGGCGCCGTGCAGTCAGACAGTGCTCACGAGTAGTCACCTGTTGACAAGCTGCTGATGGGGACGGCCAATGGTTTAGTGGATCGGCGTGATGGCCTTCCAATCTTCTGGGGAATAACAGCCAGATGATGACTAGCGAGTGAAGGCTGCTGGTGGGCTGCAGAGCGGCGAACTGCCGGTGAAAAGCGAGCTGTCTGTGATCAACGAATCGGCAATCTGTGAGCCGGAGATGGTGACGAACTAGCTGGAGAGTCACGAACCGGAGTTCGTTGATGAGCAAGTGGCAAGGAGATTTGGTCTGACGAGGGCCGTAAGGCTAACGAACGACAAGCCCGAGGAGAGTCTGAGGTCACAAGCAAAAATTGATCAGCAAGATGCCTATCGGTGAGCTGGAGATCGACAATTGGCAAAAGCATGAGCAAACAATCGGCAATCGGCTGGGCAATCAGCGATCGGCGTTCGTTGAGCTTGCAACCATTGAGCTGGCAAGGTAGGCTGGCAACCGTTGAGCTGGAAAGGAAGGCTGGTGATCAATGAGCTGGCGATCGGCGTGCCAACGACTGGCTAACGGTGAAAGACTACCAATCGGTGTGCCGACGGCTGGCTATCAGTGAAAGACTAGCAATCGGCGATAGGTGCGCTAGCGATCGATGGTCAAAGACCTAGCATTGCTAGCTGGCAATGATTCCACCTCATTAATCCTTTCTCCTTCCAATATTTCATCTCCCTTTGCATATTCTGTCATCATCATCTTGCCCCTTGTCCTGTTTTGTCCAGCGGTACAATGACGTGCTGTGCACGCCAACCATGAGGGTCATTTTCAGTGATATTTTTTGCTTTCTGACAAGAAAGAACAGCTTTATAAAAACTGACAGTTTTAAAAATTTTATAATCAAAGTACTGATATAGATGAAATTACATTATATTCTGTAATAGATTGAACTCCCATCTGGGAGGCGTTCTCTCGTGATTGGAGTCATAATGGAACTGATGTGGAAAGGTTGAGAATTACTATTATAAAGCAATACCTGGGAACATATGCGTAAATACTTGGAAGCTTTTAATTGGCTCAAAAACCCAGCTAATGATCACATCAGATAAAAACAGAAAAGCATGACAAGTAATTGCAAACAAGCTATACCCAGCAATCTATCATCAGTCTCAGAAAAGAAAACAAAATGATGTGAAAGCTACTATACCTCGGCCCGAAATCGTCCATTTCTTACAGCGAATTCCAGTGTTGCTGGAAATTATGTTTCATATCAACCTACATTTCATACTAATATTGGGTTTACCTATAAAATCTAACTAAGTATTCTATATTTGATTGTGA